>NC_061512.1:126697609-126729417 GCF_022539505.1 Lolium rigidum
TCAGTGTGAACTTGTGCATCCTCTTGTGGTGAGTTTTCTCGTCAAAAAACTAAATTTTGGGTCCAGCTCACTTATACTTTTGACGTGTTTATGTGCCTTACCACTTGCGTACTTCTGCAGTTCTTTCAAAACATCTAGCATATCGATCACCTGGGAAACTATTGATAAAATACAACAAGATATGTTCTAGAAGTAACGAGCACCTACCTAATTTTCCCCCTTAGTCGCAAAGAAAGATATTACCTACTTATTTACCTTGATTGCTGGCCATTGTTTACTCTTTCCTCGATCACGTGTTAGTTGTCCTAGTATCCTGGATTTTCCATATTCAACACCAGTGAGGCAGCATTGGTGGTTGTAAGGAGTTTCTCACGGCTTCGCTAAATGGTGACACTTAGGAGGGAAAATCCACTTATAAAATAGAAGTTAGCCTCTCGTATTACTCCCTCCGTTCCTTTCTATAATGCCTATTGTTTTTTCGCATTTGTTTCAGAATATAAGAGTAAAGCTATGTTTTTTTTGTAAAGAACCCCTTCCACCGATCAGGTCAAGTCCAGAAAATCTGAAAAATGGTCATGTATTTCTAAGATCTGTTTTCAGTTTTCTATTTTGTCTGTGATATCGCTAGGGGGTTTTGTGTCAAAAAAAGGGCTCGCGCTAATTTCCGTGCCAAAAAACAATAGGTACTATAGAAAGAAACGGAGGGAGTAATATATACTTGGAACTCAAATCTACAGTTCATGAAATTGTCTTGCATAAATATCACAGAACGTAAATTCTATTTAGTATACATGACATCACTTTTCTAGCGAGAACAGCTAAGCAGAGATGCTAAAGTAGCACGGTATGGTGGGTAGCTGTTCCTATGCCTTTGAGTTGTCAGTGCTCGGCGCCATCATCTTCATGGATGGAGGAGAAGGTGGCAAGCTCTTCACTTGGTGCACTGTGTTCTTCTTTAGTAATGTGATCATAACTTCTTAGATACACCAGTGTGTCATATTGAGAACTGATAAACACACAAATTGATGCAAAAAAAAGCCTTCTCGGCTCCGAGAGCATCAATGATCTTTTCATCAGCATACAAATGAATGGTCATCCAATCAGTAAAACTAAGAGAGCAGACTCGACCATATAGCCTTCTTGAATCACTCATAGCCTCATACTTGGCATGTATACAAACAACATATATACTATGAAATTTTAGATTGTGTGTGAAATGAAAAAAAGGTACTCAAATTCTAAGAATTGAATAAGCAGTAAAAAAAAATTCTGACACAGACAATTTCAGGGAAAGGACATCAAAGTAGTAAAGAAAATATATTTTTTGCGAGTAGTAATAAAGAAAATATTGATCTAGCATAGTACAAACATATAAAAAAGTATAAAGGCGGCATGGCGGCACGTCACTCCCGTGAATGATACCAGTGTATGTTTGTCAGATGGGATGAAGCCTTTTACCCGCATGGGTAGCTACATACCCCTGCATTATACCAATATTCAAGTCATATTAACTTCTTTTAGCTCGGTTTACTAGTAGAATGTGGAATTCTAGTGTACAAAAGCGGTTTCCGAATTTTGGATTGAACTTTTTTTTGTCAAAGTCAACTCAGTATTCAAAAATTCAACATAAAATACATTGGTGAGTTGACTTTAACCAAAAAATATTCAAATCAAAATTCGGAAACCACTTTTGTACACTAGAATTCTACGTTCTACTAGAAAAT
The DNA here is from genome assembly GCF_022539505.1 of Lolium rigidum. Lineage (NCBI taxonomy): Eukaryota > Viridiplantae > Streptophyta > Magnoliopsida > Poales > Poaceae > Lolium > Lolium rigidum. The sequence goes on from NC_061512.1 coordinate 126,699,334, forward strand.
CGAGCTAAAACAAGTTAATATGGCTTGAATATTGTTATAATGCAGGGATGTGTAGCTACCCATGCGGGTCTCAAATGCAGTAATAGTGATTGGCCAGTTCTTTTTAACTTCAGAGAACCCAAAACCCTTCTGACATGTATTCCAATAACTTTCGAAAAAGGTACTCCAGCCTTGCATTGCCTAGCACTTTCGAAATAGGTCTGTAATAAGTGACATGCTTCCGATAGCTGTTTTTATGATATAAGGATATAATTGATTCATACTTTATGAAGGCAGAACAATACCTAGATGAAATAACACACACAGGCATATGATAAGTTTTTCTATTAGTTACCTTGTATACAGGATTAATGTCACTTACTCCGAATGGGAAAAAAAATTAATCATCTATGTGTTGATTCAGATAGAGTAGATGTTTTTACAACCTGAATTTCATCTTAAAAAGTTACAATAGGAACAAAAATCAACCACCTTCTTTGAAAGGATCCAGCTATAAAAAAAGCACTTTTCAGTTTACTGGTGCCAGTCTAGCAACAACACTAAAAGCACATCTTAGTTTAGCCGTTCCAGTCCTGCAACAACACTAGCGTTAAAGGATCGGTCCTTTACTTGTTGATCGTTCGCGAGTCAAACTTGCTCTCTTGTAGCCAATCACAACTTCGGAAGACAGACTTCACGAATTTCTATTCAAGTGGTCCACTGAATTTCAAATATCATTAGGACATATAGGCTGGTAATACTGGCATAAATATGTTCTCGAAAGTATTGATGCATCGTGAAGAAGTCACATTCTCGAAATGAAATCCAAATGCTGGAGCTCGTTTGCGTTCCGAAATTCTATTGCTGCCATCTACTTTGTTAAATCCTTCTGATCATGGGGGCGATAACAGTGTTGATCATTCGGCTGATAGTCCAAATATTCCTGATTCTAACCATAACAGCAGTTTGCCAAGTGGTGTTGATTTTATGCAGCATGTTGAGCGATCGGAGACAGGCACAGGAATCGGCGAACGTACGGGTCTCGAGAGATCGCTGCATGCTGAAACTGGCGCACCAGCACTAGTAGAAAACCTCTCATCCATCTAAGCCATAAATACCGGATCCCTTACGAACCGGTACTAAAGGGGGCATAAGTACCGGTTGTATTGTCCAAGCCTTTAGTACCGGTTCGTATGGACCTTTAGTACCGGTTCGTGACACGAACCGGTACTAAAGGGTTAGCGTCAGCCGAAAAACCTTTAGTACCGGTTCGTGACACGAACCGGTACTAAAGGGTAGACCTCACGAACCGGTACTAAAGGTTTTTCGGCTTCCCACGCACCTCCACCCCCCCCCCCCCCCCGTGGATCGCCTTTTTTTGCTCTGTAAAATACAAATGAAAATGATAGAAAATTCAAAAAAATAAAATGTTTTCAGATTCTCATATGTTATGCAATCTACTATTCGGTGAAATTAAGAAATTCGAATTTTGACTTTTTTTGCAAAAAAAGTTTGAAAAATGGTAAAACCGCAATAACTTTTGCATACGACGTCGGAAAAAAAGTATAATATATCAAAAAAATCCTGGGAAAAAGTTACATTCGAATTCACCAGGGTTTACCCGGTTAGCCAATTTTTAGATTCTCAAAATTCCAAATGAAAATATGAAAGCAGGAAGATTTTAGTTTTTTTCCAGATTTTTAGAATTTTATATATTTTTAATTTTTTTAAATTAAAATAATAATTATAAGATTTTTTGAGTCCTAACATATTACTATTACTTTTATCAAATTATAAGATTTTCAATTTTTCAAGTTTTAGGTTTTGCAAAAAATATTAAAATTTAAAAAAATAATTAAAAATAATAAAAATTTAAAAAGTTAATTTTATTTATTTATTCAACATTATAATTACATCATTACTTTTGTTTATTAAAAGAATTATTTAGAATTTAAACGATAAAAAGTGTGACATCGACCAACATGTTAATAGGATTGATATGATACTACTATCACATACATGCGCGCGAAGCACTTGGAAGTGGAATGGGATGGAACTTGAAAGTTAAGCGTGCTAGTGCGGGAGTAGTGTGAGGATGGGTGACCGACCGGGAAGTTTGACCACGGGTAAGTAATTTGACTAGAGATTAAGTGTAGTTAGAGACTAATGGAAATACTAGTAATTCTGAAAAAAATAAAAAAAAAAGAGTGAAAAAAATGGGTGTGAAAAATAATTGGAAAAAATGGATAAAAAAAATTAAACAAAATAGGCTTTAATACCGGTTCGTGTTACGAACCGGTACCAAAGGTCTCCAGCCCCACGGGTTCCTCCGTGCCCACGTGGAGGCACCTTTACTACCGGTTCGTAAGGAACCGGTACTAAAGGTGGGAGGCCTTTAGTACCGAATAATTAGTACCGGTTCCAAAACCGGTACTAAAGGCCCTTTGAAACCGGTACTAAAGGGGTTTCTCTACTAGTGCAGGCGACGCTCCACGCACAGAAGAAAACGCGTCCTCGCACGATGCGGGCGCGCGCCGGTCAGGGTCTCGAACGAGCGGGACAGAACTTTCCCCTACAATGACCGCGTCGCCATATCACATGGCCAGTCCAGAGATGCGTCCGTGGCATCTCCAGGACCATCGTCATCTGGGACAGCATAGAGCACCCGATCAGAGGTTGATCTGCATGTATCTTCCGCTGGCAGTACTTCAGAGGTCACAGCTATGCCTGGTAAAATCATAACGAGGTCTCAAAATGGTATTTCTCGTCCTCGCATTCCTACCGATGGTACTGTTAGATACTCTTACCTAGCATCAACAGGAGAACCTAATAATTTGCATGATGCTTTACGTGATAAAAATTGGAACGATGCTATGGATGCAGGGTACAATGCTTTAATTAAAAATAGAACTTGGCATTTAGTACCATCTAGTCAGGGGAGGAATGTTATAGATTGTAAATGGGTGTACAAGATTAAAAAAAGGCAGATGGCACCATAGATAGATACAAGGCTAGGTTTGTAGCTAAGAACGCTACGGTATTGATTTTGAAGACACTTTTAGTCCTGTTGTTAAGGCAGCTACTATCAGATTGTTGTTGTCTATTGCTGTTTTCAGGGGATGGAGTCTACGCCAACTGGATGTTCAGAATGCGTTTCTTCGTGGTGTTCTGGATGAAGAAGTATACATGTGAGGCAGCCACCAGGATATGAAAATGGGGCTATGCCAGATCATGTGTGTAGATTGGACAAAGCCCTCTATGGGCTGAAGCAAGCCCCTCGAGCATGGTACTCCAGGTTGAATTCGAAGCTGCAACAACTGGGGTTCAAGCCGTCAAAAGGAGATACACATCACTCTTCATTTACCGGAAGGGAAAGGTCACTATTTTCATGCTTGTTTATGTTGATGATATAATTGTTGCAAGTTCATCTCAGGAGGCCACTGCAGCTCTCCTAAATGATTTGAGAAGTGACTTTGCCCTCAAAGACCTAGGCAACCTTCATTATTTTCTAGGTATTGAAGTTAAAACGGTTGGTAGCGATATTTTACTAACTCAAGGGAAATATGCTACAGATGTGCTTACACGTGTAGGGATGAAGGGGTGCAAGGCTGCAAACACTCCTCTTTCTACTACATAAAAATTATCCTTGTACGAAGAAGAGCCTTTAAATGCTGAAGATGCGACAAGATATAGAAGTGTTGTTGGGGCTTTACAATATTTAACTTTGACAAGGCCTGATATATCATTTTCAGTTAATAAAGTTTGTCAATTTCTGCACTCTCCTACTACGTTGCATTGGACAACTGTAAAGAGGATTTTGAGATATCTCAAGGGTAGCACGACTACTGGCCTCAAGATTAGCAAGTCAGCATCATCCCTTGTGAGTGCCTTTTCTAATGCTGATTGGGCAGGTTGTCCTGACAGAAGATCAACAGGTGGTTGCAGTATTTTTTTGGGATCAAATCTTGTTTCATGGAGTGCAAGAAAGCAAGCCACCATGTCACGATCAAGCACAGAGGCAGAATGTAAAGCTCTGGCTAATGCTAGAGCTGAAGTAATTTGGGTTGAGTTTTTACTTGATGAGCTAGGTGTTGAGCATCCTCAAACAACGTGTCTATGGTGTGATAATCTTGGTGCGACTTATCTCTCAACTAATCCAGTTTTTCATGCAAGAACGAGGCACATTGAAATTGATTTTCATTTTGTAAGAGAAAGAGTTGCTCGGAAATTGTTGGATATACGGTTTATTCTAACAGGAGATCAAGTGGCGGATGGGTTCACAAAACCACTGCAAGTTCGACAACTAGAAGCTTTCAAGAACAACCTCAACTTGGATACGTTGAGGTTGAGGGAGGATGTTAAACGATAGGCTTCTAGAACTTTCCGTATATTCATTGTAATCAGGTTTGGTAAGATATAAACCAACCTGAATCTTTTCCTTGACGTGTACTTCACAATATAATCTCTGTAATTGTGGATCCGTTGTGATTCGGTCGTTATCGACCTATATTAACACGTAACGCGAGCCGAGGCAAAGGCATCGCTTCAAACCAACCTACCAGAGTTTTGATACCGTGTCCTGAGTCTTCAACCCATACTTTCTTCAACTCTTTCAAAGGGGTAATCTTCAGCGCGTGTTAGTCCCATAACTGTATTATCATCAACCATCCAAACCTAATAGAGGGATCCTGGATGCACCTTCACACCCCATATTACATTGACATGATAACAATTGTCACTATATTACAACTAAATGGTAGATTTTGAGTAGATTCTGTTAAACAGGGTAACAATGTCACATGCCATTTATGTTCTTATTATTTTTTAAATTTCACAACTAAAGAACAAGTGGCGAAATTTATTCTTATTATTTTTTTACATGTCATTTATATTTTTTGTTGATCCTTCACAAACTTGCATTTTTCTCATACTAGAATATGCTTGGGTTCATTATTGCTAGATTATCATAAATTTTGTTACCTTATTTCATCAATTCAAAACTTACAGACACAAATAGAATCCAAATGACAACATCAAGCAGACAACAGGGTTTGAGAAGAGCTACTCTGTATGACCAATTCGATGTGAAGTAAGACACTCGTGGATGAAATAATCTTTCAATCGATGGATATGTGTGATGTTATGGGTCGGTTTTTATGACTGGGTTTTTAAACTACGGTAATAGGAAAAGGGTCTGGTCAATATAGTATGTTACACTGAATCCTATATAATTTGAAAGCAAAGGAATCAATTATAGAAACCAAAAACCACATGAATACGTTTGATGTTTGCATGTAATAGTTTTCATTGGCACAAAGAAAAATTTCCTTGAGATTAGACCTATGAAAAAAAAACCCTATGAAATTGCATACGAACTTTCTCTTAGAAAAATTCCATATGGGTTTCATTCTACAAACCAAACAAGATCTAAAAGAATAAAATCCGTAGGAATCAAACCTTCAAAATTCCTATAAACTCCTTTAAATAGGAAGTTTTATATGTAACTGAAGGGTTGTGGCTTCGCGTGGCTGATCCTACGACGATCGAAGTGTTCCAGGGGGCAATAATTGATGTGGAGTTCGGGAATACATTAGTTCGTCCTTGGTAACAGCGTGAAAGAGGCTTTTTAATTAATCTGGGATACATTATTCATCCTTGGTAAGAGACTTAACTAAACGTGAAGGGATTTTCAAATGATATTAATCTGTCGTACTAGCAAGGTACACATAAGCTGGCGTAGGTGATCTGCTGTGTGGCGAGGAAACCCACGCGTGCATGCAGTTCATTGTGCGTCCACGAGCACATACTACGGGGAGAAGATCCAGAAAAGAAAATGGTTCATTACGTGTCTCTTTCACCATAGTTGTATGGCGGAGTTGAGGATAAATCAGGGCTCATTGCCTGCGTAATCCCGCTGCGATATTTCGGAAGTTTCAATGCATTTACAGATACAGATCGATGCACATCCCTTTCTTTCTTCCCGTTTATACTATTGCGCTAGTGGTGTAAGCAAACAGCTACAGGTCGCCGCGTCTCAGGCTACCTTGGGCTCTATAAAGCGGCTTGTTCCGACGGGTAATCATTCCCTTTTCCCTCCCCTTCCTTCCCGTTTATATTTACTGTGCAACCTCAAGTACATTTGCCCTGCTAAAGAAGGTTCCCTTACCCATGGCTATTCCATGTCAGTTGTTCCTATATGTCAGCTAACCGTCGGTCGAAGAGGTCGGACAGTCGTCCATGCCGGCATGCACGGACAGCGCACGACATGTAATACTCCCGGGAGTATGCTGTTGGAATGTATCTATTGTTTGTCTACCTTATGTTTACCACCACTTTTAGCTTGCTAACGAGTCAAACGACTGTAGGTTTCTACCCAACACTTCGTTTTCTTAAAAAATGATGACAACTACACTATTCTAGGTACGTTAGTTTTGCTCAATCTGCGGCGCGGCGAGCTGTGGTCTGTAACGGTTTGTTTTAGCATATGTTGTGTAACTCCCTTTATTTTTCGTCCGAGGAGAAGAAGACGAGTGCTTACCATGCTTGGGCCGTTGCTGCCAGTCTCTTCGAAGATAACGGGTGATTCCCGGGGTTGGGCCTTCGCTGTGTCTCTAAGAGAAATGATAGTGGTGGTGAAAGTACTACCAGCCAGATAACAACTTTAATGGGCTTGTTCAGTGCTAAGCGACAGGGCTTCCGTAGCTTGGTAGTACTACGGTCCACACAACTGTAATTACAATTCTCCCTAAAAATAACAATGAATTAATATTTGATCCTGTCCTTGTAATATTCATTGGACCTTGCTTCTTCCGGCTGGTAACTGGTAAGGTCAGAATATCGCTATACATAGTGCTCATATGATATATTTTTTGAAAAGGGGTACTCATATGAAATTTGAAGTATACATAGGTACCTCAGCACTATGTAGGGAAATTGGTTATTGAGGTCTAGCTCATTCGCAGACGGGACAAGCATGGGTTCGGAGTGAACGAGATCGAGGAACTTTCTTGGGATGGTCAATAACAAACAAAACTGATCTTGCTATGCAGTATTGATGTCCACGTAAATTGTTCCCAATCTTCCGAGTGAAGGAGATCGAGTACTACTCCTACATTTTCCGGGCTTCTCTATGCTCCTGTATGAAAAGGAATGCTAGATAAGACCGAAGCAAGTCACTGACACGGACATCCCTCAACAAAGAAAGCCATTAACAAGGACATGCATCCAATTAATTTCGATCTTGAGAGTATTTTGTTCTACCTACTTCCTCCATATCACGACAGGATGTCGTTTTGAACAATCAGCAACGCACAAAAGACTACGCATATCTACGCCGCCTCTCAGCACAAAAAAAGAGCATAATAAAATTATATTAGTTTACTGTACAAAAATGTCTAGTATTATTTTTGTGCTTTACTTTTATAGTAACGATTTATTTTCAAAGAAAATTGATTGGAATTAAGTTTGATTAAGTAAGATATTTCGAATAAAGGTCACAGAGATTAAAAATCTTAATTTTATATTATATAAATTCAAAGTTTTAGTACATAACAGTTTTTAATATGAAATAAAAATCACTTTAGAAGGGGAAGTTTCAAGGGTTGAACGATCTGTGCCGGTGCACGTCAGGCACAAACCCTAGTTGTCGACACCCGTACGTGACCACCACCACCTCCCCTCCTGCTCATCTCCATGTCACCAAAAGATGCTGGCGGGCAAAAGAAGCCAAGGCGGGCCACTTCAATTCGTGGGTGTTTATTTGGATACCCAAATATTTGCAAAAAAAAAACAGTATGTGAATGCTCTCTATGATATCTACAATAAAATAAACTATTCGATGATCAAAAAAGGATGAAGTAACTCAATTGGTTTGGAACAAACCGTTGAATCATCTTGTTCTAGGTTCGAACCCATGTCTACAATTGTTTTCTTAATTTCCAAAGTCATATTTTTATGTTTATTTTGTTTTCGAAAGCTCATATATTGTTTCTTGTATGGTCATATTTTCGTATTACCTCCATAAGTTTGAAATTTGTATGAACTTAAATATCCGATACTCCTATTTTGGTTATTTCAAATGTTTTTTTCCTTCGTTGTTATGCTTACTCAAGATGAATCACACATGAGGTACATACGATCATTACTTTATAACCTAATTCTCTTATATACATTTCATTTACACACTAAACTTCTTTTATATTTTTGAATGCTGATACGCAAAATTTGGGGCCAGTCCTGGCGAAAGTTGAACGATCGGCCACCGCTGGTGACAGGAAAAGGTCCTCCTATGTGATGGGTGTTGCTCCTCGCCGATAATCGATGTGATGGGCTTGAGGGAAATGCATGGGGCCAAAGTGTCTTGGCTCCATACTAACGCAGTGGGCGAGACACTGACCATGTGATATGAGGAGCAACCTGCTATTGGACTGTCTCTCTAGGGGCAATGGACACCGATTTACTCACCGGGACATCACACCATCAGAGGATGTGTGTAACGCACGCCGTATGGGCCTTGTATCGTGGCAGTAGATGCCCAAATCTAATGGAGGCACAAGATTTTGGTAATATGGGTGGCAACTCTGGTTCTATGATGCCGGCAGCCAACGTGGCCGAGTGGATAGCACAACGACTGGATCTTAATATTATGAAGGCATCAAGTTCTGTGTTTTCAAGGTCGATGGCAATAAGGGTGCTTTCTTCCTAAACCGCGATGATTTCGAGGCTCAAAGCGGCATGGCCACTCTGACTACCTCCAGATCATTTTCAATTTAACTTGGCAGCACCCCGTCCCTTGCTGATGCATCAAGGCATGCCTATTGCCGGAAGGTACTAAACATGGGGTATCATGCTTAGGCATCAAATCATTTTTGTTAACAACGAGTTATATACATGATGTCTCGTGGGGTGGTATAAAGTGATGCATGTAGCTACTGGATCGAAGGTGATGTGCAGTGACCAGAAGCAAGGCGCTATGGGAAGTGCCCGACTTTCCACATCTCCTGCTGCGGTGTTCTGCTAGCGAAGTGATATTCGCCGGTAAAGTGATGATGGTATAGGCAGCTTCGATGATGATATGTGCACTCATGTGGAGACACAAGATCCCTGATCAAGCAATATCGATGCACGCCTACATCATGACTTTTTTTTAATATGGTGGCTCGAAGCTTTGATTTGTGGGTGAAAATATCTAGATTGACCTAAGTTTAGACTCTTCATCATTGGTGCACGCACGGAAATCTTTTTGTGAAGGCTTAGCAATGAGTGCATTACTTCTCCTTTGTTATGATATTTTGCTATAGACTCAGTGCTTTCCTGGTTGAGTAAACAACGTGTGACATATGGCCTTTTGTGTTGATTTGTTCGGCGTCAATGTTTTATTGTGCCTTTGATGTGCCTCAACCAATAAAAATGCCATGGGCCATCCTCCTTTTCCATAAAAACTGAAGGTGTGATTACGATCCTTACACACCACTTATCTAGGACCTCCAGATTCGTATCGAGGTTAGTACATAGAAACATTATAGGTCAACAACACTCGAGTATTACATTGTGCAAAAAAAATTAAGTACATCCACCAAAAATATAGAAAATGATAAACCTTGATTTAATCTCTATTATCTTACATATTCATGGTTCACCAAAAGAAAATATGTAAAAACGATTTGTACCTGGTAGAATTAATGTTTTTGTTCAACCAAAAAAATTCAGATTAAAATATTTTTGTGTTTACTAAAAGGGATGGACTAGGTAAGGGAGTTGCCTTTTAGTCGTACCGTGCCTCGCTCTCACATTAATGCATGAAATGAATAAACAAACAAATATAGGCAAGCATATATACCATCAATAAGATTCTTTTTGGTATGCATTATCAGAAATATCTCTCAAATGGTTTAGCCGATTGATGATCCAGATTCATTGTTGAACTTCTTTAGATGAAATCTTCCCGGATCTCATGTAATTTTTTGCAATATATCTTTTTACAAGTAATTGCCAAATTATATTCACCTATTTTCCGTGTGATAGTAAATATTATCACTTAATTGCCAAGTTATCTGATGTCATTAATCACTATTGTTGAATTCCTTCTCAGTAATTATAGGCAGTATGGGATGATATTATCTCTTACTTCCTCCGTTCTAATTACTTCGCCTTTTAAGTTTAGTCAAAGTCAAACTTTCTAAACTCTGATCAAATATTTACGAAAAATATTATTTTAAAATAAAATCTATAGTATTAGAATCTTCATAGATTATATATATATATATATATATATATATATATATATATATATGTTTAGTATTATGGATAGGAATATTTTTTTGTATAATTTGGTCAAACTGTAAATTTGACTTTGACTAAACCCAAAACATTAAGTAAATAAAAACGGAGGGAGTACTTGTTGTTAATATTTCCGTCTTCACTTTGTAGCTCTTCATTAAGGCAGACTGCTAATTAAATTTAATTATTATTTGTGGGATAAAGTACTTTAAAATTTTGGAATTATCATTAAATATGACAATGCTAAAATTACGTGGAAAATTCCTGCATGTATGCACTAATTCTCTCTAGACGTGAAATTTACATTGGAATGACCGTGGCCATTGGACAATCATTCTCACTGTGGTGCTTAGATTTTCCCAAAAGAAAAGAGAGAACTTTTGTATGGAGAGAGAGAGAGAGAGAGAGAGAGAGAACACATATTTTGATGAAAAATTAGAGGCCTAGATAGAAGGTGCACTTATTTGGGATAGCCTTGGTTTAAAAATACCATAACATGTCGTCATACTATGCAAGTATGCATGTACTAGACAAATAGATTAATTAATCTTAATATGATATTCCTTTATTAAAAGTTCAGAAAAGCAAGTGCAAATGTTATATTTTCTAGGGTATAGAGATAAAGATTGCGAGCTAAAAGTTTAGTTGTCTATCCCTCTATTGATTGTTGAGTCAATATATGTTACAATTTTATTCGCAAAAAAAATGTTACAATTTTGCAGATCTCGACTAATCAAGCCTTAATATGTAGCTCAATGGACTCCCGGATCCTGAAAGTGTGTCGTGATTTATGCTAACGTGAGAATTGCAAGTTGGTTACAATTGAGAATTTTCAAGTTGTAAATATTATTGTTTTTCAAATTGCAAGTGAGATAATTATACTGAGACAAAAGGTTGTCGTGATTCGTGCTGACTTGGAAATGTAAATGGGTTGTCATCTTATTCTGAGTGAGATCAGCATTAGACGACGCACATTTGTTTTTGGTCTTTAGTTTTGAAGACATCATTAAAAATGGAGAGGAGCTTAATTATGGATGCGACGAAAGATGACATAGACGTATTTTGTTTGGCCAGCATACGTCAGTGACGAGTCACTCCTATATATGGATGTATATATGCAAATAAAAAAATAGACAGATCCGCCGGAGCGGACGAGACAAATAGGGAAGTCCTGGCGGTACTCCTGCACTTCATCTATATAGAGTCCCGGCAGATGCGCACACACAATTCCGGCCAAGTTTGACGTGCACAGCTGAACATGGACCGTCAGGAAGTCCAGCAGCACGCGCTAGTCCTATTCTCGCTCGCCTCTTTCGCACTCATCAATTCATTCGAGGGATCGTCGTCATCTTCCTCTCCGACCGAGAGCCTCCCTTCCGCTTCTTCCATCATGCCAGTGATCATCACGTTCTTCGGGGCTGTCCACGCCGTGCACAGGAGGGCTGCGGCGCCGCCTCCTCGCCGCGGCGCCATCACGATGGACGAGCTCCTCGTCATCGCGGCAGCTATTGCCACCATCATCTCGCTCCTCATGCATGTAGTGTGGCTAATCGAGTGAACGTAAGTGCATATTACAACTATGAATTAGTGAGTAATGCCAGTGTCAGCTCCGTCCGACGACTCCCCCGTTTCATAATTCTTATCGCACACTTAGATATATCTAGCCATATTTTGTGAATGAATGAATCCAAATCTATAATAAGAATTATGAAACGGGGAGAGTATATATATGTATTTGATTATGTCCATAGTGCTTCCCCGAAAGAGTACATACTAGCTGACAAACAACCATTAGGTAGGTGCTTAGTTAGTCATCAATACTAGCTGGATGGAGGATCTGATGAAGTTACGCAGTTATATTTATATTTTATAGATGAAGTTTTTATTTACACTGCTATATATGTTAGAGATGATCCTAGTAAGGAATGTTCCAAAATCCCAGGTGATTGACCAAAATATAAACTTTATGATCAAAATCAGATTTGTCTTGAGGTGCATCATCAGCTTGTCGCGCTCTTGTATTGGACACCATTGCGGAAGCTGGAACTCAACGACAGTACGATTGTGGGAAGTAATAAACCCTTGGATGCCGTGGTGATGGAAGCAGATGGCGACTTGTTCAATCGCCTTCATTTTTTGTTTTGGACTAGTATTTGGTTGCTGACCGTGTGGCTTTTCATTTTATTCATCAAAGCAATGTACTAGGATACATTCAAATTTGTATCTAAGTTGAGACATCTTTTTATAGACGGAGGTTAGTAATAATCAAACCATACGGGCCGTGTGTGGGCATTTTCAAAACACAAACATAATGTGCATAGAAAGTGTGGATTGTTGGGTTGGGTCTATTTTACTTTGCTCGTCAAAAACCTGACCGTAAGCCTTATCTTTGATAGTAGAACATGACCCTGTTATCCGAGTGAAAAGATGTGCGGATTGTGAAAAAAGATCTATGCTCAACAATATGTACGCCATGCATGGACTACCACAAAGTAGTTCTGGTGAGTCTAACAGTTGTATATATTTTGTGTATTAATGAAGCATTCGAGTTAGCTACATCTATAGGACGACTTAACGCATATAGTACCATGCATTGCACAACATGGATCCGTACTTGTCTGGCACGTACCTGATACACTTCCTCTGTGCTGCATTCTGATCCAATCAACCCTGATGTTGCACTGTGAGTAATTAATTACCTCTCCTTAGATCAGATCGAGGACGGACACTATATTAAGTTGATCTAGGTTAGAATTAGCTCGGCCGGAGCTTCCGATGCCTCCTCGCCTTGTTGTATCCAACGACCCAACCATTGAACGATGGACGGAGTAAACAAGCTAAGCCACCTATACATTGCACATGCCCTCTTGCTTCCTTTGCTCGGCTCTTTCAAGGTGCATATGTTGCTGCGTCCATCCGGACTTGCTGTAATTGGCAGAGCAGCTGATCGAGCGAACAACCACGGGTCTTCGGCAACCCGCCGGCACCGACCGGCCTGGGCGTCGCCGGCGGCCTGTATATGTATGCTTCCGTCTCTCGAGGTTCGTTAATTAGTTCAAGTTTTGACTAATTAATCCCAGAAGGAATTTCGTTGGCGGGAAGGCGAGATGGAGGCAAATGGAAGCTGGATGACGTAGAATATGGTAAGATATCGTGGTAGCTGGCGGAGATGGTTCAGTGACCGGTGCACGCTAGTCCGCTAACCCCACCGTGAGATGGCCATCTATTAGCCAGCTTTAAATCTACTTGTAGCGGTTTTCGTTTATTTGTTTTGTAATTAACGACAAAGTATATATATATTCTTCTTAACTAATGAGACCATAAAAATATTTTGCATCAGTTTCGGTGATTTCTTGCTCACTCCTTAAAAAAATTACAGTCATAAACCCTAAACCCTAAGAGTGCAGAAGGGCCACTAATGACGTGCCAACTCAACCGATGGAGCAGATCTACCTGGATCGATCCTATATGTTGCAATTGGATCTTCTACACTCATGGTGTAGTATACTCCCTGAGTTATCATGCTAAAGGAAAGGTATTAACAAACATATTTCATATAGAAAAAGACACATTTTATGTTTCGTAAAATCTTGAAGACAATCACTCACGTAAATGTTAACTTGATAATATCATTTGCTAAGTTTTTCCAAACTAAAAATGTTGTATTTTATATTTTAAAATAAATGATCATCTTTCCAAGTTTAGAGTTAAATTGTATTAGTCGGTACTGGTGTGCCGTAAGATTGGTCTGCGTTACAAGATTCTCCCTCCCAATCTACGAATTGGTACACGACTTATATTTTGAGAAAAAAAGTGTTTGTATTCTACAAAATACGGTCTATAACTCATTGGTATATATAGTTTCAAAGTTGTTAAAGGGAAATGCACTTCGGCTCATAGAAGCATTTGCCACATTTTGAAGTGTCAAAAAAATTCTAAACTAAATTTTTACATGTATATCTAGACATTTTATGTTGGTACACAAATTTTCAAAAAAAGAAAAAAAATTCTGTGGCTCCTGTAAAAAAGACAAATTTTGATGTTGTAACACGACTACGTACAACACATTTTTTTTGTCTTTTTTGTACACACCACACAAAATGTTGTTTTTTCACGAAAACTTGTGTACGAACATAGAATGTCACGATGTACACCAAAAATTTTATGTCAAATTTTTTTTTGACATTTTTAAAATTAATTTTTAATTATTTTATATAATGGGAGCATTTGCTCCTATGTGCCAAAATACCAACTCCAGTTGTTAAAGCCATAATATGAAGTTGACTTCTTGCATTTATTGTAGCTCTACAGGAGCCTCATTGTTTGATAGTTACCTGTAGTCATTTTTGTGAGTTTTTGTATGTTGTGGTAGCGATGCTTTATCTCGCATCGGTTACGTGCTTATATAGTCAGCTGATTAGGCCATATTTGGTAACACATAATTACAGGGATTGACTAAATCAGGGGGATTGACTAGATCGGAAAATGCTTTATACTCCTAGCATATTCCGCTACATATATAGAAAGATATAATCCTAACATTCTCCCTTAATTTAAACTCCTCTAAATTGCCTTCATTTTCGGTGCTTTCCCTATCTCTCCTATCTTCCCTCCAGCAGTCACAACGGAAGTATCATGGATGCAAGTGATGATGCGAATATTGTGGACTGGAGTTGTTGATGTGTCGCTGTAGACGTAGTCATGATGTTAATGTCGAGGTAAACGATGATGTAGCCGTGGTCGAGGTAGACATGGTCGATGTAGCACTCGTCGTAGTCGGTGTAGCCGCAATCACCGAGTTTTTTTTTTGGACGGAGTTGCAGTCATGGAAGAGGCACCTTGCGGATGTCAGAGGGTGCATTCTAGGAGGCGTCATGCAGATGTCAAAGGACGCGGTCATAGGTGACACCACCATTTTTGCCAAGACTGGGGGAAACCACCGAACCCACAACGGTTTTGCCAGAACCGTGTGCGCGGTTGTAGTATCGATGGAGTTGCTCTGTGTCAGACGCGGTCGATGCCATTGTCAATGTCGTTCCGCCTTGCAGTAGTACTGTCAGAGGGCATGTGTCCATCCTAGTGGACGATGTAGTGGCGGTGGTGTTGGCGAGGTGATTTTGTTGATGAAGACCATGCTGATGTAGACCTTGGCGATGTCGTGCCGGTGACATTCGGAGCAGCATCAACATCGGTGATGATACGTCGCTTGAAGGTGTCCCTTGTGGCGACGATGATGTCAACGATGTGATGTGTTCGACGAAGATCTTGACTCGTGGCCCGATGTATTCGTGCAACTTATGTCGTGTTTCAGCTTGTTGTACTTCGGCTTGATGCAACGCACATGCTAGAGATGAAGGGATTTTATTTGTGGCTAAATGGATCTAATTAAATATGGGAAAAACTAATGAACCGATCCGATCTTTGATCGAGACTGGGTGTCGCACCCCCGAGAAGAGATTCATCTCCCCGGGGGCAGCGCGTGATGCGGAAGTGCGAGGAACCTAGGATCGGCGACGTGAGTCAAACCGCTCTGATACCATGTGAGTTTTCGTATGTTGTGGAAGCGATGCTTTGTCTCGCATAGGTTACATGCTTATATAGTCAGCTGAGTAGGCCATATTTGGTAACACACGATTACATGGATTGACTAAATTGGAGAGATTGACTAGATCGAAATATACTTTATACTCCTAGCATATTCCGTTACATATGTAGAAAGATATAATCCTAACAATTTTGCGCATTTGTTCATTGATGTTCTAATAAATTTGTTCAAATGGAGCATTTATTCAAGTGAAGCGGGCAAAAAAGTAGGAGGTGTTCCAGCCAGGGAGCTGATCCCCTCTCCCTCCACTTGCCGCTCCGGCGGCAGGAGAGAGAGGGGTCTCGTTCCTTTGTTCTGTAGGTAGGGTTAGGGTTTGTCTGCTATGGTGCGTCATTGGGGTGGTGGGAGCGGCGCCCGGGCAAATAAATCTTCCTCAACTCTACTCCCACGCCGGCGAAGACCTTCACGGCGGCGTCTCAGAGTTGATGGCAATGTGTTCTTGTTGATCCTTCAGATCGGCGGCGTGGTTTTCTCGCCGCTTCTTCAGATCTAGTGAGATCTGTTTCTCGACGTGTCGCTGGCGTTTGTCGTTATCCGCGGCGGTGCTAGGGGCCGGGGCGAGATGGATGCTCTGGAGCAAGGATGTTGGTCTGGAGGAGGTGGTTCTATCGCTGTTCCCCGACTTCGCCGTCGGGATGCGATGGAGCTTGGTCCAAGATAGCACGGTGACATCCTCGGTGGACATACGACATGTGCCTCGTTGCTTGCAACGGGCATGTTCATCGATCCACAAAGCCTCGTTGGCGATGGTTCTCTTTTGGATCTGGCAATGGTGGAGGCTCGACGTCTCTTCTAGTGCACGTCTAGGCGGCGTTGGAGTTTGGCGACGGCCACTAGCTTCGGCGAGTGCAGGAAACACAAGGGATAGTTTTGTATGTTTTTGTCTTTTAGGTTTTTTCCTGCAAAGTTTCCAAGACAACTATTTTCTCCTGTTTGTCTGTTAGTTTCCACGTTTGTTTAATCATGTAACTTGATTTTCTATTAAATGAAATACCTGGTTGCTAGGTGTGGAATGTTATAGCGGGACCTTTATTTCTTAGTTTTCTTTACTCTTTTTTGGTTGTGTGCATCCGTTCTGCCACTAGGGCGAGGCGTTGTTGCAGAGGCTAGGTGTAATCGGTATCTTTTGATATTAATATATTCCATTTATCAAAAAAAATGTAACTTGATTTTCTATTAAATGAAATAGCTGGTTGCTCTTAAAAAAAAATTAGGAGGTGTTCACCTCACATAGTTGGCAGCGTAATCAACGTACTGGGGCACTCAAATGTCTTAGTCTACTACTCCTTTTCTCGCATACTAAGAGCTTACTTTGAACTTTGTTTTCTTGTTTTATGGGTCGTGTGTATCCTATGATGCAAATACTGGGTGTAAGACTCATGTTTGCATCGCCTTGATGTGACTTTTAGGTCAATACGATGTTGTCTTTGTCGAAGAATTATTACGTTGGTTCTGTTAACCGGTAACTTGCCAGCAAATAAAAACCAATAAAACTCGTGAACAAAATAGCATGCGGGCTTGTTGAAAATGCCAGGAAATTTGGTTGTCGTTGCTTCTTATGAGCGGGAGCATACGCAATCGGTGGATACAAAATTACTCCGCTCTCGAGGGGAGACACCGAAGCAAGGTGGCATGGCAGCTGGGTATGTCCTGGATCGTTTTACTCGATGCTTTCCAAACTCTTTCACACATGATAATTGGTCCCTCTCGTTAGTTTCTAACGATAAGTAAAACGTAAACCTTCTGAGCCATGGACGTGCACTTCTATATGTACGTCAGGACTTTCTAATAGCACGTACTAAGTAGCATTACACACTCCTGGCCTTCTGTATACTGTACCCATGGACGTGCACGTCTACTTCACCATTACTCTGACCAACCTCACGTTCGGCCATTCTCTGTGGATCGAAGCTATCATCAAGCCCTTGGCCGAATACTCCCCAGACGGCGACATCATCAATGTCCCAGCCATGGAGGAAGTCATCCCGCTGTTCACTATCAGCTTCTCCGTCGGTGCCAGCATCGCACAGGTCAGAGCAGCCGTGCTTACCGAACTGACACGTGCTACAGACGGGCACGGTGTTTTGGGCGTGTGTGTGTTATTCGTCGCCGGAGTTGTTAGCGGCGTCATCGCTGGAGCAGCTGCGGCGGCGGCCATGGAATCTTTCCTTGCTGCAAGACGGGGCAACTCAGACGACCAGAACATATTCTAAAATGTCCTAGAAGTACTCCTAAGACATTTTGGAGATCTTGCTGCGTGAAAACATAGCTATGCTTGCTGGTAAATGAAATGTACATTTGGAATATGTGGTCAGAGGATGAGCCATCGTGTTTTGATGTTGCGTTTTAGATTAGTTTTTTTATTTTACGTGATCACGAGTTCTTAATTTTTTTACTTGTCTATTAGGGCATATGTATGTGCTTGTGTTGTTGACTTGTGATCTGCCAATCCCAGTAAGTTTACCCTTATTTCATACAACCACGAGGTTTAACTTTTTTTTTTTACCTAGTGCATCATCTCCTCTTTTTAGTTGATGTGATCAGCTCGATGAGCAAACCTCCGATCCGAAATTTGTGGTGCAATTGCATCCTCTATTGTGTTAAAGATAGGATCTAGAACAATCTTGTACAACTTAATATGATGAGAATATAAACCATTTTAGTTTAGACTTAGGTCTTTTCCTTGACGTACAAGACTCCAGCCATGTGTAAATAAAAAGGATGTGGCTCGATACATATAGAAACGCTTTCATTTGTTTTTACATGGTATGAAAACTTTCCTCTTCCAATACATCCAAACCCTAGATCAATCTACTCACCCCTACCACCCATGGACTCTACATTGACTACCGTGGCTCCCCATATGTGTTCGCCACCATTGAAGAAGCTCATGCTCGACAACTACTCACTCTGGAAGAGCCAAGTCCTCCTAGCGTTGCATAATGCGCCTACTGCCCTGGGACGTCAATGGATGGTACTTGAATAAATTCCACCCAAATGTGTGACAATCCGTGATGAAGAGGAAGTAGTCCACCACCTGGATTATGAGTTTGTGGAAGTAGCTTATATCAAATCTCTTTATGTACTTCATTGATTTTAGCATCGATCACATGAGCTTCCATACATGATTGTGGTAATATTTGTATTATACCTATGGTGGATCTTTTGTTTATAAGATGATTTATGAGATGCCAATTTTCAGTATGTTCTTAATGTGTTTCTTGATGCATATGTTACCCCGTTCATGTATGCTTTATTCTGATAAAACTTTTATGCAAAAAAACATGTTTGTGGATGTGTGTATTAGATGGAGTAATTTGGTAGTAGTATGTGGATACTATTTTTTACCTGACTATGAATGAATGCCTATGTTATTGTTTATCTAATGATAGTTAGATGACCTTGTTTACTCAATATAGTATATTGTTCTTCAACATCACGGTCAATGTTCTTAAGGAAGTACTTTATCTTGATTGAAAAGTTCTCTTTTCTAAGGTACGTAATATTAGTGACATGTGTAGTGTCGTCTCTATACTAGGACCGATGCCTGCATGAATGTGTATTGATCACTACATGAAGTTTCCATCACTTGTAACTAGCTATTTGAAGCTACATTCGTGCCACCATGGTCAAGTGAAACCATGAACCCGGTCAAATATTAACCATAAGGAACATTTTTTTACTTTACTTTATTTTTCTTTACGTTGCATGATTTTTTATATTCAGTTACAATTAAATTCTACATTATGAAAATAATACTTTATTTAGTTTTTATTTTATTTGCATTAGGTTTTATATTTCTTACATGTCGTGTGTGCCTGACAAACACCATGGTGAAGTTTGGGTCACAGAACTATTTCTTTTTTGTTGTAGGTTGTTTGAAGAGGATAAGGAGAAGGATTCATTTTCCGCTCGACTGTTCGATATAAACTCTCGAGTCACCCTTGTGGGAAAAATTATGCTTTTTTGCATCACTTTTCGATCACCAGCAATGACCTTTTATGGGCTCCGAAAGGAACACCCTGGTGGCAGCGGTCTCAATGGTCGTAGGAGCTCACTCCCTGACATAGGCATCCCCAATGGGCCTGCCGAAGATAGTACCCGGGGTTTACTGAAGGCCCAGGACTCGAAGGATAAGAAGATTCGGAAG
This sequence comes from Lolium rigidum, assembly GCF_022539505.1. Lineage (NCBI taxonomy): Eukaryota > Viridiplantae > Streptophyta > Magnoliopsida > Poales > Poaceae > Lolium > Lolium rigidum. Next base: position 126,719,346 of record NC_061512.1, read on the forward strand.
CCCAATTAGTGTTAAGGAAAGATAGATTGTATTAGGAAATATAGAGACTTGTAATCTTACGGGACGGGTATGAAACCCTCTCGGACTCTGTAACTTGTGTATTACGAAAACCCTCGGCTCCACCTCCTATATAAGGGGGAGTCGAGGGACAAAGAAAGGATCGAATCTATTGTCAACAAAACCCTAGTTTTTACAATCAACGAGTACTTTTCGGCTGAAACCTTCGAGATCTACTTGCCCTCTACTTCTAGCAAAACCCTAGTCTACAATCTGTAGGCATTGACAAGTTAATCTCTTGTCAATTGGTGCCGTCTTTGGGAATTAGAGGTTGCAAGGAGCTGATCTCGATGGCACGTCCAGAATCTTCGACTTCGTCGGTAGCAAGCAATGCGATGGATCGAGGTAAAAAGGAAAAAACTGATCTAGTCGATTTTATTCCTCACCCGCCCTCCCGTTTGGATGCATGTGTGTATCTGGAGGAGCCCATCGTCATGATGTTCGGAGATTTCCGATTCAGCGTCAACAAGGAAGGATCCTATCGTCTCGAAGTTCCGATCTCGTCGGAATTTTCAGCGATCGATTCTGACTTTTCATTGAGCAATGAAGAGTTTTCGTCGCCACGCTTCGTCGACACCAAGGCAAGCGGAAAGCTCGCCAAGATCTTCAGCAACACATCCTTTGAGTCGTCTGCGGACTCTGTTATAAGCAGCGACTCCGACAGCGTCGACAGCTTCAACTTCATCGACAAGTCTGCTGCCATTGGAAAGGTCTTCACCAATCTCTATGATGGTGTCACCAATCCTGATAAAAATCAATACTCAAAATATCATCAGGTCTACGCAATTGAGGAGACAAACCGAGCACAACCGGAGACGTCAGAGGATTTCGACGATTTGGGAAATCCATACGTTGATCCCTCTGATCTCAGAAAAGGTTTAGGCACAAAATATGTCGGGACCACTCCACGATTAAGAGTTCAGCTCCCGCAGGCAGCATGGGATAGAGCCGCAAAAGCCATGGATGGTTCAGAACCAATGACCACCACTGCTACTGCAGAAGAATTACAAGCCTATCAATATAGACTTGCTCGTGTAAGTAGGGAGCTGGAAAAACAGACAGCATCCCTGAATAGAAGAAAGGAGGCAGCCTCCGCGTCAAGCAGGCGACGAGCAGAGCTCAGTCGACAATCAAGAACTTCAGGAGATAGTCACAGAGAAGCTCGGAGGAGAGCAAGATCTCGGCTGCAAAATATACCTGAAGCAGAGAGAGGAAATATAATTCAAAATCTCGACATGTTCTTCATGACGATTGATACAAGGGGAAATATTATCCCAAAAACACCAGAAAATGGGTACATGACAACAGAAGCTTATATCCTCGCGTCCAGACCACCTCCTGGGGACCCGAGAGAAGCATTGTTCAATATGGCAATGGCTGGAGTTGGAGTCATGGGAACAGCGTTCGCAGCTACACCTCCCGAAGGAACTCGAAGGAAAAATAGTCCACGACCCACTGCAGCAGTGCAAGATCCACCGAGAACAAGTGGAGCAAGAGACACAGCGGCTCAAGCAAGGGTGGATAGAGCGCGACAGGAAATAAGAGAACATCAGCATTTACCGGAAGTTGTCGACGAAGATATGTGTGGGCTCCCGTGCTTTACGAGACGAGTTCGAAAAACTCGAGTCCCGAAAGGGTTTAAGTTACCCGAAAACTTCAAGAAATTCGACGGCCTACAGGATCCCGAGGATTGGCTCGTTGATTACCTCGAGATGGTAAAGTTGATAGGCGGAACCAGGGCAACAGCCATGCAGAGCATCCAAGTACACTTGAGTGGAGCCGCGTGATCTTGGATAAAGAAACTTCCCCCAGGTTCCATCGACAGCTGGGATAGTTTTGAAGACATCTTCGTGAGGAATTTCCGATCCACCTGCAAGAAACCCGCGTCATTGGAAGAGTTGAGGGCGTGTAGACAGAAACACGACGAATCAATGAGAAAATATATACAGAGGTGGAACATTATTAAAAACTCGGCAGAGGATATATCTGACGAGAGAGCAATAGACGCGTTCGTGGCAGGAATTCGACGGGGAGATTTCGTCGAAGACTTAGGGAGAACCAACCCTAAGACAATATCAGCATTGATGGAGATAGCAAACAGATGGGCAGATGGAGAAGATGCGATACACAACAAACGACATAGGTCGCCAGAGGAGGACCGCAGTCGAAATTTTCAAAATAGAAGGCGATTTTCTCGCCAGTTTTACAATAATGATGCTCCTGGCAACATATCGACTGGTTTCCGAGGAAACTCTGGAGGGAATAATCGAGATGATTACCAAAGGAGTAATGAGCAACAAGGCGACAACACAGGTGATTTCCGTGGTAACAGGCAAAATAGTGGACCAAGGTTTCAGAGACCTTATGTGTCTCCCGAAGAAATGATGAATGGACCATGTCAGATGCACTTCTATCTCGACAATAATGGAAAGAGGCAGTCAGGACATCTCCAAAAAGACTGTCGCAATTTCCAAGCAATGTTGCGGGCCGCAGGGATCGCCAATGCCCAAGCAATGAACAGAAACCCCCAGGGGCCAAGGAGTGAGATCCACCTCCCACCTCCTCCTGCAATTACGGACGAAAATCGACACCAGCTCAGAATAGCGGCAGCACCACACCCACCTCCATATGTTGACCCTAACTCCAATGGTGCGGTCTCGATGATTCAGAAAGCTAGGCCATCTAACAGGGCGCAGAAAGTAATCTCGCGGCAAGTGTTCATGGCAGAGAAGATGCCTCCACCAACAGTCGAGTACTTAAATTGGTCGGGACAGGACATTGGCTTCACAATTGCGGATCACCCGCAGCAAGTTCCTAGACCAGGGCAATCAACACTTATCTTACCCGCAGTAATTGCTGGTTTTGACGTGTCGAGAGTCTTTATGGATGGTGGCAGCAGCTTAAACCTTATGTACGCAGATACACTAAGGAAGATGAACATATCCCTGGCAAATTTAAAACCAACTGATACACGTTTCCACGGGATCACGCCAGAGAAGCCAAGTTATCCGCTGGGCAAGATCAATCTCGACGTTCAGTTTGGGACCCGAGAAAACTACAGGATAGAGAACCTAGAGTTTGAAGTTGTGGATTTCCCGTCGCAATATCACGCCTTGTTGGGACGACCAGCATATGCCAGGTTTATGGCGGTACCTCATTACACGTACTTATTGTGGAGGTTGCCTGGACCCAAGGGACCAATCACAGTCATGGGAAGTTTCGCGTTAGCTGATAAGTGTGACAAAGATTTTCATCGACCGTCGGAAACTTTTGGGATGCAAGCAGAATATATGGCGCTAAGGCTCACTGATTATGATGTGTTGCCAGACACAGGGAGGCCACTCAGGGAACCAACCTTTAACACTGCTATGGATTCGAAAGAGGTGCAGATCCACCCGACGGACCCGAAGAAAACGACGTCCATTGCAACAAATATGGACCTCGCATAGGAAAGCGCGCTCGTCGAGTTCCTCCGTGAGCACTGGAAAATCTTCGCATGGTGTCCAGCTGACATGCCAGGAGTACCTAGGGAACTTGCCGAGCACCACCTAAACTTGGATCCTATTGCGAGACCAATCAAACAATCTTTGCGGTGTTTCTCGGAACCAAACCGCAAAGCTATGCTATCAGAAATAGATCGACTCAAAGATGCTGGTTTTATTAAAGAGATATCTACAGAAGCCACGTGGGTAGCTAACCCAGTGATGGTGCCGAAGAAAAACACGAAAGTCCTTCGCATGTGTGTCGACTTTACGTGTCTCAATAAACACTGTCCAAAGGATCACTTTCCCCTCCCAAGGATCGATCAAATCATCGACTTCACGGCAGGATGTTAACGTCTTTCCTTCTTAGACGCTTACTCTGGTTATAACCAAATCAGATTAAAAGAAGATGATGAAGTCAAGACAGCGTTCATAACACCTTACGGCGTGTTCTGCTATAGAACAATGCCCTTTGGTCTAAAAAACGCGGGAGCAACATATCGGCGGATGATGTAGAAGTGCCTTGCAACACAGATTGGAAAAAATGTACAAGTCTACATTGACGATGTCGTCATAACATCAAAAAAGGGGCAACGCTGATCGAGGATTTGAAAGAAACCTTCGACAACCTCGACAAATTCTGCCTTAAGTTGAACCCGACAAAGTGCTCCTTTGGTGTCCCTGCAGGAGAACTTCTCGGGTTCTTAGTATCAGCAAGAGGGATCAAGGCCAATCCAGATAAAATCCAGGCCATCGTAACGATGAGGAAGCCGACAAAGTTGAAAGAAATACAATAGCTGACGGGGCGAGTCGCAGCTTTAAGCAGATTCGTCGCCAGGCTGGGAGAAAAAGCACTGCCGTTCTATGCATTGATCAAACAAGGAGAGAAATTTCAATGGAACGAGGAGGCAGATAGAGCCTTCGAGAATCTCCAGCGCACAATTTCGACACCGCCAATCTTGGTGGCGCCTAAAGAGAAAGAACCCCTCCTGTTATATATCGCAGCCACACCTCAGGTGGTCAGCACGGCTCTGGTAGTCGAAAGGGAGGAAGAAGGAAAACTCCATGGAGTACAGAGGCCAGTATATTTCATCGATGAAGTATTATCGCCTTCAAAACAGCGGTACCCGCAATACCGTAGCTCGGCGTATGGAGTGTTTACAACGGCAAGAAAGTTGCGACACTATTTTTCGGCGCACCCGATAATAGTGGTTAATGAGGCTCCTCTGTCAAATATATTAAACAACCCGTAAGCTACGGGTCGTGTCTCCCTTTGGGGAATAGAGCTTTCCCCTCGGGACATCACGTATGAAAAAAGAAAGGCAATAAAGTCGCAAATTTTACCAAATTTCATCGCAGAGTGGATGGAGCTACAAAATACAGGGCCTCCAGATTTATCGAGAACCTGGAATATGAACTTTGATGGGTTCAAAAGGTTAGAAGGCGCTGGAGCAGGTGTGATACTAATATCACCTGAAGGCGACAAATTGAATTATGTCCTACGGATGACGTTCCCAAACGCGTCTAACAATGAAGCAGAATATGAAGCTCTCATACACGGGATGAAGATGGCGAAAGCTTGTGGTGCAACCCGACTGAAAATCTTTGGCGACTCACAATTGGTGGCACAGCAGGTTATGAATCAATGAGATGCAGTCAACGACAGTATGATAGCATACAAGGAGATGTATAATGAGCTAGAAAAGCTATTTGATGGATGCGAGGTAAATCACATCAGCAGGTTGAGCAATGATGAAGCCGATGTTCTTGCAAATATCGGGTCGCAATGTGTCGTGATTCCTCCAGGCGTGTTTTGGGAAGAAATAAGCGAGAGATCAACAAAGCCAATGAAACCAAAGAAGAAGGAGAAGGATGAAAAACCCTCGGGTGTTACAAAAGAATCACTGGAAGAAGAAGAAGAAGAAGAGCATGAGCTAGTCATGATGGTGCAAATTCCATGGATGCAGGCATATATATCTTATATCCTAAGGAAAACAATACCCGACGATCTAGTTGAAGCAAGGCGAATAATTAGACGTTCTAAAGCCTTTACTGTGGTCAAAGGGGAGTTGTACAAGCGAAGTATTTCAGGTGTGCTCCAGAGGTGCTTCACACCCGAAGAAGGAAGGATAATCCTGAAAGATGTACACGAAGGAATATGCGGGCATCATGCAAGCAGTCGAGCTATTGCGGCCAAGGTTTTCAGAGCAGGATTTTATTGGTTAACAGCAATTGAGGACGCGAAGAAAATAGTGCGAACTTGCGACGTGTGCCAGAGATTCGCCGCAAAACCTCACTCTCCGGCAGCAGAATTGATGCCAATCCCGTTGTCTTGGCCCTTTGCTCAATGGGGTCTCGATATGGTGGGAAAATTACACAAAGCTTCGCCAGGAGGATATGAGTATATGCTCGTTGCTGTCGACAAATTTACCAAGTGGATAGAAGCAAAGCCGATAAATTCACCAGATGGCGCGTCGGCAATCAAGTTTGTGAAAAGCATTGTTTTTCGATTTGGAGTCCCTAATAGCATCGTCACAGACAATGGCAGTAATTTCACATCCAAGGAGTTCAAAGCGTACTACGCAGAAGTGGGCATTAAATTGAGTTTTGCGTCTGTCGCACATCCACAGACCAACGGTCAAGTCGAGAAAGCCAATGGTATCATCTGCAATGGTATCAAGAAGCGCCTGTTAGGACCATTGGAAAAAGCTCGACATACTTGGCCAGAGGAGTTGCCAAGCGTATTGTGGAGCATCCGAACAACACCAAATACAGCGACACAGGAGACGCCGTTCTTTCTGGTCCATGGAGCTGAAGCAGTATTGCCGATAGAAATAGAACATGATTCTCCAAGAGTTACAGAATATGATGAAGAAACTTCCAAAAGAGCTTTGGAAGATGATGTCGACACACTTGATGAAGCCCGAGATGAAGTATTGTCACGAGTCGCGAAGTACCAGCAGGACCTGAAAAACTACCACAGCCGACGATTGCGACCAAGATCTTTTCAAGTTGGAGATTTGGTTTTACGACTCAATCAAAAAATTCATGAAAAACTCGAGTCGCTATGGCTTGGACCTTACATCGTCACAGAAGTAATTGAAGGAGGAGCATACAGAATCAAGGACAAGAGGACGGGGATCGCTGAGCCAAATCGTTGGAACGTGACGCAGCTCAGGCGTTTTTACGCTTAGAAGTCGAAATATAGTCTCCTTTGTAAACATACAATGTACTGAAACGCCCGCGAGTTTTCAGACGCACTCTTTTCCTTTTTCGGGGCACCGAGTGGGGCCGGGAAAGGTTTTTAATGAGGCGGACTCGCGATGCTGCAATATAATAAAGATAGTGTAATTATATATCTTTTCGACAGGCTCGGGGGCTTGCACCCAGAAGATACAATATATATATATATACACAATGTCGACAAATACAACTTGCAAAATATCTCACCTTGGTATAAAGTACCTCGCCAACATAAAAAGGTGTCGCCAAATAGTGATCAACATAAATCTCGGGGGCTCGCGCCCGCAAAAATAGTACACTCAATATAATTTATCTTGCCTTGGAACAACCTCGCATTATAAAAAGAAAACATCGCCATCAAAACGCCCGGGGGCTTGACATTGGAAAACAAAAATCTAGTGACTTTACAATATAGATTATGTCTACAACACACAGGATACAATTCTCGGGGCAATAAATCTTCAAGGGTTGCCCAGTATATTATCTATCGTCAACCGTTCATTATTTATAGCACGAGTGCTATGTTCAGCATAACTGCCCTTCACGAAGAATTCGGCGTCCATCCGAAGAAGCTCATCCATCATATCTTCGGCAACAGGGGTCACAACGTCATCATATTTGCTGAAGTTCTTTTTCCTCTTCGCCATCTTGGCCAGGCACTTTGGAACAACTTGACCCACGTCTAACTTCGGGTAGCAGATTTTTATCATAATCATAGCAAACCTTGCGCCAGCAGCTAATTGGGCCCGCACAAAGCCGTGGATTCGAGGAGCATCCCGAAATTTGTCCATCAAAGCAGGAAAAGTCTCTGGCATTTTATTACGTGGAAACATGGTGCCATAGACCAGAGACAAAGTCCTTGTACAAAAGTCGAGAAATTCGCGAACCTGAAGCGCGTGATCTTGAAACCTGACGATCTGGCGAGTCCGATCAGGTGTGCCCCAAAAATTGGAACCATGATCCCGCGCAAGTCTGAGAAGCGCACTGGATCGAGCCTCAACATGTTCATCTTCGGTAGCAGTGTCCAAGAAGGAACCTATTTTTGAAAGAATCAGCAGGAAAAGAGGAAGACAAGCAACAAAGAAAAAGGAGCATGACAAAGTTAATGAAGCATACCTGTGTTGCCTGCCAAAACCCACCGGCGAGCAGTGGTTAAGCAACACGAAGAGCCGGGAGGCTGCCAAGACTGCTGGTGGGCCCTGATCCCTCGACGTCGTCCCGCAATGTTCCGGCACACGTCCTGGCGGTTGCAAGGGCGTGCCACCTGACCTATACCTGGTCAGGAAGGTGTTGGATGGCTTCGATTAGTCTCCGCATGGTAGACACGTAAACATTAAATACGAGCCCGATCGGCTCTCGGGTTGCTCTCGTGGATCGGCTCAAAGAGCCGATTGCCCCATGGTTCACGTTGGGTTTACGATGACATGGGGATCCCGCTTGATCAATACAAAGTTAAACCAATCCACGACAGTTTAGGGTTTTCACCGCATGATCGGAACATCCTACGCGTAGTTGAGCCTAATAGATACGAAAGATGATGGAAAACTAACCCTAAAAGAGGCCTAAAAACCAACATTAAGTCAATTCCCGGAACAATCCCTCTTAGGATTAATAAACCATACCTTACGCGCTACCGGATCGTTCAACCCGTTTGCAAGGCCTAACCAGACGGATATTATACTAATCCTTGAAGAACAAGGAGCAACTATAACAGATCGGATCTACTAAATAACGATCAAGCAAGGTGCTGCCCTTACACCTAGATAGGTGCAAGGGCAGCTAGATATCGAGGGACGGCATAGCTAAGCAAATATGTATAAGAAAAGCATCAATGCAAGCCCCAAAACATCTACGATAAGTAATGCTACTCGCCATCAACAATGCTTCAGCACGAGCAACACAAGATAACGAATAAACGTATACTGCCTAGATCGCAAGATGCGATCTAGGCAGGATGATGCTTACCCGGAAGAAACCCTCGAAACAAGGGGTGGCGATGCGCCTGGTTTGTGTTTGTTGTGAACGTGATTGTCCTCCTTTCTCAATAACCCTAGGTACATATTTATAGTCCAAGGGACTTTCTAATTCGAACGTACACCTAACCGTGTACGGGTCAAACTCTATCTTTTAATTCTAAACTAAGATGCAATCTACTATAAAATACAGATACACGGGCAATCTAGCCCAAACTCTTCGTGCAAGGCCGCTTCAGAGACGCTCCACGTGTATATCCTTCAAGCCCATCTCAATTACGGCCCATCTCCTGATTTGGCCAAAATCTGGTGATAACACATGCCCCCCTAGTTTTGGCAATGATAATTTCAAAACCACTCTGTTGTTCCTTCGAAGGGTCATGTCGTGGCAGAGCAGAACCGCTTCAGTATCTTTCCATCATGATACCATGTCCTCTCAACTTCTGCACGATTGACAGTTTCGGCGCCGCATCCTCGAAAACTGCTCAAGCATTAAATCTCCACTATATCCTCTTTTATGTAACCGCATCGAGCAATTCATCTCTTCATCCCTCTGCTCCGTACTAGCCATCGGCAAACAAAAAACCCTCCTCAGCCGCCATGGACTCTTCTTCCTCCTCCGTCTCCTTGATACGTCTCCGACGTATCGATAATTTCTTATGTTCCATGCTACATTATTGATGATATCTACATGTTTTATACACATTATATGTCGTATCCACATGTGAGGTAACTGTGAGATGCTGACTGACCAGAGCGCCACAGAACTTTCTTTACCCATCCAGGCTTTATCAGCATGCCATTACCTTTAAAACAGTCAAGCTTTGCAGATTCGTGCCAATTTGGGAGCCATTGCCATACACTTTATCCTTGGTCCCAACGGCAATACAGCTTCCCATACCGGATCACCAACTTGGAACTCCCTAGTTTTACCTTCTTATTATATACGCGACCAGCTTGTGCCTTATTCTCCTTGATTTTCTCAAACCATAGTACGACTCAGGTGCATCCTCAATGCATCCTCATCGGGAGACATGTACACCCATTAGTTAAATCATTCTAAAGAAACGTATCAGACCGACCAGGCCCTGGTTCTGGGGGCAGCCACCCATTTCTTGTCCATGGAGCCAGATGGTGTGAGGTTTTGCTTGCTCCTGCAGGCCTACGACATCGATAAGCCCACAAACGCTTCTGGCAGCCTCGTGCCAGCGTCTAGGTTATGATGGTCATCTTCCTCTTAATCGGCTGATCAGACTCTTGTTGGACGCTCAGCACCTTGTTGCTGAGCATAGTATGGAGACGATCGGATCAACTTGA
>NC_061512.1:126729517-126798063 GCF_022539505.1 Lolium rigidum
TGCCATTCATCTCTTGTACCGTGGGGATTTTGTGGCCATCGGGTAACTTCAGCTGTTTTTCCTTCAGTAGCAAATCAAAAATTTGCTCCGTTTTGCTTAAATCAAAGTCAAACCCTTTTGCAGGCCCTGGCTGTTTCACCCACTTGCAAGACACGGGCTTTGCCCCCCGAGTCCATTCAGCTACAGCGACTTCCTGATCTGGTACAGAATCTTCATCTTCTTCTATCTCGATCAGGGCGACGCACTTGAACTTGTCCTGGTACAATTTCGGGTGGCGTTGTTCATACGATGTCAATTTCTGAACCATATGCGCCAGTGAATTGTAGTCCGCTTGGAAGGTCACGTCTTTGAGCGGCGCTGACAGGCCTGCTATCGCCAGCTCGACTGCTTCCTTCTCAGATAAACGAACCGAATAACATCGGTTCCTGACGGTCCTGAAGCGCTGGATGTATTCAGACACCGTCTCTCCTCGCCTCTGCCGAACCTGGGTCAGATCGGCAATGCCAGCTTCATGATCTTCTGAATGGTATTGTATGTGGAATTGTTCCTCCAGCTGCTTCCACGTCCGAACCGAATCTGGTGGCAACGAGGTGTACCACCCAAAGGCCGGACCCGTGAGAGATTGTGAGAAGAACCTCACACGCAGCTCGTACGACGCCGAGACCATGCCCAATCGTGCCAAATATCGGCTCACGTGCTCAATTGAGCTGGTTCCTTCTGATCCACTGAATTTTGTGAAGTCAGGGAGCCGATACTTAGGCGGTAGTGGGATTAGGTCATACTCGTTGGGATACGGCTTGGAATAGCCGATCATTCTCTTCTTCGGCAGGATGCCGAACTGATCTCTCAAGATTGCGGTGATCTCATCCACCGTAGGAGCTGCAGAGGTTGAGCGTTCATGACTTGTTCCGGTGGCATATTTAGCTAGCCACGCCTGTTTCTCGGCATCTGCTCCAGAATCGTTTCCGCTCCAAGCAACTACTCTGTTCCGGCGACCCTTCCTGCCGTGGCGGTCCCTCCTGCTGTAACCTGGCTCATCCAATTGTTGCAGTCCGGCACGTATGTGCACACGTATCCATGTGGAATCTCCTTGGACGGCTTATACAGGAATTGGTAATCGCCAGGATCACCTCCAACCTTGTAGATAACGTACGCCGGCGAACCTTGTTGCTGTGGAGCTGCCATCGTGTACGGCAGTGGTGGCCTGGTGTAGAACGGTATCTCTCCCTAATGAGTTCCTAGCGCAGGTCCTGAAGGAGAATACTGATGCTTCATGATTTCTTGCACCACGTGAAGCGCAACACGCTCCAAAGTGTTCCCCAGGCTCTCAGAAAGCCGATGTAGAGAATGAGCGACGGCATAGTTAATTTCCTGCCGCAGGGCTCTGGTACGTTCATCCGAAGGGAGAGATAGACCTAGTCCCTCCAACGCGCCTTCGGGTTGGAACCCTTTGAACTTGATCCCGTACGAACAGGTCTTCTCGAAAGAGCCGATGAGATCGGCTTCGAAGATGGCCTTGAGATCATCATATTTCTTCTTGTGCTCAGCAGGCAGATCTTCGTACTTGACCGGTTCTTCCGCCATCTCGGATGTTGACGTGGATGTTGCGGAAGATTGTCCCACCGGGCGTGCCAGAATGTGTTGCCTGCCAAAACCCACCGGCGAGCAGTGGTTAAGCAACACGAAGAGCCGGGAGGCTTCCAAGACTGCAGGGGGCCCTGGTCCCTCGACGTCGTCCCGCAAATGTTCCGGCACACGTCCTAGCGGTTGCAAGGGCGTGCCACCCGACCTATACCTGGTCAGGAAGGTGTTGAATTGCTTCGATTAGTTTCCTGCATGGCAGACACGTAAACATTAAATACGAGCCCTATCGGCTCTCAGGTTGCCCTGTGGATCGGCTCAAAGAGCCGATCGCCCCATGGCTTACGTCGGGTTAACGATGACATGGGGCTCCTGCTTGATCAATATAAAGCTAAACCAATCTACGACAGTTTAGGATTTTCACCGCATGATCGGAACATCCTGCGCGTAGTTGAGCCTAATAGACACGAAAGATAATGGAAAACTAACCCTAGAAGAGGCCTAAAAACCAACACTAAGCCAATTCCCGGAACATCCCTCTAGGATTAGCAAAACATACCTTACGTGCTACCGGATCATTCAACCCGTTTGCAAGGCCTAATCATACAGATATTAAACCAATCCTTGAAGAATCAAGGAGCAACTATAACAGATTGGATCTACTAAATAACAAACAAGCAAGTTGCTGCCCTTAAACCTAGGTAGGTGTAAGGGCAGCTAGATATCGTGGGGCAGCATAGCTAAGCAAGCATGTATAAGAAAAGCATCCATGCCAGCCCCAAAACACCTATGATAAATAGTGTTACTCGCCATCAACAACTCTTCAGTACGAGCAACACAAGGCAACGAATAAACGCGTACTGCCTAGATCGCAAGATGCGATCTAGGCAGCATGATGCTTACCCGGAAGAAACCCTCGAAAGTAGGGGTGGCGATGCGCCTGATTTGTGTTTGTTGTGAACGTGATTGTCCTCCTTTTTCGATAACCCTAGATACATATTTATAGTCCAAGGGACTTTCTAATTCGGGCGTGCACCTAACCGTGCACGGGTTAAACTCTATCTTTTAATTCTAAACTAAGATGCGATCTACTATATTACAGATACACGGGCAATCTAGCCCAAACTCTTCGTGCAAGGCCGCTTCAAAGACGCTCCAGGTGTATATCTTCAAGCCCATCTTCACTTACGGCCCATCTCTTGATTCGGCCAAAATCCGGTGATAACAGATACGGCTTGGAATAGCCGATTGTTCTCTTCTTCGGCAGGATACCGAACTGGTCTCTCAAGATTGCACTGATCTGATCCACAGTAGGAGCTGTAGCGGTTGAGCTTTCATGACTCGTTCCGGTGGCATATTTAGCTAGCCACGCCTGTTTCTTAGCATCTGCTCCAGAACTCCCTCCTGCTCCAGCGATCCCTCCTGCTGTAATCTGGTTCATATGCGCCCAATTGTTGCAGTCCGGCACGTATGTGCACACGTATCCATGTGGGATCTCCTTGGGCGGCTCATACAGGAATTGGTAATCGCCAGGATCACCTCCAACCTTGTAGACGACGTACGCCGGTGAACCTTGTTGCTGTGGAGCTGCCAACGTGAATGGCAGTGGTGGCCTAGTGTAGAACGGTGTCTCTCCCTTGTGAGTCCCTAGAGCAGGTCCTGACGGAGAATACTGATGCTTCATGATTTCTTGAACCACAAGAAGCGCAACACGCTTAAGAGTGTTCACCAGGCTCTCAGAATGCCAATGTAGAGAATGAGCCACCGCATAGTTAATTTCCTGGCGCAGGGCTCTGGTACGTTCCTCCGAAGGGAGAGACAGATCTAGTCCCTCAAGAACGCCTTCGGGTGTGAATCCTTTGAACCTAATGTCGTGCGAACGGGTCTTCTCAAAAGAGCCGATGAGATCGGCTTCGAAGACGGCCTTGAGCTCATCATACTTCTTCTGGTGCTCTGCAGGCAGATCTTCTTACTTGATCGGTTCGTCCGCCATCTTGGATGCAGATGTTGACGTGGTTGCTGTAGAAAGTGTCCCACCGGGCGTGCCAGAATGTGTTGCCTGCCAAAACCCACCGGTGAGCAGTGGTTAAGCAACACGAAGAGCCGGGAGGCTGCCAAAACTGCTGGTGGGCCCTGGTCCCTCGACGTCGTCCCGCAATGTTCCGGCACACGTCCTGGCGGTTGCAAGGGCATGCCACCTGACCTATACCTGGTCATGAAGGTGTTGGATGGCTTCGATTAGTCTCCTGCATGGTAGACACGTAAACATTAAATACGAGCCCGATCGGCTCTCAGGTTGCCCTGTGGATCGGCTCAAAGAGCCGATTGCCCCATGGTTCACGTTGGGTTTACGATGACATGGGGATCCTGCTTGATCAATACAAAGTTAAACCAATCCACGACAGTTTAGGGTTTTCACCGCATGATCGGAACATCCTACGCGTAGTTGAGCCTAATAGATACGAAAGATGATGGAAAACTAACCCTAAAAGAGGCCTAAAAACCAACATTAAGTCAATTCCCGGAACAATCCCTCTTAGGATTAATAAACCATACCTTACGCACTACCGGATCGTTCAACCCGTTTGCAAGGCCTAACCAGACGGATATTAAACTAATCCTTGAAGAACAAGGAGCAACTATAACAGATCGGATCTACTAAATAACGATCAAGCAAGGTGATGCCCTTACACCTAGATAGGTGCAAGGGCAGCTAGATATCAAGGGACGGCATAGCTAAGCAAATATGTATAAGAAAAGCATCAATGCAAGCCCCAAAACATCTACGATAAGTAATGCTACTCGCCATCAACAATACTTCAGCACGAGCAACACAAGATAACGAATAAACGTATACTGCCTAGATCGCAAGATGCGATCTAGGCAGCATGATGCTTACCCGGAAGAAACCCTCGAAACAAGGGGTGGCGATGCGCCTGGTTTGTGTTTGTTGTGAACGTGATTGTCCTCCTTTCTCAATAACCCTAGGTACATATTTATAGTCCAAGGGACTTTCTAATTCGAACGTACACCTAACCGTGTACGGGTCAAACTCTATCTTTTAATTCTAAACTAAGATGCAACCTACTATAAAATACAGATACACGGGCAATCTAGCCCAAACTCTTCGTGCAAGGCCGCTTCAGAGACGCTCCACGTGTATATCCTTCAAGCCCATCTCAATTACGGCCCATCTCCTGATTTGGCCAAAATCTGGTGATAACAACCTGCAATATCCAAGCTAGCATCCGTCAGCAGCTGAAGCATGAAATTCTCTCGAGAAGAAGCTGCAGCAGCCTCAGCAACCGCGGTCTCCTTTTCAGCTATAACATCTTGAGCCTGTTGAAGCGCAACCTTTTCCCTCTCAGAGGATTTTCGAGATTGCTCCATGAGCATAAGTGATTGCTTCTTCGTGGATTGGAGCTGCTGGCGAAGTTCTTCCAAATCTTGTGCTGAGCTTTTACTCGAGGAATCTCCAGTAAATTCGACAGTGACAGGAAAAACCTCGGAAGGACGGGGAGTTGCAGTATAATTGTCAAAAATCAACTGAAAAAATAAAGTTTCGATATCAATCATTAAGCAAAGATAGATTTCCATTCATTCTCAAAGTATGTACATGGCTATTACAAAAGAAGGATCCCTAGAAAACTACTGAAGCAATCACCGCCAAGGATACTAAGGCGACAGCACCAAAAGAGAGAAAAAACTACAAGAAAAAGCAAGGTGGTCTACTTGACCTCCGGCTTCGAAGAACTGGGGGTAGGAGCTGGCTTGTATCCAAGGGTGGCAAGTATTTTCTTCGATTTGGGCTTCGCTGCTTTAATCAGCGACTGCCACTTCTTTCGTCTCGATCTCCTCCGTGTTGCCAACCCTTGACCAGTCGACGTTTTGTTGGCTCTCAGCAATCAAGGCAATTGTACCTTCGACACCAACTTTTAACCCTTCTTGGCGAAGTTGGAGTCCAAGGTCTTCTTGGGAAGTGAAGCACTTGGCGAGATCAACAAAAATTGCGGGCTCCTCTTTCTTCTTGAAAAAATATGGGAAAAGCCGCGACAGGCCAATCTTAGCTTCAGCAAGGCCGTCACGGGCTTCGGTGCCGTGGATTTCAAGAAAAGAGAGCGTATCAAGGAGCTGGTCACCTTCAGGATTTTCCAGCTCATACTCTTGATTTGTTCTCCATGCTTAAAGCATAAAAAAGAGTTGATCAAAGGAAAAACGGAACAAAGACGACGCAAGAAAGCAGCAAGGGTGTGAACACTTACTAACAAAACGTCAACTCTGCGACTCCAGTCGACTAAGAATTTCTTCTTCGCGAGCAGAATGCTGAGCTACATTTTTGCTCAGAGCATTTTTTTGCGTCGTCGAGTCTTTTCTGAAGATCGTCGACGGCAGCAGCATCTGCTTCAGCTTTCATGCGAGCTGTTTCGCTTTGCTCTAACTCAGCAGCAAGAGCGTCAGCGCGTTTGTTGGCTTCCGCAAGTTTTTCTGCCATCATAAGACAGACAAGTAAAGTACTGCAGCACAAAATAGTGACAGAATATACTCGACAAGGAAAGACAGACAAGAAAAAAAGAGGGTACCTTCAAGTTTGACGGCATACTCGCGGTACTCGATAAATTGGGTACCGAAGCGGATAAGCTCTTTCATGAATGGCTGAAGAAATCACCATGCAAAAAGGATCAATATAGGAAGAAGAAAAGTTCGACATCAAGAAGAAAAAAGAGAGGGAAATTCAAAGCAGTAAAATCAATACAGGAAAAAAGAAAATAACTTACCTCTTCCATCAAAGGAGTCGAGGAACAACCAACTAACGAGGTTGGTTCCTTAGATGATTCTACCCTAGCTCTCTTCGGCGAAGGAGCTTGGGGGCTTACAGCTGGCGTTGGATGCTCTACGTTTTGTTGAGGAGGCGAAGTTTCGTCGCAATCAGGATGAGCCTCCGAGACAACTAAAGTACGAGACGTGCTCGTTCGAGCAGTCGCGTCAATAGGTGCATCCTCCTCTTCATCGCCACTACAACAAATAAAGTGACAGGATAAGAACGCAACTTGACAAGGTATCGAGAAGAGACAAATATAGTGCATCAAAAACTTACGAGCTGATAAGAGCAGCTTCGTAAAGATCAAAAGCTCTCTTCCCAGCATCAGGCGCAGTTTCTTCGGCACGGGCAACACCGGCTTTGGAGGTGCCGGTGTCAACAGCCTCATCCCACTTCCTCTTGCTCCTAGGAGAAGCAGCTGAAGGAGGAGAGCGTGTCGAAGAAGTTGCCTCGGCTTCAGCGTCCTTTTCAGAGGATGCCGCAGATTTTCGAGAACCTGCGGCTTCACTCTCAGGGCGAGACACACCCTGGTTGTCGTCGGTGACAACAGCCCTTTCTTCGACTTCTCCACCTTCAGGAAGGGGAGGAAGAGGCGACGCAGTCGCATGACCCTGTTAAAGACAGAAAATATATCGGCACGGAGCAGTTGAAGAAAAAAGAAGTATGCACAAAGACAAAAAGAAAAATGCGTGACCAAAACTAATGCTAACATTATATTACCTGTGGGAGTGCATTGGTGGCGCTATACGGCGTCACACCACAAGAGGTGGGGACGTTGTCTTTCTTGTTCAACGACGAGATCTTTCGGACAAGTTTCTCCAAGTCCTTGACCGATAAATCCGTCGACAGGCGATCCACATCTTTATCGCCAGCATACATCCAAAGGGGGTTTTTGCGAGCTTGAAGAGGCTGCACCCTAATCCTAAGGAAATATGCCGTGATTTGGATACCCGACAATTCTTGTCCACGAGTATTTTGGAGCTCGTGGATGCGTGTCATCAGGGCCTCTGTCGCCGCTTTTTCTGCGTCGGTAGCCTCTGCATCCCAGGATCGGCGGCGACAGATTTTCTCGGCACCATCAAAAGGACGAATGTTGTCTTCAACAGAGCCATGGTTCTCCTCGCGGATGTATAACCATTTTTTGCGCCACCCTTGAACTGAATCAGGGAATTTGACATCGAAGTATTCGACGTCAGGGCGGACGCAGATCACAACGCCGCCTATGTTGTAGGCGATGCTGGAAGAGCCATTACGGCGACAAAGAAAGATACGTTTCCATAGAGACCAGTTAGGCTGGATCCCAAGAAAAGATTCACATAATGTGATAAAAATAGAAATGTGGAGGATGGAGTTGGGAGTAAGATGGTGAAGTTGCAGTCCATACATGAAAAGCAAACCACGAAGGAAATCATGGATGGGGGTGGAAAGACCACGGATGAGGTGGTCGACGAAACTGACCCGATATTGCATCGGCGGGGCTGGGTAGCTTTCTTCCTTTGGGAAGCGCAGCGCGTCTTGCTTCCCGCTGATGCCAAGCTTCTTCAGCATGTTGATATCTTGTTGGGAGATTTTGGATCTCTCCCACTCCAAGTTCCCCAGATCTTCAGCCGCCATCTTGGATTCCGGAGTGCTATGCCTGGTGAGTTTGCGCGGTGGCATGAACGGGAATGGAGGAGAAGAGCGCACGAGCAGTGGAGCACAAGGAATTCTGGGCGCAGTGGGGAGCTTTTGCAGAGGAAGAGCAGATGTGCGGCGCGAGCGAAAGTGCCAGAGGAAGAAGAAGATGGACTTAAGTAGAGGTGCGGCGAATCGACGCAACCGTTGGATGGAAATGTTATGGGGCAGATGGAGCACACGTGGACAAAGGGTAAAAATGGATTTTTACTGAGAAAAGAAGAGACAGGCGACACAGTGCGTACCCCGGAAAAAGTGGAGGACGTGTGTCCCCCACTTGCACGACGTGTCAACTTGATAGGAAATCTGGGCCCATGAGACAGAGAGAGAAGTGGCTCTCGCACGTTCCCAATACAGTAATCGTGGCTATCGTCAGCGATGATGTCACCTTGGCAAAAGGAAAAACTCGACTATGAAGCTTGGTATAATTGTCGACAACGGAAGATTACTGATTAATTCGAGAGCCTTTGATCAAATACAAGTTTTTGCCCAAATGCTCGGGGGCTACTTTCGAAAAATACAAAAATCTGAGTATGACAAAATAGAAATGGCAAGAGCCTATGACCAAATGCAAGCATTTGTTCATAGCCTCGGGGCCTACTCCCATCGGGAGCGCTGGTCGCGCACCCGATAGATATGAAAAGCTCGAGAATGATTAACAATATAGCGGCAGACGATATTAATTTGTGGAGCCTACAACCAAGCACAAGTCCTTGGCTTTAGCCTCGGGGGCTACTCCCATCGGGAACGCTGTTCGCGTGCCGGATGAAATTATGCAAAAATATAAAGAAAGGAAAAGAAGTGAGTATATTTCGAGCTATACAGATAACTCTATATATACTCCCATCGGGAAGGCAAAATAAGTCATCAAATATGACTCAATAAAATGTGTTATTCCAACAGCCGAAAAGCACTCGACAATATATTCTCAGAGCGCTAAAAGTCACGAATAATCTCTGAATGCCGCAAAACTTTGCGAAGGTAAGACCCCAGATCCGTTCTGAGCGGCGTGGCACCGTCTCTGACGGCGGTTTGCTACTTTTTTCCGTATCAACATATGCGAAGAAAAATCCTAACGGACGCGTTAGGTACCCGATAAAATATGACTGGGACTCGACAGAATGGTAAGACCTTAAGCGGCACCTGTCGAAGTTTACACCAGTATCCCGAGATCATGTCCAGGGACGTGATCTTGAAGTAGGTTTTTGCGGATTGCCACTAGAGCAGTTAACTCGTACCTGATCCGTCAGATGAACTAGCCCCAACTACCATTATCCCTGTACAATATAGTATTCGCATATCTAAAATTTATGCAATAAATTCGGCAAGATTATTGAATGATTAAAGTTGGAGATTTTTCCTGATTCTTCGATTCAAGTAAAATCTCGGGGGCTACTGACATAGGCATCCCCAATGGGTCTGCCGAAGATAGTACCCGGGGTTTACTGAAGGCCCAGGACTCGAAGGATAAGAAGATTCGGAAGCCCAATTAGTGTTAAGGAAAGATAGATTGTATTAGAAAATATAGAGACTTGTAATCTTACGGGACGGGTATAAAACCCTCTCGGACTCTGTAACTTGTGTATTACGAAAATCCTCGGCTCCAACTCCAATATAAGGGGGAGTCGAGGGACAAAGAAATGATCGAATCTATTGTCAACAGAACCCTAGTTTTTACAATCAGCGAGTATTTTTCGGCTGAAACCTTCGAGATCTACTTGCCCTCTACTTCTAGCAAAACCCTAGTCTACAATCTGTAGGCATTGACAAGTTAATCCCTTGTCACTCCCCCTCCCCCCAAGATGTCATCACCGTGTCGCGTGGAAAATATCGAACAAGAGGGAGAGGCTTGGCTAAGACCTTGGCTGGTGGCATGAGGTTGATGACTGCAAGTGCACATATCGAAAGTAGCTAGTTTCAAAATTAAAAAGCATTGAACCATAATGGAGCTATTGGTAGAGGTCTTCATGCCTCTCTTTACCTTTTACCAAATGTACGTGCAAGTTATTAAAGATACTAAACAACGATGTATGAAAGTGTTTTGGGTGTTTGTGTTGAGAGCAAAATGGTATTAAAAGAAAGAAGTAGAAAGTACTAACAGGGAATGAGCGATCTATAGACTATGAAACTGCAATAGGTCTATCAGCGTTCTCGGGGAAGTATGGATTCAAACTAGAATTTTTAGAGTGTAAAAAGGATGTCATATATCTTTTATAGCTGGCGGAAGCGGCGGCCGACATCTTGGAGCAGCGAGCGGTGCGGCTTTTCCATGCAGCCTCTTGGCCAGACGGAGGTAGAAGATAAACAAGGGAGATAGGTTGGGAATACGTGGGCTTTGCTGCAAGAAAGAGAGATGAAAGGGAGAGCCATTAAGCTTCCAGCCCAAAACAGGGGGTGTGGGGGGGGGGGGGGGGTTCCGACTCCTTTTCTTTTTCTACAAGCATTTGATTTCCTACTTTAATTCTCTATTTTGTTGTTGTTTTTCAATTTTTGGAGGATTCAAACTTTTCTGACATTTTCAAAATATACATGACCTTCTTAACAGATTGCGTAAGTGCCGTGTATTTTATTTGAGAACATTTTCAAATCATTTAAAAATTGAGAGGAAAATAGCCAAAATTAGGGTTTTCAAATTTTCTCTTCCAAGAATTTTTCTTACTAAGTTAACATGATACGCATGATGCACAAAGCAACTCCTAACTAAGGTTAGCTAAAGCAAAATGTTACACTAAGGTTTTTATCTTTCCATTGTTTACCTCACTAGTTTGCTCAAGATACTATATTGTTGTTCAACGTCATATCAATTTTGGTAAGGCGGTACTCTTTCCTGGACTTAGAAGTTTTCTTTTCCAAGGAAATATTAGTGAGATATGTAAAACTCTATGTGCTAGGATTGATGCCCATATGAATGCATATTGATTACTACATGAAATTTCCATCACTTGTATATGCGAAGTTATATTCGTCCCACCATGTTAAAGAGAGAGCGACTATGTGAAACCATGAACCCGGTCCAAGTTAAACCATAAAAACACCTTTTTATTTAATTTGCATGCTTTTTTATTTTAGTTGCAATTAAATCCAAAAATACGAAAAATACTTTAGTTTTTATTTTATTAGCATTAGGCTTTATATTGCTTACGCGCCATGTGTTTCTGACAAACACCACAGTGAAGTTGGGGACACAATGCTATATCCTTTTTGGTGTAGGTTGTTTGAAGAACATAAGGATAAGGAACCACTTTTTCTCCAAGAGTTCGATATAAACCCGCGAGACACTCTTGTGAGAAAAGTTACGCTCGATGCATCACTTTGTGCTTGAATCCCCAACGAGTTGGTAAACAAATATAGTTTTGTGTCCATCATCCACGACGACCATGGACAAGCACTCTAGAAGAAGCACCCCCGTGGCGGCGGTCTCCCTGGTCGGACGAGGCTCCCCATGATGCCATCCCCACCATTATGGGTGCATCACCGTGTTGGACGGAGGAGCTCGAAGGGGAGGCTGGGGGCTTGGCCGGGACCTCCGCTGATGGCATGATTCAAAGTAGCTTGTTTTAGAAATAAGAGTATCGAACCTCGGTGGAGTTTTTATTTTTGAAAAGTGGAACATAGCCCCATCCTCTGCATCAGTCAATGAGTGCCACCTTTTATTGCAGTGTTTTAGAGGTCTTTATGCCTCTCGGTATATTTTACCAAAACTACGAGCAAGTTATTAAAGATCCTAAAAAGGGTGTATGAAAGTATTTTGGGTGTTTGTGTTGAGAGCAAAAAGGTAATAAAAGAAAGCAGTAGAAAGTACTAGCAGAGAATAAGCGATGTATTGATTATGAAGCTGCAACAGGGATAAAACGTTCCTAGGAAAATATGGATTTGTCACTAGAATTTGTAGATTGTAAATAAGATGTCTTGGTTATATTCGTGTGCACGGTCGTGACCATACATGGGGGTGACCATTCTTAACAAGCTAGGTCTAGTTATTAAGGGTATCCCCGTGATTACATATATGCATACGCACAACATAACTTCCCCGGTGTCCCAAAGGGCAATGTATTGAGCGGTCGACATTCACATAACACCATTGGAAAAAGTTACTACACACTCATATAAGAGAAGACACAATAATCATTATTTAATTCATATATGTGTTAGGGTTCCTCCATTCCTAAGAACTGAATGAACTACTCACACCTCGATACTCAGCAAAAGCATTTTTTTTTCGGTAGTGAAACCTATCCTCCACATTTGGTAAATTCACCTTCCTAATACCTGACCCATGTGCAACCATGTCACCCACTTGTTTCCGGTTAACGTTAATTCAGATTTTCTATTTAGAGGAGATATCAAAATAAAACATATGCAACTCAAACGTTTGTTCGCCGTATGGTATTGTAAAAGTCATGATCACTTCTAGTAATGAGCAGAACCACATTTTATGGAGCGGTACGTGATGAGTAAAAGCCGATGGCGGTGATGATCGGCGACATTTTATTTTACAAAGAGGCCGGCCGCATGGGATATATTTTCGGTCCACTCCCGAAGGACATTATATAGCCGCGAATGAAATTAATCTATCAGGAAGGTTTAATATATGTTGCGCGTGAACATAAGATATGCATGGCCGGCGCGAGGTGCCGATCGAGCAGGGATGGAACCGAGGACGAGGAAGAAAATCTATGCTCCACCATGCATGTAAGTACAAAGATGTACCTTTGGAATACTCAACCTACTGGACGGGGTACACGAGGGTTGCCTACGTACGTAGTTGCGTACGCACGCGCTGCTATTGAGCTGCGTACGTGTTGTTATGCTTTAGATCGATCGGGCTGCCGAAGCCATCCATCTGCAGACTTTATCTGGCGTTACTCGCCCGTCCGGATGCTTCGATGAAACTAATGCATGCATGTTTGGCCATATGTGGGTATGCATTTGGCATGGTCGACGTCCGATCCCTAGCTAGCTTCTGTCGCGTGCGTACAGTTCTGGCCATAACCACATCGATCAGTGAGCAGCTAGGTTAGGTCGCGAGCTATATATCATGACCTCCTATCAGTGAGCAGGTTAGGTCGAGCTAGCTATATGTCATGACCTCCTATCAGTGAGCAGGTTAGGTCGCGTGCATTGGCCATAACCACGCGATCAGCGGTGCATGTCGTCCTATGTCCTCCTAGAGTCCCAGTCGATCAGTGCATCGCTAGTAGGCTTCCGAATGGAAGCTACTAGTGTGCCTTCCCCTTCCACATCATCAGTCGAGACTCGAGAGGATGCTCATCACCATCGCGTTCTGGTAATGAAAATTTCTATACATGGAATGTGAGCAACTAACTTTTTTCTTTTTAGAGAAAAGGGGCGCATTGGCTCGGTGATCTCACATACCTGCTGAGCACGGGACCACACTGCTAACCTGGTTTATGCCAGAGGTGTATCAACTTGCCGGACGGCTTCTGGCAGGACCTTATCTCCTCACAGCTCTTTTCTTCCGCTCGTCTCTCCTCAGCTTCCAGGAAACAGGACGCCATGACCTCGCCGAAATAACCGCCGTCGCACCCGCCGCGCGCGCCCACACGCATCTCTGGCGACGTCACGGCTCTCCATCTCCGTCGACTCGCTCCGCCGTCCACCCCCGCAATCACGAACTGCTCCACCGTCGCCATGACGGACACGCATCGGAGGAGTCGGGCCACACCGCCGCTGATGCTGGGGCGGCGGAGGAGAGACAGACGTGATGCTGCGACCAGGGACGATGGAGGCCGATGCTCCCAGCGCCGTCGTCGTCTGCTACAAGGAGCGGTGGCTTCTGCGGACTGAGATCCAGTGCCCTGAGGTTCACAGGGCACGACGTGCCCCGAGCCTCCCATCCACCATACATTTGTATTCAACGGCAGCCAAGGCCCAGCAGCCCAGGACATACAAGTCAACCTTCGCCCAGTGCCCAGGCACGCATCGAGCGAGCGGAGCAAGGGCATGGCGGCCAGGCGGAGATCTACCGCTCCAACTCCGGCACGGCTTGCCCCGAGCCCTCCCATCCACCATCCATTCGTATCTAACGGCAACCAAGGCCCAACAGCCCCAAGAGAGCAGGTCGTTCCAGTACTCGGGAGCTTTGACCTAGCCGGTGCAAAATCTTTGACCTTGAGTAGCATAGTGCTGGATATTAAGCTCATTTGTAATAGCCAAGATTTATTTATATAGGTCTTGTGTGACTCTTAAACCTCTTCTTAATTAATGAAAATGGCAAATATTTTTTGCCTTACATCAAAATATAATACTAATTCAATTTTTTCACAATTCATGATCACGTCATTCATCCTTAGAATTAAATACTCCCAGCTTGTAAAGACATGTGGAAGCAATATAATTATTACAACTACTGATCCCTGGAAGAAAAAGTATACTATATGCAATGTAAGACGAACATCACTATACATGGGCTCCTCAGCTAAGACAGTGATTAAGGTCCATATAAAACTGGAGACTGAGACAACGGATTCGCGGAGAAATAGAGGAGACCTCTTGGGCGGCCTCGCCGAGGGGATCTACCTAGCTAACAAGTAACAACGTTATTATTGTTAGACTCGTATGATCATCGAATCAGACAAGCGCGTCCAGCTTGGTACCTACGTACAATACGGGCTTATCTATGCTCCACGTAAAGAAAAAAAAGGAATGCCATATAATTAAATGGTTTTCATACATTTCTCATATGTTGCTGAGAAACAACTATTCTAAGTTAGTGTTAAGAACCGTTTCAGCTGAATACTGAGATACGTGTAGGTTCCGAAGGATACAAGAATGTCAGACCGCAATCGTGTTTGTCGAGAGCTATATATTCCTAAATCTGCTCGATCAATAATTAAAACTGAAGCACTATTTCACATCCACCACCAATTACAATCATGTACTGTGTTTAGATAGAATTGTGAGATGGAAAAAATTTCACCCCTTCAAATAAATAATGTCTATGTGATTTTACTGATAGAGAAACTGGTGAACATCTTGCCAAATTAGTTACAATATATACCAGGAAGAAGAGTGTGGAATGTTAAAAATAAGGAGATTAATTCGATTTAGAAGTTTGGGGGATAAATGTTCATAGCTCGCCACCTTCTCGAGAAAGAAAAAAAAACAGAAAACCAGATTCAGGGTTCAAATTATAGTCTCGCAGAAAAAGCACAAAAAAATTATAGTCCTGAAAAGAAGGTTCAAGTTGTAGCCGCAAAAGAAGAGCACATTATATATAGCCGCAAATTAACTTCAGTTATAGACTAGATATGCTTGTAAGTTTTTAACTATCCTTTTATTTGGAATTGAATCAATATTTGTTTGTTTTTTGATAAGGAAGAATCACCATTTGTTTAGCATCCAGATTAAATTAAAGTAAAGAGAGGGAGTGCTTTTGGATGCGTCGGAACGGACGACA
Organism: Lolium rigidum; assembly: GCF_022539505.1. Classification (NCBI taxonomy): domain Eukaryota; kingdom Viridiplantae; phylum Streptophyta; class Magnoliopsida; order Poales; family Poaceae; genus Lolium; species Lolium rigidum. Next base: position 126,745,012 of record NC_061512.1, read on the forward strand.
ATTCTCATGTTTCCAGCTCCCCAAGCTCAGGTGCATTCTCCCCTATATACCAGAATACCACCCAGTGATCCATGCAGTGCATACCTCTCCTAATCTCAGGTTTTAGTCGCGCACACGGTGACAGTAGTATGGACGAGGACCTAGAGCGAGCCATAGCCCAGCTATCCAAGGCCACCACGGCGCTCGCCGACTACCTTGCCGAGCCTTCCACGTCGCTCCGCAGCGCGCTTATCCTGCTACCGACCCTCATCATGTTCTTCGTGGCTCTGCACGCCGTGTGCAGAAGGGTCATGGCGATCAACGACAACGACGCGGCGCGTCCTCGCCCTGGCGGCGCCGCTAGGCTGGAGCAGCTCCTCATCCTCGCCGCCACCATCGCGACTATCCTCTCGCAGCTTGTATGTGCTTTCCTGCATAAAAATAACGGAGACGGGTTGCAGATAGGCCCGGTAAATCCACCATTACTCACCGCTCAGCCCACAGCACAAATTGTAAGGCCCAGCACTCCCTGGGGGCTCTCACAGACAAGCCCAGCACGGCAGCCGCCGCCCGTCGCCGGAAATTCCCCACCGGATCTTCAACCGCCGCGGCGGAAGCAGAAACCTCGACCACATGGCGCGCGCCCTCCTCCGCCGCGCGCTCTCCCTCGCCCCCGCGGCACCGACGGGTCTTTCAGCCATCTCCTCCTCCACCACCACCGCCGCCGTCGCGCCCCTGCGCTCCCCATTCGACGACCGCCTCCTCCGCCTCCTGCGCTCCGAGATCTCCTACATCTCCGACCGCCGCCCGCCCTACCGGGTACCACCCCCTCCCCTCTCTCGTTCAACCGTCCAATCTACTGCGCGTGATGATCCTCATCTCATTCCCCCGCCGTCCTCTCGCAGCCGCCGACCAGCTTCAAGTCGTTCGCCGTGGAGGACCGACCGGGGGAGCAGTGGGTGCGCCTGCGCGCCGCCCACGGCCCGACCGAGCAGATCAAGATCGACGCCACGCTGTTCGACGGCGCCGCGGAGCCGGGCCCGGACGCGTCCCTCTTCCACCGGGTCGAGGCGCTCGAGCGGGGCCCGCGCCTCCACCTCAGCCTCATCGTCGAGGTCGCCCGGGCCGACCGCGTCCTGGGGTTCATCTGCTCCGCCTGGCCCGACGACCTCACCATCCGCCACGTGCTCACCCTAAGAGGAGCCGGCGCCGCTGCAAGTGACCGCAGTGGGCGTGACTTCGCGTACGGACCAGTTTCTAAGTGTTTTCTGGCCTTGTTGCTTTGGTTGGTTCCTGTGGTATCTGAATTTGGTGTGCTGTGGCTTCGAGGTGCAGGAAGCTGGAGCCTGCGGAGAGGGAGGCGGTGAAGGAGTTCCTGCAGGAGAGGGAGGTGGACGCCGAGCTCGCCGAGTTCCTGCACGACTACGTGGCCAACAAGGAGAAGATGGAGATGCTCCGGTGGTTGAAGACGGTCGAATCGTTCGTCGAGAAGTAAACTATGGGGCTGCAGGCATGATGGTAGCAGGTGAGATGGCCGCACGCACTCGTGCATATATTCAGAGATAAATGTCGGTCTTAAAACAAAATGAGCTTCAGACTTCAGATATTGCTGGTAAGACAGCTACGAATAGACATACTTTCTCGTGGTAAGAAAAACCTGATCATGATCTATTATAATTCATGAGTAGTGGTAAGAAATAAGCCATGAACATTTAGTGATGAGAAAGCAAAATGCCATCTTCAGCAGTTATTTTCTAAACAGAGTTAGTCTTGGGGCCGTCTGTGGTAAGGTTCACAGGTAGTCTGCAGATAGAACTCGGTGACTTAATCTGTGTTTGGCAGTCACCAGTTCCATTAGTGTCAAAGGAGTGTTCTAGATTCGTGAGGTTATACACCTGAGTGAAATATTTATATTGGAAACCATGAACATTGCCTTGACTTCCCATTCCATCTAGTCAGATGATCCTACACGAGAGTTACAAGCTCAAAGCTGATTTTAACTCTTGTTTTACACGATTCAGCTACAGTCAGTTCTTGACTCTTAAATCAGCATTACCTTTTATTTTGCAGCACTTCTAGTGTAGATTGTACTTTCTGAAATGGCCATCTGCAGCCTTACATTCAAATGGTGTCCAGCCTTTACGTATGGCTTACTTATACATAATGTTATACATCCAAGGTTAACATGGTTAATTTCCGGTTAAGGCAACTAGGTAGGTTACAATGACATCATGCACGTATTCCAATGTTCTTTTTTGAAAATATTCATCACTAGAACAAGAAATTGGGGTATATTTATGGGGCAGCTTAACTTCCATTCATAACTAGTTATTGTTTGCTTTATTTAGTCTTATTCATCTCTTTATCGATGCCCTAAATTTGTGAACCTCTCTTTGCAATTGTAGGGCTGCACTGCTGGTTTAAGCATGGTTTGTGTTACATCATGTTACCCATGGCACTGATAATGAATCGGTTCCAACAAAAGATGCCTAGAGATGTCCTCCTGAAAGCCTTGTTATTTATCCATCTCTTTCCTCTTTTACGAATACCTACTTGTTTCTGAAGAAAGTAGGTTCATTTTAACCATTGGGTTATGGCTAGTCAAAATCATTGTTTGATTTGGGAAGTCACCGAGTTACCCTATCGGACTATGTGTAGTTTCTTTATGTAATATATACACTAATACAGACTAATCGGATTGGTTAGCCCACTGAAATTACATGTTTCTTCTCCTTTTTGCAATATAAAATTGGTTTATTTTGAGTCGTTAGTCGTTTTGTGATTTGCAATGTTCTCAGTGTTGGTACTCAATCTGATAAGGGTTTGCCCTAAGTTTGTTCAACAAAAGCGTCCGGAAAGGGCGTCCTGATTCTGCTTGTACCATATATATTCTTGTAGTTGGATCGGAGTGGATATTGATGGGTTGCTGATTGAATGCGGATATACCATACCAAATTGATTGATCGAATTGAAATGAGACAGACTTGGGAAAAAAAACAAAATAATTAGACAAATACTCAGATAGGAAGTCAACTATAATTCTAGCATACGGTATTTCGACTTTCAACCTTGCTCAACCTTGCTGCCGTCAGTAGATTAAGAGAATAAAGACATAACTTAAGCTAAAAGCCAAGCATGGCGAGATGGTGTAAATATAACCTAAATAATCAAGCCATGAGTCTACCGGAGCTAAATATTTAGAGCTAGACATGCTTGCCAAATGCATTTGTAACTCAATATTGACTAACTCTGTGAGATTCATCTTAGCTTTTGACTTTCAACCTTGCAATAGTTGTGAAGGATTTTACTTTTCAACCTTGCAGGAGTAAATTAGTTATGAATATAAACACATAATTTAGGCTAAAACCCAATGACGAGATGTATAAATATAAACCAAATAATTCAACCATCAGTCTAGGTGGTACAAATTTAGAGCTAGACATGCTCAACAAATGAACTTGGTAACTCCAGCTCTCTGGTATTGACCTTGGCTGTTTACTTGAAAATGAAATTATCCCATTCAAGATATTGGGATAATCCTAATTAATTTTCACATCATCCCCATCCTTATGATATTTGTATACCATATCCTATATTGTTTCTGGTGCCCCACTTCAGAATCAGGTAACCTTATCTGCCGGATTTTAAAAATTGGATATGGGTAGCTTAAAATAGGTTCGGATTAGAATTCGGCATGGAATTTATCATGTCCATTTACACCCCTAGAAGTACTGTAGTAATAGTCCCAAACAATAAACTAGCATTGTATGTCATACTTCGAAAAAAATCCAACGCATTACAATCCTCAGAAATTGTTATGAAAAAATCTCTCTTTGATTAAGGAATATCAGAAGTCGCGAAATTGGAAAAGAAGAAATAGATGGGCACATCCTCTTGAATACCGCGGAATTGGAAAAGTACATAAATTTGGATAAAATATATAAGAAACATCAGACAAATAAACAAAGTCAATCAAAATATTTGAGTAAGTGAAAACTTTCCTGCAATTGTGAGTGCAAGGGAATCCTTTGGAAAGTTCGTATGGATTAAGATATTGTGTTCAAACGACAAATGTAGAAAAATTACTACGACACGATATCCTGAAAAATCCATGTATATAGTAAGGACCAACGAGAGTAGAGACGGAAACCAAGGACAAACTGATAGGTTATTTTTATTGTAGTAAAGGACAAACTGCGGTTAACGCTCTATACAATCTAGAATTATGTATTTAGCTATAAAAAAATTTGATAGTCCCGGACTCTGCAAATCGTCTCTTAAGTTATTTTCTTGACACGTATTGTCTATTTTTTTTGTAGATATTAAAAATGCTATAAGAAATATAGATAAAAACATTATGCAATGGGACATAAAATAATTTGTAGAGTAATGTGATAATATAGGTAATTGGATTTAGAGTGAAAACCATTACAATTGGAGATATCAAAATAACCAAGACAACACACATTTTTTCCAAAAAAAACCAATTTCAATTTAACACCCTGATATGTATTTGTAAGGATAAATATTAGAGTGATATAGCAAATATGTACATGTTTAGGGAGTGAATTTATAATATTTATACCAAAAATGGTATTACAAAATATATATACAAAACAATATATTAGCATAACATTTACAATAAAATGTATGGTGTATCATGAAAAATAAAAAAGTTTATTATAAACATTTCAAGTCCTTTTATATAAATGCAATTGGTCATATTTTTAATTCATATTATCAAATTAACTATATATTATCTAAATTGCCTTCCGAGCGGACAATTATGAAAAAGTGTATGATATAGGTAAATATTTAGCTACTGAGCTTGTGCTCGTTTGAGTCACCCTTTGATTTGTTAACTTGGCAAGCAACACTGTCTACCGATGGTTTAATTTTTTTGTATAATACATATTAATATGATTTGTTACTCCATTGAACAACACATATCTTGTCGCCTTCCAAAATAAATAAATAAATTTTATTTTTTAGTTGTTGTGTCATTTTGTGATTAGCGATGTTGTCGGTGGCTGATCAGGTTTAGCCCTAAGCTAGGGTAGCAAGGGCACCTCATCTATAGAGTACCCCAAACATCCGAATGTAAAGAACTACGCATATCCAATTAGTACGATACTATGCCCAAGCAATCCAGTAGCAATGTATATCTACTAGCTAAGTATTTATGCGTTAATAGGGATTAACGGAATAACATATTAAGCTAAAACTAACAATGCATGCAAGTATGTGGATTATGACTATATGTTTATTACAATACACATAACACTCATTCGTTTTATCATCTCCTACGATCGTGTACAATTTTTATGTTTGTTATCCTGATGATCGAGTCTCAATCTCTTACTTTTTCATAGAGATCGCCACGTAAATACTTACGTGTGGCATCATGTAGTCCGCTTTCGTTCACTAACTAGTTGGAGACTTAAGGGCTTAAGGCAAAAAAAAAAGTCACAATTGCGTAAATTCAGAAATATATTTTAGTTGGGTCTTGATTAAATTATTTCAAATTCTTTTAGTTAATTTAATTTCCTGGAGTGGTGTGTTATAAATCTCATAATTTTTTTATTGGATTTTGTTGTGGGGATATTTTTCTTTGCTTCTTTATGTTTTAATTTTCCAATAAATTATGTGAACTTCCTAGGATTTTCCGGAGTTCTTTCGGTTTATTCCTTTTTGTATCTGTCTTTCGGTTTATTCCTTGAAATAAGAAAAAATGCTAAACACGCCAAATCGGGGCAACCCTTTGTCATATTCTTCCCATTTTTTCTTCCATCTCCCTTATGGGCTGCCCATTGTTCTTCCCTTCTCTTTCCTGTTTCTAGTCATTTCGTGACAGATTGTCTATTGGCCCAATAATGACCGGTACTAGTACAAACCTCTTCCATATTTCACTCTTTGTCCTTCTCTTCGCTCTGCCTGATTAAATCCAACTACACATCTAAGATCCACTGGGCCATGTCGGTGTACCCCATTAGAGCCTATTTGGTTCAAATGATTTGCATAGGAATGTTGGAGGATTGCTTATAATGTTTTCCTATGATGTTTGTTTGATTTGTTGGATTGAGTCCCATGTTATTTTTTTAAAGAATTATGTGTACTATTTCATAGTAAATCTAACATCCAGTCATACCTCGTTTTCAGAATTTTTTGTTTATTTCCTACGATGAAATTCAACAAATTATTGTGCATATAAAATCATGTAGTATTAGAGTGATATGCATGAAATTACAATCGCATGTTTTTCCTATTCATAAGTTTTGTAATACTGCAAAACAAAGAGGCACCCAGTCTTCAATTATTGTACTCTTAGACTTTGCACTACCAGTCTACGATCCTACGTTCTAGAGAGAATGTGAAAGTGAGGTGTGAAACAAGATACCTCTAGCACCCCTTTAATAGTAACTATAACGTGTGAATACATAAATCTTATTAGCGGGGTTAGTTTTGGGTGAACCGGATTGGTATTAAGCGAGTATGAGATAAGTCAAGCTTCTGCTACATTCCAAATGAACACACATTTCAGTCATGTTACACAAGTACTAGGGAGCTTAAATTCCAAAAAAAAAAAAAAAAAAAAAATCCATGCACTTGTCAAGAAGCGAGTTCTAGCAACTAACAATAGAAGAAGAGATGATTGAAGGCAAAACATTTGCTGACACTTAATATAATCTAGAATTGTTTGTGTAGTTACACCTAAAATTGATATTTTGTGGAATCTACAACTTGTATTATGTAAAAAAAACTGAACATGCTATACGAAAAGGAAATAAAATAATATATACAGAAATGTTATAATATAGTTTTTCTTAAATTTGTAGTGCGATCGGTAGCAATGAGATATTTGTATACTAGTAAGTATATTCACTACAGGGAGGGACGACTCGCTGTTATACCATCATGCTGTGTATAACCTCCACGAGTAAATTTGTAGTGCAATCGGTAGCAGGTCAACTTTAAAAGTCAGCGGCTGTAAGAAAGAAGAAATACTCCTATTCTCCAAATTTCCCTACTGCTCATTGATTGCTAGCTGCAAACGAGGCTGAGCGCCCTCTCGGGGTTGGCTACGACGTCTTCCACCTCCGGAGCGGGAGTGGCCTCAGATGAGAGTAGCAATGCAGGGGAGGTTGGCCCTGGCGATGGTAAAACGCTTGCGCTTGAGTGATCTGAGAGCTGGCGCTGGAGGTGGCACATTCGGTCGAGGCGGCGGGTTATGGCGATGTGGCTGACCACGGGGAAGACGATGAGGTAGGCGTCGATCCTGCCCTCGACGTCCCGGAACCTCTGGGCCTGCCTGCCGGCCATGACGAACCGGTACCCGGCGCTCCTCGCCTGGCAGGACAGCACCAGCCCGTGCGCCTCCCGGAGCGCGTCGTCTAGCCCGGACAGCGGCAGCGCCAGCTCCGGGTCCTGGAGCTCGCGCAGGTGCGGCAGCAGGTCGGCGATCATGGAGACGCGGCGCACGAGCCGCTCGCACTTCTTCTTGTTCCTGTGAGCAGTCTCCGCCGCCTGTATGATCATGGAGATGAGCCCGCCGGCGTCCACCCCGACCATCTGCGCCACCGTCGCCGCCTGACCCAGCCCGGCCCACATCGCCATCACAGCTGCGGCTGGCTAGAAAGGTACCTGTCACGTACAGAAAAAAGTCAAGAGCCAGCGGAAGCAAAAAACTTATTAAGAAGAAGAATCATGCACAAAAGACCTGGCGCCGCGAAACAGTGATGAGAAGAACAAGCGCTGCTGTGTTGGTGCTCCAACGAGACTGGCGCCCGTATATTTATAGAGAACTGGTACGTGTCCCTGCTTGTTCTTGTCAGATCTCATCTCTCCGTGATTCTCTGTCCACCCAACTAGATGAAAGAACAACAAAGGATGCGATCGAGGAGATAGGAAATAAAGGAGAAGAGAGAATGTGTGTCTAGAGACGCGGCAATGTGGGAAACTGTGGCGGCAAAAGCCACACCCAGAAAATAGAGAAGAATAGCCCGGAAATGCACCAGAGATCCTGAGAAAGGTAAAAGTAACAGCAGCGAAAGAGGATGAAATAGAGTAATAGACCAAGCATCAAGCAACGACCAACGCTCAGCGGTAGAAGGAAAAACTACCCCCGAGTTGAGTAGAATAGTGGTAGAAGGTTTTCACCCGTTCGAGATCCAACTCTCAGCGGGTTTCCTTCTACTGCTCCAATTCGCTATCTTCTCTTTTCCTTTCTACCTGTAATTGCTGTTGTAAAAAAGACCTTGTTGTTTCTGTTGAGCAATTAATGAAACAGGGGTTATAGCCCGGTTGGAAAAAAAAGGATCAAGCAACGACAAAGACCTTTTAGTCTTATCGCTAACAAAAGCATCCGATCATGCATCTGTTCCCTAATGGGAACGGCGTGAATAATTAATCTTTGGAGCAGAGAGTTATATACAACTGAAGTGAGACAAGTCGTTCCTTTATTCGAAATAATAATAACACTAGAGAATCCATCTGCGTCCTTGTCCTCAACCCCGCAATCAAAGACTAATCTGCGCTTGCCTCTCTTTAATTTTTATTCGAAACATGCTACACTCCTCTTTCCATTACTTGCGTAACGAAAACACATAGTCTTCAACCAAATAAACAAAAGAAAACACGGAAATGGATCAAGAATAATCTTCGCTTTGTCTAACTAATCATGATGGATCTTTGCAACAGGAGGAATAAAGATAACCTAATAAGGCACGGTGGGAAGCGGCACAACTTTTTTTTAAAGTCCATCACGCATCTTCAGACTCTTCCCCTTCCTCGCTTTCTCTCCTGCCATGCCGCTGCTTTTTTACCACTTACTCACCAATATCCCTCTTGTGCGATGGAAAAATATTCTGCATGTGAATGATTTAGCAGAGGTTCTCTAAATATTGAATTCAGACGGATCAAATAAGTGAACAAATGGTTACACACACTTCAACAACGGTTGATGATGGTACAACTATCTTCGATTCTTTTGTTTGGAACTTATTAACCTCGTAATAATTTACGTTCAAATTTATATATGCAGAACTTATGAATGGGCATACTAGGTTTCTCCATAAGTATCTTCGGAAGGTAAAAGTGGCATTGAAGATTAACATCTTTATTTACTTATTTACAAATCTCAGTTATTTTCTAGACTCATAAATGTACTTAAACTTACATGCATGCTACTTGAAAGAATGCATATAAATTAATAGACTTTACATTAAGTGGTATAAATTAATTGTGCAGAGTAATGATATGGTTTAGTACTTAGGTTTCTAGTGAATCCTCAATACTTTTTAGAAAGTATAGTTTCACCTTAGCACTAGAAAATGTACTTGTAGTGATATGAAATTACTATATTAAAGTATGTATACGTTCCTAATTATGTTAGTAATACATAAAAATAAATATTGAAAATATTACTCCCTCCGGTTCATATTAATGGACACAACTTTGTGTAGATTTGCATGCATCTAGTCTAAACACTTAACTAGATACATACGAATCTAGACAAAGTTGAGTCCATTAATATGGACCGGAGGGAGTATATCAAATGATGCATCAAGAAACAATAACACAACTTTAATAGAAGGATAAGGTGAAAGAACATCTCTCATATTATGTTTTGAGTGTTTGATGTCAATGTACGTGATATACTAATGTTTGGTTAAGTGGTACAGGGATTATATAGATACATTTGTATGTGTGTTGGATGTGGTCAGTGCTGTCAAAGAGAATCAGAAAAAGTTCATCAGGCCGGATAATCCGGGCCGGATATTTCCAAAATATCCGGCCCCCAGAATTTCGGCTAAGGACTTGAGGGAAATCAGCTCAGTATAGGGGCCGGACATTTGCCCGGATATTGTCCTGGTTTTGTCCCAGGGCCGGATTATCCGGGCCGGACATTTCAAGAATATCCGGCCCCCTCGAAAACGGCTAAGGACCTGAAGAAAAGTGGCTCTGGTATGGGGCCGGACATTTGACCGGACATTGTCCTGGTTTTGTACCAGGAGGCCGGATTATCCGGGGGGGGCGGATTATCCGGCCCTAACTTAGGCCGGATTATCCGGCCCCCCGGAAGGCTCAACGGTTGGATTTTGGGGAGGGGTATTTATACCCCTCTTCTTCTTCCTTACCCCTTTGCTCAATCATTGCACAAGAAATCTGCCAAGCTTCACCACCATTAGAGCCACCTCAAGAAACACAAGATTTGCAAGATCTCCTTCCTCCCCCAACCAAAGCTCTTGATCTTTGGAGATTCGAAGGAGAAGCCACCGATCTACATCCTCACCGAAGCGTTTTTCATTTCCCCTCATTTGTTTGAGGGATCTCATGCTAGTGTTCCTATTTGGTTCCCTAGTTGATTTGTGTTGATGTGTTGTTGTTGATTGTTGTATTGTTACAGATTTGGGAGCCTCCAATTCGGTTGTGGATGTGTGCCCCAAGAACCTTGTAAAGGCCCGGTTTCCGCCTCGAGGAAATCCCTTAGTGGAAGTGGGCTAGGCCTTCGTGGCGTTGCTCACAGGAGATCTGAGTGAAGCCTTCGTGGTTGTTGGTTTGGCTTGCGTAGCAACCACACTCCTCCAAACGTAGACGTACTGATACGTCTCCAACGTATCGATAATTTCTTATGTTCCATGCTACTTTATTGATGATACCTACATGTTTTATGCACATTATATGTCGTATTTACGCATTTTCTGGAACTAACCTATTAACAAGATGCCGAAGAGCCAATTCTTTGTTTTCTGCTGTTTTTGGTTTCAGAAATCCTAGTAAGGAAATATTCTCGGAATTGGACGAAATCACCGCCCGGGGTCCTATTTTTGCACGGAGCTTCCGGAAGACCGAAGAGATAACGAAGTGGGGCGACGAGGCGCCGCCACCATAGGGCCGCGCGGCCGGAGGGGGCCCGCGCCGCCCTATGGTGTGGGCCCTCGTCGGCCCCCACGACCTACCCTTTCGCCTACTTATAGCCTCCGTCGCGAAACCCCCGATGCGAGAGCCACGATACGGAAAAGCTTCCGGAGACGCCGCCGCCGCGAATCCCATCTCGGGGGATTCAGGAGATCGCCTCCGGCACCCTGCCGGAGAGGGGATTCATCTCCCGGAGGACTCTTCATCGCCATGATCGCCTCCGGAGTGATGAGTGAGTAGTTCACCCCTGGACTATGGGTCCATAGCGGTAGCTAGATGGTCGTCTTCTCCTAATTGTGCTTCATTGTTGGATCTTGTGAGCTGCCTAACATGATCAAGATCATCTATCCGTAATTCTATATGTTGTGTTTGTCGGGATCCGATGGATAGAGAATACTATGTTATGGTGATTATCAATCTATTGTTTATGTGTTGTTTATGATCTTGCATGCTCTCCGTTATTAGTAGAGGCTCTGGCCAAGTTTTTACTCTTAACTCCAAGAGGGAGTATTTATGCTCGATAGTGGGTTCATGCCTTCATTGACACCGGGACGGTGACGAGAAAGTTCTAAGGTTGTGATGTGCTCGTTGCCACTAGGGATAAAACATTGATTCTATGTCTAAGGATGTAGTTGTCGATTACATTACGCACCATACTTAATGCAATTGTCTGTTGCTTAGCAACTTAATACTGAATGGGGTTCGGATGATAACCTGAAGGTGGACTTTTTAGGCATAGATGCGGTTGGATGGCGGTCTATGTACTTTGTCGTAATGCCCAATTAAATCTCACTATATTTATCATGCCATGTATGTGCATCGCGGTGCCCTCTCTATTTGTCAATTGCCCGACTGTAATTTGTTCACCCAACATGCTTTTATCTTATGGGAGAGACACCTCTAGTGAACTGTGGACCCCGGTCCTATTCTTTACATAGCATACAATCTACTGCAATTGTTCTTTACTTTTTTCTTGCAAACAATCATCTTCCACTCGATACGCTTAATCCTTTGTTACAGCAAGCCGGTGAGATTGATAACCTCACTTGTTTCGTTGGGGCAAAGTACTTTGGTTTTGTTGTGCAGATTCCACGTTGGCGCCGGAATCCCTGTTGTTGCGCCGCATCACATTTCGCCACCATCAACCTTCAACGTGCTTCTTGGCTCCTCCTGGTTCGATTAAACCTTGGTTTCTTTCTGAGGGAAAACTTGCCACTGTGCGCATCATACCTTCCTCTTGGGGTTCCCAACGGACGTGTACATCTACGCGCATCAAGCCTCGTTTTACGGCGCCGTTGCTCGGGGAGATCAAGACACGCTGCAAGGGGAGTCTCCACTTCTCAATCTCTTTACTTTGTTTTTGTCTTGCTTTATTTTATTTACTACTTTGTTTGCTGCACCTAAACAAAACACAAAAAAATTAGTTGCTAGTTTTACTTTATTTACTGTCTTGCTCACTATATCGAAAACACAAAAAAATTAGTGACTTGCATTTACTTTATCTAGTTTGTTTTATTTACCGTTACTAAAATGAATACCCCTGAAAATACTAAGTTGTGTGACTTCACAAATGCAAATAATAATGATTTCCTATGCACACCTATTGCTCCACCTGCTACTACGGCGAGAATTCTTTGAAATTAAACCCGCTTTACTCGAACTTGGTCATGAGAGATCAATTTTACGGTGCTAGTTACGATGATGCTGCTGCCCATCTTAATAATTTTGTTGAACTTTGTGAAATGCAAAAGTATAAGGATGTAGATGGTGATATTATTAAATTGAAAGTGTTTCCTTTCTCATTAAGAGGAAGAGCTAAAGATTGGTTGCTATCTTTGCCTAAGAATAGTATTGATTCATGGACTAAATGTAAGGATGATTTTATTGGTAGATATTATCCTCCCGCTAAAATTATATCTTTGAGAAGTAGCATAATGAATTTTAAGCAATTAGATACTGAACATGTTGCTCAAGCATGGGAGAGAATGAAAACTTTGGTAAAGAATTGCCCAACCCATGGACTGACTACTTGGATGATCATCCAAACCTTCTATGCAGGACTAAATTTTTCTTCGCGGAATTTATTGGATTCAGCTGCTGGAGGTACCTTTATGTCCATCACTTTGGGGGCAGCTACAAAGCTTCTTGATGATATGATGATAAATTACTCTGAATGGCACACGGAAAGAGCTCCACAAGGTAAGAAGGTAAATTCTGTTGAAGAAACCTCTTCCTTGAGTGATAAGATTGATGCGATTATGTCTATGCTTGTGAATGGTAGATCTAATGTTGATCCAAATAATGTTCCTTTAGCTTCATTGGTTGCTCAAGAAGAAAATGTTGATGTGAATTTCATTAAAAACAATAATTTCAACAACAATGCTTATAGGAACAACTCTGGTAATAACTATAGGCCATATCCTTTTGCTAATGGTAATGGTTATGGTAATTCTTATGGGAATTCTTACAACAATAATAGGAGTGTACCCTCTGGTCTTGAAGCCATGCTTAAAGAATTTATTAGTACACAAACTGCTTTTAACAAATCTGTTGAGGAAAAGCTTGATAAAATTGATACTATTGCTTCTAGAGTTGATAGACTTGCCTCCGATGTTAATCTTTTAAAATTGAAAGTTATGCCTAATAATGATATTGATAATAAGATTACTACTACAGCAAATGCCATCCAAGTTAGAATTAATGAGAATATAAGATTAATGGCTGAATTGCGTGCTAGGTGGGATAGAGAAGAAAATGAAAAACTAGCTAAAGAGAATAATGTAGCTAAAGTTTGGACTATTACCACCATTAGTAATGATAATGATTCACATGTTGCTGCACCTCCTACTATCAATGGTAAAATAATTGGTGTTGGCAATGTTTCTACTCCTAGTGCAAAGCGAACAAAACTGCCTGAAATTTCTAAAACTCTTTGAAACTACTTGTGATAAAACTGCTGAAATTTTTTCCAACCTTGGGAACAATAATCCCATTGCTATAGCTCATAATGATTTAGATTTTGATGATTGCCACATCTCTGAAGTTATAAAGTTCTTACAAAAACTTGCTAAAAGTCCTAATGCTAGTGCTATAAATTTAGCCTTTACAAAACATATTACAAATGCTCTCATAAAAGCTAGAGAAGAGAAACTAAAACTTGAAACTTCTATTCCTAGAAAGTTAGAAGATGGTTGGGAGCCCATCATTAAAATGAAATTCAATGACTTTGAATGTAATGCTTTATGTGATCTTGGTGCAAGTATTTACGTTATGCCTAAAAAGATTTATGATATGCTTGACTTGCCACCATTGAAGAATTGTTATTTGGATGTTAATCTTGCCGATAATGTTAAAAAGAAACCTTTGGGGAGGATTGATAATGTGCGCATTACGGTTAACAATAACCTTGTCCCCGTTGATTTTGTTGTTTTGGATATCGAATGCAATACATCTTGTCCTATTGTGTTGGGAAGACCTTTTCTTCGAACCGTTGGTGCTTGTTATTGATATGAGGGAAGGTAATATTAAATATCAATTTCCTCTCAAGAAAGGTATGGAACACTTCCCTAGAAAGAGAATGAAGTTGCCTTTTGATTCTATTATTAGAACAAGTTATGATGTTGATGCTTCATCTCTCGATGTTACTTGATTTGCACTTTCGCGCCTAGCTGAAAGGCGTTAAAGAAAGCGCTTATGGGAGACAACCCATGTTTTTACTACAGTACTTTGTTTTATATTTGAGTCTTGGAAGTTGTTTACTACTGTAGCAACCTCTCTTTATCATGTTTTTGTGCCAAGTAAAATTTCTATGTCAAAGTTGATGTTATATTTGGGATCGCTGCGCAGAAACAGCATTGCTGTCTGTCACGAATCTGGGCACAGGTCTCTGTAGAAAATTCGAAAACATCTGCCAATTTACGAGCGTGATCCTCAGATATGTACGCAACTTTCATTAGTTTTGAGTTTTTCCATTTGAGCAAGTCTGGTGCCATTTTAAAATTCGTCTTTACGGACTGTTCTGTTTTTGACAGATTCTGCCTTTTATTTCGCATTGCCTCTTTTGCTATGTTGGATTTATTTCTTTGATCCATTAATGTCCAGTAGCTTTATGCAATGTCCAGAAGTGAAAATAATGATTGTGTCACCTCTGAATGTGTGAATTATTAATTGTGCACTAACCCTCTAATGAGTTTGCTTGAAGTTTGGTGTGAAGGAAGTTTTCAAGGGTCAAGAGAGGAGTATGATATACTATGATCAAGAGGAGTGAAAGCTCTAAGCTTGGGGATGCCCCGTGGTTCACCCCTGCATATTTTAAGAAGACTCAAGCGTCTAAGCTTGGGGATGCCCAAGGCATCCCCTTCTTCATCGACAACATCATCAGAGTTCCTCCCCTGAAACTATATTTTTATTCAGTCACATCTTGTGTTCTTTGCTTGGAGCGTCGGTTTGTTTTTGTTTTTGTTTTTGTTTGAATAAAATGGATCCTAGCATTCACTTTGTGGGAGAGAGACACGCTCCGCTGTTGCATATGGACAAATATGTCCTTAGGCTTTACTCATAATGTTCAAGGCGAAGTTTCTTCTTCGTTAAATTGTTATATGGTTGGAATTGGAAAATGCTACATGTAGTAATTCTAAAATGTCTTGGATAATGTGATTCTTGGCAATTGTTGTGCTCATGTTTAAGCTCTTGCATCATATGCTTTGCACCCATTAATGAAGAAATACATAGAGCTTGCTAAAATTTGATTTGCATATTTGGTCTCTCTAAGGTCTAGATAATATCTAGTATTGAGTTTTGAACAACAAGGAATACGGTGTAGAGTCTTATAATGTTTACAATATGTCTTTTATGTGAGTTTTTGCTGCACCGGTTCATCCTTGAGTTTGCTTCAAATAACCTTGCTAGCCTAAACCTTGTATCGAGAGGGAATACTTCTCATGCATCCAAAATCCTTGAGCCAACCACTATGCCATTTGTGTCCACCGTACCTACCTACTACATGGTATTTCTCCGCCATTCCAAAGTAAATTGCTTGAGTGCTACCTTTAAAATTCCATCATTCACCTTTGCAATATATAGCTCATGGGACAAAATAGCCTTAAAAACTATTGTAGTATTGAATATGTACTTATGCACTTTATCTTTTATTAAGTTGCTTGTTGTGCGATAACCATGCTTCTGGGAACGCCATCAACTATTGTTGAATATCATGTGAGTTGCTATGCATGTCCGTCTTGTCTGAAGGATCTATCACCTTAATGATTGGAGCATGCAAATTGTTAGAGAAGAACATTGGGCCGCTAACTAAAGCCATGAATCATGGTGGAAGTTTCAGTTTGGACATATATGTGGTGACCCAGCGTACTACTGCATGGTGTAGTACACAAGTCGTTGACATAACATAAGTGAAACACCGTTCCACTCATATTACATCCCTCAGAGTGGTACAACAGAAACATATGCGAGTCCAAGGTATGTCTATAGAAGGATACACAAGCTGTTTACAAAAGATCAACACAACCTCCTACTTTACAGTGAGGTAAAACTTTAAATAAAGCTCCAGAAGAACGACTCGTAGTCTAACTTATTGCTAACTCAAGCTTAAGAGCTACTAGGCTTGCTATAGAAATCTAGCTACTTAGGTGCTAGGATTAGGGAAAGACTCCCTTCTATTACTAGTCTAAGTTTCCACTCTAGTTGTTGCAGCGAGTTGACTTCATTGACTTCTTTGCTTGGATTCTTCATCTTGTTGCGATTGACTCCTTTGTCTTCTAGTTCCACGGTAGTTTATCCTCCGGTGCCTCCATAGCTAAGCGGGGATTTAAGAGTGGGATGAGTACGAGCGTACTCGAGCAAGTTCATATTAGGGAAATAGGTGTATCATGCACTAGCTACAGCCACGGACCGGAAAGTCATAGGCAATGCAAGTTTTCATAAACATTTATTCAAAAGGTTTATTTTATTCGAAAACTATGCCCGTCAGTCTTCACAGGTTGACTAGAACTTCATGGAGTTCCTTTCCTGCCGCGTTCGCAGTTCCCTTCCCGGAACAGGGAGTGACAGTCACAATTCTTGATACCCTCTGCAGAGGTGCGTTACTTTTCCCATAAGAGACCTTATCCTTGTTGCCAACCGGGCTCGAGATTCCGTCCACACTTCCTTGGTGTGAGGCCCAGTATAAGATCCAAGCCAATCACTGCCTTCTCCGCGACCCCGTGACCCACCCTTTTGTAAGTCTGTCCTCTCCTATATCTATGGGTAGACTAACACGGGCACTTGTTCTCTCCTATACCATTAAGGTAGACTGATCCGAACAACTTATGTGCCCTGTCCTATACACCATAGATAGACCGATCCGGACAACCCTTACAATCCTTCATAGACCAATAATAAGTCTACCCTCTCCTGTATCTAATGGTAGACTATGCGGGACCACATGTCCCCACCTTTACCAAAGATAGACTGATCCGGGCAACCCTTATTACCAGTCCGTTGGCATGCGAGAGGGAAAAGATACAGCTGGCTTCCCCAGAGCCATTATAGATCTTATGGTCAACGCGATATGTACGGCGCTAGAATCACTGGACGGCATTGGTACTTAATCCTAGATGAATAGTACCCGTGCAATGGAACCTCCACCAATCAACACATACCATGGTTCCATTGCCCACCACATAGTCATATTCATAATTGTAAAATAATATTTGCTTTTCAATGCAAGAGTGATAAGTATAGTACTTTGCATATAATTTGATAGAAATAATCAAATGACATGAGCAAGCGATGAACTTGCCTTTCTTGACTGCAAGATTATGCAGGCAAAAGCTTCGATACGTGAGAACTCCAAATTCTGAAATACCATCATTGTCCGGTAAGGACAATGTTTAAAGAATTGGCAAAGATGCTATAATGCATAATATGAGATGCATTCGTCCCGAGCGTAACCTAACCTCGATGATTTAGGGTGGATGAGTTATAAAGATTTCTTTAGTGTGTGTTGCAATTTTAGGATGGTTCTCAAACAAGGTTCCTATTAGGGTTGGTGATATTAATAGCATAAACAAGTGATACAGTGCATCATTACAATCATACTCACAAAAGAATGGTGGTTGCATAACAAGCAAGAGTAGTTTCAGTTTTAAGTTCTATAAGACATGGTTGATGATTACTTATATTATACTTCAAAAGAATAACTTTTGAAGAACATATTGATTAAGAAGTAATAAGTATTTCAAATAAGAATTATGGGTTTCTATGATTTGATTCACATTTGTACTTCAAAAGAATAACTTTTGAAGAACAGGTTAAATAAGAACAAGAACTACTATAAATAGGAACTATGGCTTTCTAGGGTTTACTATTGGATTCATTAAGTTCTTTAATAGGAACTAGTTGGGTTCTTAAACAGAATTGGTCTATATGTAGCAAGTATTAGCAGGTTTATTACTATGGTTGATTATGGGTATCATATCAAAGAATAATGGTCAAGGTGTTGCTATGAGTAGGGTTTACTATGGCTTCACATCTTCTTAACTAAGTAATCTCTAATGGTTGCCAAACTAAGTGGTTTATTACTTTTTAAGTAGGGTTTAGTGTAATAGGAGCATGTTATGTGCATTACTACACAAAATTGGTACTAGGGTTCATCATTATGGTTCTACTAGGGTTTGATGGTTGAGATTGAATTGCATGGTGTGGTATATAGGAATAGTGATCAATGGTGCTAACATGTGGTAATAAGCTAGGTTTTATACCTAGGTGACATTAGTGGATCATCTAGGTTTAATAAAGATAAAGACATGAAATGATAATCTTATGTGAATTGGTCTTATTCTAGTGGATCATGAGCATGCATATATATGTTTCTTAGCAAGGTGCTATAAGTAAAGTGAAGTTTATATGATCATATGGGCTAAACTCCTAGGGTTTTAGGATTGCAACTAACTTAGGATGAGCACATAAAATAATGGAATCCAGATCTTACTTATATTAAAGTTAGGGTTTCTAAATTATGTTACAACTCTAAAATAATACTTGGTACTAGAATTAATGTGATTAAGTACCTATAGCAAAATTTAACAATGGTATTATTATTTTATTAATTTTAAGTGATTTACCAATTAAAATAAATAATACTTAGGGTTTAATTAGAAACTAGGGTTTTATAATTGTTATTAAGATTTAAACTAATTAACTTGTGCACTAAATATGTTTAAATAAACAAGTTTTGAATTATCAAAATAACATTAACCTTTACTATTTTCTTGCTTTATTTTATTTAAAGAAAATGGTAAATGGTAATTTGCAAATTAGGGTTTATGAATTACCTCTAATATTTGTTAATTGATGAGAATATGATAAAAAAAATTAATCTTAACATTTTACTTACTTACTGAATAGATAATATTTAATTTTGAAACTTTACTAATTATTGAATTTAAATTGGATTTAAAACAAATGAAAAGGCATAATTACTAAAGTTAAAAATAAGTGAATTATTATTTTGACACATATTTTTATTTTATATTTTATTTGAATAGAGTTTATTTTTGTGAGCATTTTGATATATTATTTATATTTTTCGAAGTTGAAATGAATTTTGTATGATTTTACAAAGTTTCAGACATTTTTCCGGAATTTGAAATAAACCTAATTACTAAACTTACCGATTCGAGTTACACACAGAGAGACAGACAGGTGGGGTCTGGTACAGGTCAGCTGCCACGAGGGCAACGACCAAGTCAAACAGGTGTGGGGAGCCCACGGCCACGTCATCTCTACCGGCGGCTTGACGCCGGCGGTCAGACGAAGACGGTGCCGCCGCTACGGTGGCACCCCCGGATGCGCGGTTGGTATCAATCGAACGAGAAGAAGACAAGGAACACGATGGTGGTGGTGGAATAGGCTATTGGTCGCCGGAACCATGTCGGAAAACATGTCCCGCGGCGGTGCTCTCCGGCGAGGTGGCTAAATGGAGCTACAGACGTCGATAGGATGCAAGAGGAGGCTCTACAGACGCGCAAACTCACCTAGAGTACGATGGTGTGGTTGGCAGCGTCGATTGGCGATGGAGATGAGCTTGATTTCGCCATTACCGGCGATGTACTGAGAAAGGAAATCTTCAAATTCGCCCTGCACCTTGCTCCCCTGGACGATTGCTTGTACCTAGAGGCTCTCCTCGACGATGCGCTTCCAACGAGCCACTACACGGAGCTTGGGGTGGTCTCCTCCGCCGAACTCGTCCACGACGCCGGCGACAGTAAGTGGATAATGGTGAGAGACAGAGGGCGATTGAGAGAGAATGGATGGGCGGCGAAGAACAAGGATTACATGGTGATGATTTCCAACTATTTATAGGCCGAGGGGAGCTCTGAGGCCTCGACACGACGACAGTGATGGTCAGGAGGTGGCGGTCTCTGGAGGATTTAGTCTGGCGAAGATCTTTTCTTCCGCGGATAGACTCGGACGCGAGAGGGATTGGGCGTGCTTCTGAGAGGTCTGGCGACGTCCGGGCAAGCTTATCGGCGAGGAGGTCGTGGCCTACTGGCGTTGCAGCGCTGTCGACGCCGGAGAAGAGGACGACGATGTTTTCCTCTCGCACGATTTTTAAGGCAATCGAAACGGTATGGTGGTGGGTCGATTTCGTTCGTGGGCTCGAGTTACCGGTGGGCTTGTGTGGAGATGGTGGTTGGGCTGCGGTGGCCTCGCCAGGTAAGTTTCCCTCTCTTTCTCTTTTCAAATTTTCTATTTATATTTTCTGTTTTGTGTTTTGTTATTTGAATCCAAATTTGAATTCTGTTTTGTTTTGCAGGTTCTAAAATATTTGAGTATCAAAACAATTTGGTAATGCTGCCTACTGTATTGTTTTGTTTATAAACAACTATTTTATAATTGATTAATTTTGGGGTTCTTATGAGGCACAACTTAAAATTCAAATTGATAAAATTTTAGGGTTCAACTCAATTGCCTTTAAATTTAGAAATCAAATCTGTTTAAATGATTTGGAATTTAGAACATTTGCAAGGTGAACATATTATAATTTTCTAGTGCTTAACCATAATGATTACTCACCTACAATTTAATTATGGCTAGGGTTTAAATTAAATGGTAATGTGAATGGATTGGTTCATGATTTTATGTGAAGAATTATTTCTAAGGTTTTAAGAAGATGGTTTGATAAACCCTATCTTTAATAATATTGCTTAGCAAATTCTAGCTTGACTTACTTGAAATAAATCCTAAGCTCATCATGGTTAATTCACTTGCTAAGGTTATGGTCCAAACTATAATATATTATTTCTATTGGTCAACTAAACAAATTACTTGGAAGGCAAAATAGAATTGGATATTGGTTTTATTCTAATCACTTAAATATCATTTAAGCTTAATTATAACTTTTTTGGTTTATACTTGTGATCCATGATACACAAGTTAGGACATATTATTTTATGTGGAGTGGATCCCATATGAAATGGTTTAGGGTTTTGCATAAGCTTTATTAAATTGAAATACAAATAGGCATGAGGTATGGCAGGGTTCTATTTATGATCCAAAGTGATCCTTGGATTGGAATTCAGGTGTGGTCTAGGGTTTTAGTTATGTTTGACTAATAGAACATGGCTCTCATCTCCAAGATCAAATGTTGGTTTGAACAAGTAAGATTTAATACTACTCTAGTATTCTCTAGGATAGACATGGCTATGGTTAGCATCTATAATCTCTCTCACTTCTAAATGTCTTGTAAAATCCTAAGATCCTTCTCAGGAGATGATGATATGATCCTCTAAATATATGGTTTGCCTAGGAATTCTACCTTGGTATCTTTTGTAGCTTGTTCTTCAGGAAATCTGATAAACCTGCATCTTGTGGTATGCCTCCAACTCCTAGCTTCTTCATCTTGATCCTAGCTAATTCATATGGAGTGGCTCTATATGTTTGTTCCCATGTATCATGGTGCTAGATGATCAAATGGATGAAGGGTGTGGCTCCTTTTATAGGCTTGGGCAAGCTCTAGTGTCATGACACATAGGTGGGTGACTCTTGTTTTGGTTTGATGAGTAAGGTGCTTGGTTGTCATGCCCTCATCCATAGCAATCCTTTGAGCATGAGCTGGCAAGTCTTGGGATGCAAGTCATGTAGATATTTTCATCCTATGTGGCATGATCATTATCCTCTCATATGAATTATATTTGGATAGCCAAGTGGCATTTGTTACTAAATATCTTGTGGATGGTTTTATTATTGTGGATGAGTCACTATATCATATTTGATTGGATTTATGTTATAATATTGGTCAAAAAGTCAAGGTTGAAGGTTATTCCTCAATTTTGAATAGTTGGTGTTTGATTGCACCAAGGCATGATCATATGAGTTTCAAAATACTCATGAGTAATTTTATTCAAATAGTTTGAACTATAACTTATAATGTAAATGGATTTAGTTTTATGATATTCCATATACTTAATAAGTTATAATTTAAATAAGAATGTGTGGTCTTTATGCACTCTAGACCCTGTGGTTTACCTTATTTATAAGTGAATTAAGTTACACACAAAGGTAGTTGAAGATATACCATGAGAATCATGGTAGAAACATTTATTTAGTAAAATACTTGGAAAAGATAAGTAAAGAATAGTTTCTTAATTATTCATGTTCTTTAATTTATGGTTGAATAATCATTCATGTGTTGTTGTAAGGAATGTCATGTTGGGATCTTTTATAGAATCTTGTAGTTGACCCTTACTTAAGGTGTTGTTTGTTATAAAACTAATTACATTTGATCTAGCCCATAGATCTAATCATCTCTACCCAAAATAGGGTTTTAGCAAAGATCACAATGAAGTTTATAGCGCTTGACTTGATGATCTACTTCAATTCCAAGCAAGTCAAGTGAAACTTCGCTATCGTGGTAAGTTTTATTTGGAAGCGCAAAAATTCCCCGGATTTTCTATGCATGAATGCAATGCACACTTTGGTGTTCTCTCATTTTATAGCCTCTAAACCTGGGATATTACAGCCTCTCCCCTTAAACCGAACTTCGTCCCGAAGTTCGAACGCTCTCATGTTTGGAATGTTGAACTGACTTGAACAGATCACAATCCTTCAAACTCCATGGTGATCTCATTAGATATAATTGGATATATCCCTTGTCCAGATCCTTCCTGAAGTCTTTTGGTGTCTGGCACTGATACTTTCTTCAATCCCATGATTTCTTCCAACACTCTCAGCTTATAGGCTTACTCTCCAAAGATTCTTGGATTAGGACATCTTCTTATGCTAATGGACTTTACTAATGGTTGGGGTAACAACTTCCTATCTGGGTACCCAAAACTTTGTTCTATCAGTTGCGGTGATCCGAAGCTTAATTCTAAAATATTTGTTTAAGGTAGGGTATTGTTTTCCTTACTACCATAACTATAATTATGGTACTAAGTAAGGATTTTACAATAGGCATGGTCCTGGTGGTTTATTCCTATGAATGGATTAGACTCATTTAGTCCATCCAATCAGGGCTTATTGTTTATGCTAAAAGTCCTCCTTTTTGTTTTCTTTAGGTTCCATGAAAGGAATTTTTTTCTAATAAACCTTAGTTTTGGTTTGGTCAAACCCTTCGGTCTTTGAGCTTCTCAAGCTTTGATTGTCCTCCGACATCTTCTTCATCCAACTTCATTACCTTAGACTTACTTGAGCTCTCCTGCTTCTGAGTAATTATTAATTACCCACACAAGTTAGGGTCTAACCCTTACTTCTTCGAGATATAAACCTCGGCTTCTAGTCTGACATCCTCCTAAGAGTACTTTGATATGGATACTTCCCAACAACCTTATAAAAATAAGATTGAACTTCCTCTCAGTTCAGACCTTCTTATTCATCATTCATACTCCAAATCATGTCTTAATACTTCCCCTTCAGCCTTCCTCTCCCCCTTGGAGTTTACTAATGATCGTCAAGCTTCTTTTCTTCTAATCATTAAACTCCAAGGTTAGAAAATTGGTCTTGGTCTGGCTTATAGTTTGTATTTTTCTAGAGTCTCACGAAGAATTCTTTGCGGTGTATCCACACAGTTATGGGTATCCGATGTGAATCCTCCGACTAAATGGTTACCAACTATGAAATACCAACTGCGGAATACCAGCTGCGGAATACCTCTTTATTTAGGGTAAAGAAATGTTCAAGCTGCGGAGTATCTGGTACCAGCTGCAGACTATCTAGCGCCAGATGTGGCTTATTGGATACTTTATGTGGACTATTTATGGCTCTAGTCAACATCTACCTACCAGCTGCAGATACCTTAATAGTTTTAGTTAAGATCTACCTTACTTTCAAATGCTTTCCCTTCATGTTTATCCTATATCAGCTGCAGTCTTACTACATCAGTTGCGACTTTACTTGTCCATTTTCCTTCTTCCAGGGTTTGTTTTGCAAGAAAACCACTTGTTGACACTATGAAAATGGTATCATAAGTGACTTCACTTGCATTCCCTTCTTCCATAATGAATATGGATCCACTTTTACTGCTCCATATTCACTATTTTTCTCACTTTCACTGTACTTCCATGTTGAAGTACTCCTCAATTGAGGATAAAAGTGAGTTTTGATTAGTCCTTCCTTTGAAGTAGGGTGGTTGCTTCCCACAACTGTACTTCCTTCTTCTAGTGAACCTTCATCTTGTCTTCAAAATCTTCAGAGTTCGTCACTTCCTCACACGAATACCTTTACCCTCTAGACCTATAACATCAAGTAAGATCTTGATATTGCAACATGCATTTGCATATCAAAGTCAAACTTCATGTATGGATCTAGTCAAACAATGAAAATCCAATAAAATCCAAGAAAATCCAGCTTTGTGCTTATAATACACATCCTTATATGCCTGAATATAATAGTTGGGTAAGACATCCCTAGACATCAGGCTTAGATGTGTAGTATATAACACCACATAAGATAGGTTTAGGTTGTGATACTTAGCACATACATATGGATTACTACTATTTGTCTCAATATTTACCTCGATTGCTCACTTGCAATCAAATAAAATTGAGCAAATTGGTCCAGAATAGTTGTGGTTGACCTAATTTCCTTGGGATGTACTAACTTACCTTCCATTCAATTGAAAACTAACCTCACATAATCTCTCGTGACTATAACATGGTTACTCTAAACACATGTTGGTTAAAGTCTACCACCAATAACTCCAAGTTTCTCTATAAACTATGCTCTAATAAAGCCTTCTTCCGACTATCATTTTTGGTTCGAGCATACTTGGCACAATTTCCAGGATTTTAAGGCCTAAGCTTTCGAACTATTCCTTAAATCCTACTCATCATCGAACTTCTGTTAACTCACTTATGATGTTCTACTCCATCACATCATGATTCTCAAGTGAATCATATATGATTACCAACTCTACCATGAAAAGTAGCCTTGTATAACTCCTATCACTCTTCCTTTCCTCCTATGATTGACTTATCATAGATTTAAACTATATCGTATGACTTATCCTCCTCATCTATACCAGTCATTTGACATTTTAAATGACTCTTACTTAACTATAACTTGCATTGGTATACTTCTTCCAATAGGATATCTTCCTTATGGTTGTATCCTCTCTTTGGACTACCATGTATTGAATACCAATTGTGGTCTTCTACCACCCATTATCTTAAGCCCCAATGGTGTTCTACTAATTTTAAATGAAGCAAGATAACTAATCAACTGTACTTAAGAAAGATAGATAAGAAAGATTGACTCAAGTGTGTCAGGATTATTCTCAAGTGAATACCCATCTCAAGTCAAAAGAATAGTTGGTATAAGCATAGTTGACTTAGCTAAGACACTTCCTATAGACACTACCAAACCTATAGGTCTCCTTTAAAGGGTTTTAATCCTAGGGTCAAAGCATTTGCTCTGATACCAGCTGTGGTGACCCAACAGTACTATCGCATGGTGTAGTACACAAGTCGTTGACATAACATAAGTGAAACACCGTTCCACTCATATTACATCCCTCAGAGTGGTACAACAGAAACATATGCGAGTCCAAGGTATGTCTATAGAAGGATACACAAGCTGTTTACAAAAGATCAACACAACCTCCTACTTTACAGTGAGGTAAAACTTTAAATAAAGCTCCAGAAGAACGACTTGTAGTCTAACTTATTGCTAACTCAAGCTTAAGAGCTACTAGGCTTGCTATAGAAATCTAGCTACTTAGGTGCTAGGATTAGGGAAAGACTCCCTTCTATTACTAGTCTAAGTTTCCACTCTAGTTGCTGCAGCAGTTGACTTCATTGACTTCTTTGCTTGGATTCTTCATCTTGTTGCAGTTGACTCCTTTGTCTTCTAGTTCCACGGTAGTTTATCCTCCGGTGCCTCCATAGCTAAGCAGGGGATTTAAGAGTGGGATGAGTACGAGCGTACTCAGCAAGTTCATATTAGGGAAATAGGTGTATCATGCACTAGCTACAGCCACTGGACCGTAAAGTCATAGGCAATGCAAGTTTTCATAAACATTTATTCAAAAGGTTTATTTTATTCTGAAAACTATGCCCGTCAGTCTTCACAGGTTGACTAGAACTTCATGGAGTTCCTTTCCTGCCGCGTTCGCAGTTCCCTTCCCGAACAGGGAGTGACAGATCACAATTCTTGATACCCTCTCGCAGAGGTGCGTTACTTTTCCCATAAGAGACCTTATCCTTGTTGCCAACCGGGCTCGAGATTCCGTCCACACTTCCTTGGTGTGAGGCCCAGTATAAGATCCAAGCCAATCACTGCCTTCTCCGCGACCCCGCAGACCCACCCTTTTGTAAGTCTGTCCTCTCCTATATCTATGGGTAGACTAACACAGGCACTTGTTCTCTCCTATACCATTAAGGTAGACTGATCCGAACAACTTATGTGCCCTGTCCTATACACCATAGATAGACCGATCCGGACAACCCTTACAATCCTTCATAGACCAATAATAAGTCTACCCTCTCCCGTATCTAATGGTAGACTATGCAGGACCACATGTCCCCACCTTTACCAAAGATAGACCGATCCGGGCAACCCTTATTACCAGTCCGTTGGCATGCGAGAGGGAAAAGATACAACTGGCTTCCCCAGAGCCATTATAGATCTTATGGTCAACGCGATATGTACGGCGCTAGAATCACTGGACGGCATTGGTACTTAATCCTAGATGAATAGTACCCGTGCAATGGAACCTCCACCAATCAACACATACCATGGTTCCATTGCCCACCACATAGTCATATTCATAATTGTAAAATAATATTTGCTTTTCAATGCAAGAGTGATAAGTATAGTACTTTGCATATAATTTGATAGAAATAATCAAATGACATGAGCAAGCGATGAACTTGCCTTTCTTGACTGCAAGATTATGCAGGCAAAAGCTTCGATACGTGAGAACTCCAAATTCTGAAATACCATCATTGTCCGGTAAGGACAATGTTTAAAGAATTGGCAAAGATGCTATAATGCATAATATGAGATGCATTCGTCCCGAGCGTAACCTAACCTCGATGATTTAGGGTGGATGAGTTATAAAGATTTCTTTAGTGTGTGTTGCAATTTTAGGATGGTTCTCAAACAAGGTTCCTATTAGGGTTGGTGATATTAATAGCATAAACAAGTGATACGAGTGCATCATTACAATCATACTCACAAAAGAATGGTGGTTGCATAACAAGCAAGAGTAGTTTCAGTTTTAAGTTCTATAAGACATGGTTGATGATTACTTATATTATACTTCAAAAGAATAACTTTTGAAGAACATATTGATTAAGAAGTAATAAGTATTTCAAATAAGAATTATGGGTTTCTATGATTTGATTCACATTTGTACTTCAAAAGAATAACTTTTGAAGAACAGGTTAAATAAGAACAAGAACTACTATAAATAGGAACTATGGCTTTCTAGGGTTTACTATTGGATTCATTAAGTTCTTTAATAGGAACTAGTTGGGTTCTTAAACGGAATTGGTCTATATGTAGCAAGTATTAGCAGGTTTATTACTATGGTTGATTATGGGTATCATATCAAAGAATAATGGTCAAGGTGTTGCTATGAGTAGGGTTTACTATGGCTTCACATCTTCTTAACTAAGTAATCTCTAATGGTTGCCAAACTAAGTGGTTTATTACTTTTTAAGTAGGGTTTAGTGTAATAGGAGCATGTTATGTGCATTACTACACAAAATTGGTACTAGGGTTCATCATTATGGTTCTACTAGGGTTTGATGGTTGAGATTGAATTGCATGGTGTGGTATATAGGAATAGTGATCAATGGTGCTAACATGTGGTAATAAGCTAGGTTTTATACCTAGGTGACATTAGTGGATCATCTAGGTTTAATAAAGATAAAGACATGAAATGATAATCTTATGTGAATTGGTCTTATTCTAGTGGATCATGAGCATGCATATATATGTTTCTTAGCAAGGTGCTATAAGTAAAGTGAAGTTTATATGATCATATGGGCTAAACTCCTAGGGTTTTAGGATTGCAACTAACTTAGGATGAGCACATAAAATAATGGAATCCAGATCTTACTTATATTAAAGTTAGGGTTTCTAAATTATGTTACACCTCTAAAATAATACTTGGTACTAGAATTAATGTGATTAAGTACCTATAGCAAAATTTAACAATGGTATTATTATTTTATTAATTTTAAGTGATTTACCAATTAAAATAAATAATACTTAGGGTTTAATTAGAAACTAGGGTTTTATAATTGTTATTAAGATTTAAACTAATTAACTTGTGCACTAAATATGTTTAAATAAACAAGTTTTGAATTATCAAAATAACATTAACCTTTACTATTTTCTTGCTTTATTTTATTTAAAGAAAATGGTAAATGGTAATTTGCAAATTAGGGTTTATGAATTACCTCTAATATTTGTTAATTGATGAGAATATGATATAAAAAAATTAATCTTAACATTTTACTTACTTACTGAATAGATAATATTTAATTTTGAAACTTTACTAATTATTGAATTTAAATTGGATTTAAAACAAATGAAAAGGCATAATTACTAAAGTTAAAAATAAGTGAATTATTATTTTGACACGTATTTTTATTTTATATTTTATTTGAATAGAGTTTATTTTTGTGAGCATTTTGATATATTATTTATATTTTTCGAAGTTGAAATGAATTTTGTATGATTTTACAAAGTTTCAGCATTTTTCTGGAATTTGAAATAAACCTAATTACTAAACTTACCGATTCGAGTTACACACAGAGAGACAGACAGGTGGGGTCTGGTACAGGTCAGCTGCCACGAGGGCAACGACCAAGTCAAACAGGTGTGGGGAGCCCACGGCCACGTCATCTCTACCGGCGGCTTGACGCCGGCGGTCAGACGAAGACGGTGCCGCCGCTACAGGGCACCCCCGGATGCGCGGTTGGTATCAATCGAACGAGAAGAAGACAAGGAACACGATGGTGGTGGTGGAATAGGCTATTGGTCGCCGGAACCATGTCGGAAAACATGTCCCGCGGCGGTGCTCTCCGGCGAGGTGGCTAAATGGAGCTACAGACGTCGATAGGATGCAAGAGGAGGCTCTACAGACGCGCAAACTCACCTAGAGTACGATGGTGTGGTTGGCAGCGTCGATTGGCGATGGAGATGAGCTTGATTTCGCCATTACCGGCGATGTACTGAGAAAGGAAATCTTCAAATTCGCCCGCACCTTGCTCCCCGGACGATTGCTTGTACCCAGAGGCTCTCCTCGACGATGCGCTTCCAACGAGCCACTGCACGGAGCTTGGGGTGGTCTCCTCCGTCAAACTCGTCCACGACGCCGGCGACAGTAAGTGGATAATGGTGAGAGACAGAGGGCGATTGAGAGAGAATGGATGGGCGGCGAAGAACAAGGATTACACGGTGATGATTTCCAACTATTTATAGGCCGAGGGGAGCTCTGAGGCCTCGACACGACGACGGCGACGGTCAGGAGGTGGCGGTCTCTGGAGGATTTAGTCTGGCGAAGATCTTTTCTTCCGCGGATAGACTCGGACGCGAGAGGGATTGGGCGTGCTTCTGAGAGGTCTGGCGACGTCCGGGCAAGCTTATCGGCGAGGAGGTCGTGGCCCATCGGGCGTTGCGGCCGCTGTCGACGCCGGAGAAGAGGACGACGATGTTTTCCTCTCGCACGATTTTTAAGGCAATCGAAACGGTATGGTGGTGGGTCGATTTCGTTCGTGGGCTGGGTTACTGGTGGGCTTGTGTGGAGATGGTGGTTGGGCTGCGGTGGCCTGCCGGTAAGTTTCCCTCTCTTTCTCTTTTCAAATTTTCTATTTATATTTTCTGTTTTGTGTTTTGTTATTTGAATCCAAATTTGAATTCCGTTTTGTTTTGCAGGTTCTAAAATATTTGAGTATCAAAACAATTTGGTAATGCTGCCTACTGTATTGTTTTGTTTATAAACAACTATTTTATAATTGATTAATTTTGGGGTTCTTATGAGGCACAACTTAAAATTCAAATTGATAAAATTTTAGGGTTCAACTCAATTGCCTTTAAATTTAGAAATCAAATCTGTTTAAATGATTTGGAATTTAGAACATTTGCAAGGTGAACATATTATAATTTTCTAGTGCTTAACCATAATGATTACTCACCTACAATTTAATTATGGCTAGGGTTTAAATTAAATGGTAATGGGAATGGATTGGTTCATGATTTTATGTGAAGAATTATTTCTAAGGTTTTAAGAAGATGGTTTGATAAACCCTATCTTTAATAATCTTGCTTAGCAAATTCTAGCTTGACTTACT
This sequence comes from Lolium rigidum, assembly GCF_022539505.1. Classification (NCBI taxonomy): domain Eukaryota; kingdom Viridiplantae; phylum Streptophyta; class Magnoliopsida; order Poales; family Poaceae; genus Lolium; species Lolium rigidum. The sequence continues at coordinate 126,775,710 of NC_061512.1, forward strand.
TGAAATAAATCCTAAGCTCATCATGGTTAATTCACTTGCTAAGGTTATGGTCCAAACTATAATATATTATTTCTATTGGTCAACTAAACAAATTACTTGGAAGGCAAAATAGAATTGGATATTGGTTTTATTCTAATCACTTAAATATCATTTAAGCTTAATTATAACTTTTTTGGTTTATACTTGTGATCCATGATACACAAGTTAGGACATATTATTTTATGTGGAGTGGATCCCATATGAAATGGTTTAGGGTTTTGCATAAGCTTTATTAAATTGAAATACAAATAGGCATGAGGTATGGCAGGGTTCTATTTATGATCCAAAGTGATCCTTGGATTGGAATTCAGGTGTGGTCAAGGGTTTTAGTTATGTTTCACTAATAGAACATGGCTCTCATCTCCAAGATCAAATGTTGGTTTGAACAAGTAAGATTTAATACTACTCTAGTATTCTCTAGGATAGACATGGCTATGGTTAGCATCTATAATCTCTCTCACTTCTAAATGTCTTGTAAAATCCTAAGATCCTTCTCAGGAGATGATGATATGATCCTCTAAATATATGGTTTGCCTAGGAATTCTACCTTGGTATCTTTTGTAGCTTGTTCTTCAGGAAATCTGATAAACCTGCATCTTGTGGTATGCCTCCACCTCCTAGCTTCTTCATCTTGATCCTAGCTAATTCATATGGAGTGGCTCTATATGTTTGTTCCCATGTATCATGGTGCTAGATGATCAAATGGATGAAGGGTGTGGCTCCTTTTATAGGCTTAGGCAAGCTCTAGTGTCATGACACATAGGTGGGTGACTCTTGTTTTGGTTTGATGAGTAAGGTGCTTGGTTGTCATGCCCTCATCCATAGCAATCCTTTGAGCATGAGGTGGCAAGTCTTGGGATGCAAGTCATGTAGATATTTTCATCCTATGTGGCATGATCATTATCCTCTCATATGAATTATATTTGGATAGCCAAGTGGCATTTGTTACTAAATATCTTGTGGATGGTTTTATTATTGTGGATGAGTCACTATATCATATTTGATTGGATTTATGTTATAATATTGGTCAAAAAGTCAAGGTTGAAGGTTATTCCTCAATTTTGAATAGTTGGTGTTTGATTGCACCAAGGCATGATCATATGAGTTTCAAAATACTCATGAGTAATTTTATTCAAATAGTTTGAACTATAACTTATAATGTAAATGGATTCAGTTTTATGATATTCCATATATTTAATAAGTTATAATTTAAATAAGAATGTGTGGTCTTTATGCACTCTAGACCCTGTGGTTTACCTTATTTATAAGTGAATTAAGTTACACACAAAGGTAGTTGAAGATATACCATGAGAATCATGGTAGAAACATTTATTTAGTAAAATACTTGGAAAAGATAAGTAAAGAATAGTTTCTTAATTATTCATGTTCTTTAATTTATGGTTGAATAATCATTCATGTGTTGTTGTAAGGAATGTCATGTTGGGATCTTTTATAGAATCTTGTAGTTGACCCTTACTTAAGGTGTTGTTTGTTATAAAACTAATTACATTTGATCTAGCCCATAGATCTAATCATCTCTACCCAAAATAGGGTTTTAGCAAAGATCACAATGAAGTTTATAGCGCTTGACTTGATGATCTACTTCAATTCCAGCAAGTCAAGTGAAACTTCAGTTACTGTGGTAAGTTTTATTTGGAAGCGCAAAAATTCCCCGGATTTTCTATGCATGAATGCAATGCACACTTTGGTGTTCTCTCATTTTATAGCCTCTAAACCTGGGATATTACAATATATCCTCAATCTCATATGAGAATAATAATCATTGCTACATGCTTATGCATTTAAGAGGAGTCCATTATCTGTTGTCCATGTTGTCCCGGTATGGATGTCTAAGTTGAGAATAATCAAAAGCGAGAAATCCAAAATGCGAGCATTCTCCTTAGACCTTTGTACAGGCGGCATGGAGGTACCCCTTTGTGACACTTGGTTGAAACATGGCATGCAAAGATCCGGTAGTCCAAGCTAAGTAGGACGAGGTGTGGGCACTATTAGTATACTATGCATGAGGCTTGCAACTTGTAAAATATAATTTACATAACTCATATGCTTTATTACTACCGTTGACAAAATTGTTTCATGTTTTCAAAATAAAAGCTCTAGCACAAATACAGACAATCGATGCTTTCCTCTTTGAAGGACCATTCTTTTACTTTCATTGTTGAGTCGGTTTACCTATCTCCCTCCACCTTAAGAAGCAAACACTTGTGTGAACCGTGCATTGATTCCTACATACTTGCATATTGCACTTGTTATATTACTTTATGTTGACAATATCCATGAGATATACATGTTATAAGTTGAAAGCAACCGCTGAAACTTAATCTTCCTTTGTGTTGCTTCAATACCTTTACTTTGATTTATTGCTTTATGAGTTAACTCTTATGCAAGACTTATTGATGCTTGTCTTGAAGTACTATTCATGAAAAGTCTTTGCTTTATGATTCACTTGTTTACTCATGTCATTACTTTTGTTTTGATCGCTGCATTCATTACATATGTTTACAAATAGTATGATCAAGATTATGATGGCATGTCACTTCGAAATTATCTTTGTTATCATTTTACCCGCTCGGGACGAGCAGTAACTAAGCTTGGGGATGCTCGATACGTCTCCAACGTATCGATAATTTCTTATGTTCCATGCTACTTTATTGATGATACCTACATGTTTTATGCACATTATATGTCGTATTTACGCATTTTCTCGGAACTAACCTATTAACAAGATGCCGAAGAGTCGATTGCTGTTTTTCGCTGTTTTTGGTTTCGAAATCCTAGTAAGGAAATATTCTCGGAATTGGACGAAATCACCGCCCAGGGTCCTATTTTTGCACGGAGCTTCCAGAAGACCGAAGAGATAACGAAGTGGGGCGACGAGGCGCCGCCACCATAGGGCCGCGCGGCCAGAGGGGGGCCCGCGCCGCCCTATGGTGTGGGCCCCTCGTCAGCCCCCCTGACCTACCCTTTCGCCTACTTATAGCCTCCGTCGCGAAACCCCCAGTACCGAGAGCCACGATACGGAAAACCTTCCAGAGACGCCGCCGCCGCGAATCCCATCTCGGGGGATTCAGGAGATCGCCTCCGGCACCCTGCCGGAGAGGGGATTCATCTCCCGGAGGACTCTTCATCGCCATGATCGCCTCCGGAGTGATGAGTGAGTAGTTCACCCCTGGACTATGGGTCCATAGCAGTAGCTAGATGGTCGTCTTCTCCTAATTGTGCTTCATTGTTGGATCTTGTGAGCTGCCTAACATGATCAAGATCATCTATCCGTAATTCTATATGTTGTGTTTGTCGGGATCCGATGGATAGAGAATACTATGTTATGGTGATTATCAATCTATTGTTTATGTGTTGTTTATGATCTTGCATGCTCTCCGTTATTAGTACGAGGCTCCGCCAAGTTTTTACTCTTAACTCCAAGAGGGAGTATTTATGCTCGATAGTGGGTTCATGCCTTCATTGACACCTGGGACAGTGACATAAAGTTCTAAGGTTGTGATGTGCTGTTGCCACTAGGGATAAAACATTGATTCTATGTCTAAGGATGTAGTTGTCGATTACATTACGCACCATACTTAATGCAATTGTCCGTTGCTTAGCAACTTAATACCGAATGGGGTTCGGATGATAACCCGAAGGTGGACTTTTTAGGCATAGATGCAGCTTGGATGGCGGTCTATGTACTTTGTCGTAATGCCCAATTAAATCTCACTATATTTATCATGCCATGTATGTGCATCGCGGTGCCCTCTCTATTTGTCAATTGCCCGACTGTAATTTGTTCACCCAACATGCTTTTATCTTATGGGAGAGACACCTCTAGTGAACTCGTGGACCCCGGTCCTATTCTTTACATAGCATACAATCTACTGCAATTGTTCTTTACTGTTTTCTTGCAAACAATCATCTTCCACTCGATACGCTTAATCCTTTGTTACAGCTAAGCCGGTGAGATTGACAACCTCACTGTTTCGTTGGGGCAAAGTACTTTGGTTTTGTTGTGCAGATTCCACGTTGGCGCCGGAATCCCCGTTGTTGCGCCGCATCACATTTCGCCACCATCAACCTTCAACGTGCTTCTTGGCTCCTCCCTGGTTCGATTAAACCTTGGTTTCTTTCCGAGGGAAAACTTGCCACCGTGCGCATCATACCTTCCTCTTGGGGTTCCCAACGGACGTGTACATCTACGCGCATCAAGCTCGTTTTTCGGCGCCGTTGCCGGGGAGATCAAGACACGCTGCAAGGGGAGTCTCCACTTCTCAATCTCTTTACTTTGTTTTTGTCTTGCTTTATTTTATTTACTACTTTGTTTGCTGCACCTAAACAAAACACAAAAAAATTAGTTGCTAGTTTTACTTTATTTACTGTCTTGCTCACTATATCGAAAACACAAAAAAATTAGTTACTTGCATTTACTTTATCTAGTTTGTTTTATTTACCGTTACTAAAATGAATACCCCTGAAAATACTAAGTTGTGTGACTTCACAAATGCAAATAATAATGATTTCCTATGCACACCTATTGCTCCACCTGCTACTACAGCAGAATTCTTTGAAATTAAACCTGCTTTACTGAACTTGGTCATGAGAGATCAATTTTCTGGTGCTAGTTCTGATGATGCTGCTGCCCATCTTAATAATTTCATTGAACTTTGTGAAATGCAAAAGTATAAGGATGTAGATGGTGATATTATTAAATTGAAAGTGTTTCCTTTCTCATTAAGAGGAAGAGCTAAAGATTGGTTGCTATCTTTGCCTAAGAATAGTATTGATTCATGGACTAAATGTAAGGATGCTTTTATTGGTAGATATTATCCTCCCGCTAAAATTATATCTTTGAGAAGTAGCATAATGAATTTTAAGCAATTAGATACTGAACATGTTGCTCAAGCATGGGAGAGAATGAAAACTTTGGTAAAGAATTGCCCAACCCATGGACTCGACTACTTGGATGATCATCCAAACCTTCTATGCAGGACTAAATTTTTCTTCGCGGAATTTATTGGATTCAGCTGCTGGAGGTACCTTTATGTCCATCACTTTGGGGGCAGCTACAAAGCTTCTTGATGATATGATGATAAATTACTCTGAATGGCACACGGAAAGAGCTCCACAAGGTAAGAAGGTAAATTCTGTTGAAGAAACCTCTTCCTTGAGTGATAAGATTGATGCGATTATGTATATGCTTGTGAATGGTAGATCTAATGTTGATCCAAATAATGTTCCTTTAGCTTCATTGGTTGCTCAAGAAGAAAATGTTGATGTGAATTTCATTAAAAACAATAATTTCAACAACAATGCTTATAGGAACAACTCTGGTAATAACTATAGGCCATATCCTTCTGCTAATGGTAATGGTTATGGTAATTCTTATGGGAATTCTTACAACAATAATAGGAGTGTACCCTCTGGTCTTGAAGCCATGCTTAAAGAATTTATTAGTACACAAACCGCTTTTAACAAATCTGTTGAGGAAAAGCTTGATAAAATTGATACTATTGCTTCTAGAGTTGATAGACTTGCCTCCGATGTTAATCTTTTAAAATTGAAAGTTATGCCTAATAATGATATTGATAATAAGATTACTACTACAGCAAATGCCATCCAAGTTAGAATTAATGAGAATATAAGATTAATGGCTGAATTGCGTGTCAACGCGTGCTCCACTCTCGGTTACCTCTATCCCACTCTATCTCCTATATATTGCGTAGCTATATCTTGCTTAGGTGATAACCTTGTCATATAGGTAAATTCACTTAGTTGCATATCTAGAGAATTTACCTTTGTGTCAAACCTAAATTGAAAAAGAACTAAAAATTGGTTAGCACCTATTCACCCCCTCTAGGTGCGGCATACGATCCTTTCAATTGGTATCAGAGCCTCGGCTCTTATTTCGGGCTTAACCGCCTAAGAGTATGCCGGAAGATGGGGCTTCGGAAGAGGCCGGTAAGATGGTCACCATGGAGGACATCAATTCGTTGAGATCCTCCATGGACGCTCAAATGGAAAGCATGAGAAAATTGATTTCCGAGCTTTTGACTCCGGCCCCTCCTAAGGCTCCCACCGAAGAGGTAAAGGACACGGGTGTGTTAGAAGAGGGAGGTGCTTCGGCATTACCCTCCTCTACTAAACCCGTGGAAGGTGATAACTTAACCACTAACAAATCTCCCATTGCATCTCCTAGGGATACTAGTGGAGGTGAGAGCTACAATCGAGTAGCTCCACCTTTTCTATCTCCCGATATACCGGTTCCCCATCCCCATTTGAACATTCGCGGCGACCCACCTAAGTTTTCTGTTGAGAATTTCGATACTTGGCGATTTGAGTTTCGCTCTCATGTTTGCAGTGCCTCCAATGAACTTTGGAGAATCATCTTGGAAGGCTTCAACCCTTACAACCCCAACAAGTTGACTAGAAGAGAAGCGGTTGATAGTCAACTCAACAACACCGCCTTGCACATGATTCAAACTAGTGTGGGGACAAAGGATTTGCCTCGTGTTCGGAACTACACCACCGCCAAGGAAGCTTGGGAAGGTTTGGCCGCTAGTTGCATTGGAAGTGAGAGCATGAGAAGGAACAAGTATAATGCTCTTCGGAATCAAGCCGAAGGATTCATGAGGCTACCGGATGAAGATCATCAAGTCATGTATTCAAGACTTCTCATCGTTGCCGATGGCTTCCGGCTTATTGGTGCCACCCACATCAATGACTCTTGGATCAAGGAGAAGTACATTGAATGCATGATGCCGTATGTACCCATTGACGTCAAGACCCTTGTTGGGAGAGAATGCTATTCCTCTCTCTCATCTCAAGATGTCGTGCACGAGATGCAAGCCCTCAAGGTGCTCGAGCAAAACTCTCATGATTCTCTCAATCGTGCCATTGGTATGTCAAAAGGGAACAATCTTGCCTTGATGGTCAACCCCGTAGAAGAAGTGCACCCTCAAGAACAATATAGGGCATCTTGGAGTATGTCCTATCCGGAAGATTTGGAATGCCACTATCATGATCACATGGCCTTCCATGCAAAGTCCTTTTGGGTTGATCCCTCCAAGGCCAAGGAAGACAACATCAAGAGAAACCACAAAAGTGGGTTCACTAGCTTTGGTCCAAAGACAAGATCATGCTACAATTGTGATGGCAAGCGCCACTTCATTGCCGAATGCCCCTATGAGAATAGAGAGCTTCATAATGGAAGGCTCATTCCCAAGGACAAGAGCAAAGAATCAAAGGGCAAATATTCAAAAGCCCCCAACAAGAAATTCTACAACAACAAGACCAAGAAGGGCAAGAGGCACCCAAAAGTTGTGCTAGTGACTAGGGAAGAATATTCTTCCGATGAAGTTGAAAGCTCTAGTGATGATGAAGGAGAAAGCTCAAAGGAAGTGGCCGCCATTGTCACTACCAACATTCCCTCTTCATCTCTCTTTGAATCCCCCAATGAGAATCCTCATATCAAGAATGCACATTGCTTCATGGCAAAATCCTCGTTGGACACATCTATTGTGCTATCAACTCAAGAAGAATATACCTCCGGAGATGATGATGTTGATGATGAAGAAGATGCAATCTCTAATGGATTGGTCGCTCTTGCCTCCCTCTCCACTAACTCTTCATCACCAAGTGAATCCCCCAATGAGGTCATTCATGTGGAGGAAGAAAGTTGTCTCATGGCCAAATCCTCCGAGGTATCATCTCCTAGCCCCTCTATGCCTAACATATCAAGTGATCTAGGGGTTGATGATGCTAGTCTAAAAGTGAAACAAGAAATGCTTGAGTTTGATGAATTCATGTTTAACCTACAAGGTATCAACAAAAAGCATGTTTCAAATCTCATGGCTCGTTTAGCTCAACAAAATGATACTCTTGAGAAAAAGGGTCAAATAGAGAGAGAAGACTCTCTTGAAATCCATGCTCTTAAAAATGCTCTTGAGGAAAGTCAAGAAACTATAGCTTCTCTTGAGGAGAGGCTAGAAAATCTTGAAGAGCCTCAAGATGAAATTAACAAGCTCACTAAAGCTAGAGATCATGCTAGGGCTAAGACTAAATTGCTTAAAAAGGAAATGGCCCAATTTGGTGTTAATCATGAGAAACTTGTGAAGGATCTAGATGAACTAGACAAAGCTCACAAAGCTTTGAAGAGTGAATACACTCTCCTATCCAAGTCAAATGAGAAACTTCAAATTAGGCTTGCTTCATATGATGTGCCTAGTTCCTCTACTCCTTCATGTGATCATGCAAATATTATTGAGGAAAATGCTATGTTGAAGGATGAACTTGCTAAGGCCTCCTCTCCCCAAAGTAAACTTTCTTTGGATGATCTCTTGAGTAAGCAAAGATCAAACAATGGGAAGGAGGGCCTTGGTTATGGAGCCAAGGCAAAGAAGGCAAACAAGAAAAAGGCCAAGCCCGCACAAGAGAAGAAGAAAGACATCACTAATGGTGAAGCCCCTAAGGGCAAAACTATTAATGATGATGATGCGGGAAATGCTAACCCTCACTATGTTTTATTCAAAGATTACTATGGTGATGTTTATGCTAAATATGTTGGCCCATATGATGGTTATGTTGCTTGGTCTATTTGGGTCCCAAATACCCTTGTTGCTAACAAAAGAGGACCCATTGAGAAATGGGTACCTAAATCCAAGCATTGATCTCATGTAGGACTATGCCGCCGGAGGTTCAAAATGGGTACTTGATAGTGGATGTACAAGTCATATGACCGGCGGCAAGAACCTCGTCAAGGAGTTGAGGCCCAACATAAACAATATCACCGTCTCCTTTGGCGATAATTCTACATCCGAGGTATTGGGTTTTGGCAAGGTTGTGGTTGCACACAACATAACACTTGTGGATGTCATGCTTGTCAAAACCCTTGGTTACAATTTGCTTTCCGTTTCCGCCCTTGGCAAGATGGGTTTCGCCGTCTTTATTGATAAAGATATTGTGGTCCTCTTGTGGAGCAAGACTCTAAAAGTCGCTTTCGTTGGGTATCGCGAACATAACTTGTATGTGGTGGACTTTTCGGGGACCACCACTTCAAGTGCGATGTGCCTATTCGGAAAGGCGGATGTGGGTTGGTTGTGGCATCACCGCCTAGCCCATGTCAACATGAGAACTTTGCAAAGTCTTCACAAGGGGAACCATATGGTGGGACTAATGGAAAATGTTTCTTTTGCCAAAGATCGTGTTTGTAGGGCTTGTGTTGAAGGCAAAATGCATGACTCTCCGCATCCAAGCAAGACTATCATCTCTTCCAAGAGGATCTTGGAGCTCCTTCATGTGGATCTCTTTGGTCCCGTTACTCATGCAAGTCTTGGTGCGAAGAAACATTGTTTGGTGATTGTTGATGATTACTCAAGATACACTTGGGTCTACTTTCTCAAGACGAAAGATGAGACTCAACAAATATTCATTGACTTTGCTACCGAAGTGCAACGCCAACACAACCTCCTCATTATGGCAATAAGAAGTGACAACGGCTCCGAGTTCAAGAACTACACACTCAATGATTTCCTTAGTGATGAGGGGATTCGTCATCAATATTCCGCTGCTTACACCCCTCAACAAAATGGTGTTGCGGAGAGGAAGAACCGGACTCTTATGGATATGGCAAGATCTATGATGGCGGAGTATAAATCCCGCTATAACTTTTGGGCCGAAGCCATCTCCACCGCTTGCCACTCTTCTAACCGGCTCTATCTCCGCAAGGGATTGAACAAGACTCCATATGAAATACTCACCGGCAACAAGCCTAATATCTCATACTTCAAGGTGTTCGGTTGTAAGTGTTTCTACAAAATCAAAGGAGTTCGTTTGTCTAAATTCGCTCCTAAAGCTTTGGAGGGTATATTTGTTGGTTACGGTGCCGAATCTCACACTTATAGAATCTTTGATGTATCCTCCGGGATTATCATTGAATCTTGTAGTGTGAAGTTCGAAGAAAATGATGGCTCCCAAGTGGGGCAAGTTGACGTATGTGTAGGTGATGAAATACCTCAAGATGCCATAGTAAGAATGGGTGTGGGATTTTTCCGCCCCATTGAGGGACACGGTGTGGCGTCTCGGGAAGAACTATGCTCCACCACGGTGGAGCCCTCATCCTCTCAACATCAACAAACCCCATCTCTTGAAGCTAATGATGCACCAACCCAAGAACAAGAAGAAAACCCTCCCTCTCATGAACAAGATCAAGGACAAGATCAACCAAGAATTCAAGATCAACCATTTGATATTTGCGCTTCACCAAATATTGTCCAAGATCAAGCACATGAGGATGAGTGATACGTCTCCAACGTATCGATAATTTCTTATGTTCCATGCTACTTTATTGATGATACCTACATGTTTTATGCACATTATATGTCATATTTATGCATTTTCTGGAACTAACCTATTAACAAGATGCCGAAGAGCCAGTTGCTTGTTTTCTGCTGTTTTTGGTTTCAGAAATCCTAGTAAGGAAATATTCTCGGAATTGGACGAAACTTTCGCCCAGGGTCCTATTTTTGCACGAAGCTTCCAGAAGACCGAAGAGATAACGAAGTGGGGCCACGAGGCGGCCAGATGATAGGGCGGCGCGGCCCAGCCCCTGGCCTCGCCACCCTGTCCCCTGGGCCCTGGTGTGGCCCCCGACCTACCCTTCCGCCTACTTAAAGCCTCCGTCGCGAAACCCCCAGCACCGAGAGCCACGATACGGAAAACCTTCCGGAGACGCCGCCGCCGCGAATCCCATCTCGGGGGATTCGGGAGATCGCCTCCGGCACCCTGCCGGAGAGGGGATTCATCTCCCGGAGGACTCTTCATCGCCATGATCGCCTCCGGAGTGATGAGTGAGTAGTTCACCCCTGGACCATGGGTCCATAGCAGTAGCTAGATGGTCGTCTTCTCCTTGTTGTGCTTCATTGTTGGATCTTGTGAGCTGCCTAACATGATCAAGATCATCTATCCGTAATACTATATGTTGTGTTTGTCGGGATCCGATGGATAGAGAGTACTATGATTATGGTGATTATCAATCTATTGTTTATGTGTTGTTTATGATCTTGCATGCTCTCCGTTATTAGTAGAGGCTCTGGCCAAGTTTGTACTCTTAACTCCAAGAGGGAGTATTTATGCTCGATAGTGGGTTCATGCCTCCATTGAATCTGGGACAGTGACAGAAAGTTCTAAGGTTGTGGATGTGTTGTTGCCACTAGGGATAAAACATTGATTCTATGTCTAAGGATGTAGTTGTTGATTACATTACGCACCATACTTAATGCAATTGTCTGTTGCTTAGCAACTTAATACTGAATGGGGTTCGGACGATAACCTGAAGGTGGACTTTTTAGGCATAGATGCAGTTGGATGGCGGTCTATGTACTTTGTCGTAATGCCCAATTAAATCTCACTATATTTATCATATCATGTATATGCATTGTTATGCCTTTCTCTATTTGTCAATTGCCCGACTGTAATTTGTTCACCCAACATGCTTTTATCTTATGGGAGAGACACCTCTAGTGAACTGTGGACCCCGGTCCTATTCTTTACATAGCATAAATTCTACTGCAATACTTGTGTTTTATTATTTTCTTGCAAACATATTCCACTCGATACGTTTAATCCTTTGTTACAGCAAGCCGGTGAGATTGACAACCTCACTGTTTCGTTGGGGCAAAGTACTTTGGTTTTGTTGTGCAGATTCCACGTTGGCGCCGGAATCCCTGTTGTTGCGCCGCATCACATTTCGCCACCATCAACCTTCAACGTGCTTCTTGACTCCTATTGGTCCGATTAAACCTTGGTTTCTTACTGAGGGAAACTTGCCACTGTGCGCATCATACCTTCCTCTTGGGGTTCCCAACGGACGTGTACATCTACGCGCATCAAGCAAATTTCTGGCGCCGTTGCCGGGAGATCAAGACACGCCGCAAGGGGAGTCTCCACTTCTCAATCTCTTTACTTTGTTTTTGTCTTGCTTTATTTTATTTACTACTTTGTTTGCTGCACTAAATCAAAATACAAAAAAATTAGTTGCTAGTTTTACTTTATTTACTGTCTTGCTCTCTATATCGAAAACACAAAAAAATTAGTTACTTGCATTTACTTTATCTAGTTTGTTTTATTTACTGTTGCTAAAATGAATACCCCTGAAAATACTAAGTTGTGTGACTTCACAAATGCAAATAATAATGATTTCCTATGCACACCTATTGCTCCACCTGCTACTACAGTAGAATTCTTTGAAATTAAACCTGCTTTACTAAATCTTGTCATGAGAGATCAATTTTCTGGTATTAGTTCTGATGATGCTGCTGCCCATCTCAATAATTTTGTTGAACTTTGTGAAATGCAAAAGTATAAAGATGTAGATGGTGATATTATTAAATTGAAAGTGTTTCCTTTCTCATTAAGAGGAAGAGCTAAAGATTGGTTGCTATCTTTGCCTAAGAATAGTATTGATTCATGGACTAAATGCAAGGATGCTTTTATTGGTAGATATTATCCTCCCGCTAAAATTATATCTTTGAGAAGTAGCATAATGAATTTTAAGCAATTAGATACTGAACATGTTGCTCAAGCATGGGAGAGAATGAAAACTTTGGTAAAGAATTGCCCAACCCATGGACCGACTACTTGGATGATCATCCAAACCTTCTATGCAGGACTAAATTTTTCTTCGCGGAATTTATTGGATTCAGCTGCTGGAGGTACCTTTATGTCCATCACATTGGGGGCGGCTACAAAACTTCTTGATGATATGATGATAAATTACTCCGAATGGCACACGGAAAGAGCTCCACAAGGTAAGAAGGTAAATTCCGTTGAAGAAACCTCTTCCTTGAGTGATATGATTGATGTGATTATGTCTATGCTTGTGAATGGTAGATCTAATGTAGATCCAAATAATGTTCCTTTAGCTTCATTGGTTGCTCAAGAAGAAAATGTTGATGTGAATTTCATTAAAAATAATAATTTCAACAACAATGCTTATAGGAACAACTCTGGTAATAACTATAGGCCATATCCTTCTGCTAATGGTAATGGTTATGGTAATTCTTATGGGAATTCTTACAATAATAATAGTAGTGTACCCTCTGGTCTTGAAGCCATGCTTAAAGAATTTATTAGTACACAAACTACTTTTAACAAATCTGTTGAGGAAAAGCTTGATAAAATTGATACTATTGCTTCTAGTGCAAAGCGTACAAAACTGCCTGAAATTGCTAAAACTGCTGAAACTGCTTGTGATAAAACTGCTGAAATTTTTTCCAACCTTGGGAACAATGATCCCATTGCTGTAGCTCATAATGATTTAGATTTTGATGATTGCCACATCTCTGAAGTTATAAAGTTCTTACAAAAACTTGCTAAAAGTCCTAATGCTAGTGCTATAAATTTAGCCTTTACAAAACATATTACAAATGCTCTCATAAAAGCTAGAGAAGAGAAACTAAAACTTGAAACTTCTATTCCTAGAAAGTTAGAAGATGGTTGGGAGCCCATCATTAAAATGAAATTCAATGACTTTGAATGTAATGCTTTATGTGATCTTGGTGCAAGTATTTCGTTATGCCTAAAAAGATTTATGATATGCTTGACTTGCCACCATTGAAGAATTGTTATTTGGATGTTAATCTTGCCGATAATGTTAAAAAGAAACCTTTGGGGATGATTGATAATGTGCACATTACGGTTAACAATAACCTTGTCCCCGTTGATTTTGTTGTTTTGGATATCGAATGCAATGCATCTTGTCCTATTGTTTTGGGAAGACCTTTTCTTCGAACCGTTGGTGCTCGTTATTGATATGAGGGAAGGTAATATTAAATATCAATTTCCTCTCAAGAAAGGTATGGAACACTTCCCTAGAAAGAGAATGAAGTTGCCTTTTGATTCTATTATTAGAACAAGTTATGATGTTGATGCTTCTACTCTCGATGTTACTTGATTTGCACTTTCTGCGCCTAGCTGAAAGGCGTTAAAGAAAAGCGCTTATGGGAGACAACCCATGTTTTTACTACAGCAATTTTTTGTTTTGTTGAGTCTTGGAAGTTGTTTACTACTGTAGCAACCTCTCCTTATCATGTTTATGTGCCAAGTAAAGTTTCTATGTTATAGTTGATGTTATATTTGGGATCGCTGCGCAGAAACAGCATTGCTCTCTGTCACGAATCTGGGCACAGTTCTCTGTAGAAAATTCGAAAAAATCTGCCAATTTACGAGCGTGATCCTCAGATATGTACGCAACTTTCATTAGTTTTGAGTTTTTCCATTTGAGCAAGTCTGGTGCCAGCTTTAAATTCGTCTTTACGGACTGTTCTGTTTTTGACAGATTCTGCCTTTTATTTCGCATTGCCTCTTTTGCTATGTTGGATTTATTTCTTTGATCCATTAATGTCCAGTAGCATTATGCAATGTCCAGAAGTGAAAATAATGATTGTGTCACCTCTGAATGTGTGAATTATTAATTGTGCACTAACCCTCTAATGAGTTTGCTTGAAGTTTGGTGTGAAGGAAGTTTTCAAGGGTCAAGAGAGGAGAATGATATACTATGATCAAGAGGAGTGAAAGCTCTAAGCTTGGGGATGCCCCCGTGGTTCACCCCTGCATATTTTAAGAAGACTCAAGCTGTCTAAGCTTGGGGATGCCCAAGGCATCCCCTTCTTCATCGACAACATCATCGAGTTCCTCCCCCGAAACTATATTTTTATTCAATCACATCTTGTGTTCTTTACTTGGAGCGTCGGTTTGTTTTTGTTTTTGTTTTGTTTGAATAAAATGGATCCTAGCATTCACTTTGTGGGAGAGAGACACGCTCCGCTGTTGCATATGGACACATATGTCCTTAGGCTTTACTCATAATGTTCAAGGCGAAGTTTCTTCTTCGTTAAATTGTTATATGGTTGGAATTGGAAAATGCTACATGTAGTAATTCTAAAAATGTCTTGGATAATGTGATACTTGGCAATTGTTGTGCTCATGATTAAGCTCTTGCATCATATGCTTTGCACCCATTAATGAAGAAATACATAGAGCTTGCTAAAATTTGATTTGCATATTTGGTCTCTCTAAGGTCTAGATAATATCTAGTATTGAGTTTTGAACAACAAGGAAGACGGTGTAGAGTCTTATAATGTTTACAATATGTCTTTTATGTGAGTCTTCCTGCACCTGTTCATCCTTGAGTTTGCTTCAAATAACCTTGCTAGCCTAAACCTTGTATCGAGAGGGAATACTTCTCATGCATCCAAAATACTTGAGCCAATTACTATGCCATTTGTGTCCACCATACCTACCTACTACATGGTATTTCCCCGCCATTCCAAAGTAAATTGCTTGAGTGCTACCTTTAAAATTCCATCATTCACCTTTGCAATATATAGCTCATGGGACAAAATAGCCTTAAAAACTATCGTAGTATTGAATATGTACTTATGCACTTTATCTTTTATTAAGTTGCTTGTTGTGCGATAACCATGCTTCTGGGGAACGCCATCAACTATTGTTGAATATCATGTGAGTTGCTATGCATGTCCGTCTTGTCTGAAGGTCTATCATTTTAGTGGTTGGAGAATGCAAAATTGTTAGAGAAGAACATTGGGCCGCTAACTAAAGCCATGAACCATGGTTGAAGTTTCAGTGTTGGACATATATCCTCAATCTCATATGAGAATAATAATCATTGCTTCATGCTTGTGCATTTAAGAGGAGTCCATTATCTCGTTGTCCATGTTGTCCCGGTATGGATGTCTAAGTTGAGAATAATCAAAAGCGAGAAATCCGAAATGCGAGCATTCTCCTTAGACCTTTGTACAGAGCGGCATGGAGGTACCCCTTTGTGACACTTGGTTGAAACATAGCATGCAAAGATCCGGTAGTCCAAGCTAAGTAGGACGAGGTGCGGACACTATTAGTATACTATGCATGAGGCTTGCAACTTGTAAGATATAATTTACATAACTCATATGCTTTATTACTACCGTTGACAAAATTGTTTCATGTTTTCAAAATAAAAGCTCTAGCACAAATACAGCAATCGATGCTTTCCTCTTTGAAGGACCATTCTTTTACTTTTATTGTTGAGTCAGTTTACCTATCTCCTTCCACCTTAAGAAGCAAACACTTGTGTGAACTGTGCATTGATTCCTACATACTTGCATATTGCACTTGTTATATTACTTTATGTTGACAATATCCATGAGATATACATGTTATAAGTTGAAAGCAACCGCTGAAACTTAATCTTCCTGTGTGTTGCTTCAACACCTTTACTTTGATTTATTGCTTTATGAGTTAACTCTTATGCAAGACTTATTGATGCTTGTCTTGAAGTACTATTCATGAAAAGTCTTTGTCATATGATTCACTTGTTTACTCATGTCATTACCTTTGTTTTGATCGCTGCATTCATTACATATGTTTACAAATAGTATGATCAAGATTATGATGGCATGTCACTTCGGAAATTATCTTTGTTATCGTTTTGCTCGCTCGGGACGAGCGTAACTAAGCTTGGGGATGCTGATACGTCTCCAACGTATCGATAATTTCTTATGTTCCATGCTACTTTATTGATGATACCTACATGTTTTATGCACATTATATGTCATATTTATGCATTTTCTCGGAACTAACCTATTAACAAGATGCCGAAGAGCCAGCTTCGTTTTCTGCTGTTTTTGGTTTCAGAAATCCTAGTAAGGAAATATTCTCGGAATTGGACGAAACTTTCGCCCAGGGTCCTATTTTTGCACGAAGCTTCCAGAAGACCGAAGAGATAACGAAGTGGGGCCACGAGGCGGCCAGATGATAGGGCGGCGCGGCCTGGCCCCTGGCCGCGCCACCTGCCCCCAGGCCCTCGTGTGGCCCCCGACCTGACCCTTCCGCCTACTTAAAGCCTCCGTCGCGAAACCCCGGTACCGAGAGCCACGATACGGAAAACCTTCCGGAGACGCCGCCGCCGCGAATCCCATCTCGGGGGATTCAGGAGATCGCCTCCGGCACCCCGCCGGAGAGGGGATTCATCTCCCGGAGGACTCTTCATCGCCATGATCGCCTCCGGAGTGATGAGTGAGTAGTTCACCCCTGGACCATGGGTCCATAGCAGTAGCTAGATGGTCGTCTTCTCCTTGTTGTGCTTCATTGTTGGATCTTGTGAGCTGCCTAACATGATCAAGATCATCTATCCGTAATACTATATGTTGTGTTTGTCGGGATCCGATGGATAGAGAGTACTATGATTATGGTGATTATCAATCTATTGTTTATGTGTTGTTTATGATCTTGCATGCTCTCCGTTATTAGTAGAGGCTCTGGCCAAGTTTGTACTCTTAACTCCAAGAGGGAGTATTTATGCTCGATAGTGGGTTCATGCCTCCATTGAATGCTGGGATCGTGACGAGAAAGTTCTAAGGTTGTGGATGTGCTTGTTGCCACTAGGGATAAAACATTGATTCTATGTCTAAGGATGTAGTTGTTGATTACATTACGCACCATACTTAATGCAATTGTCCGTTGCTTAGCAACTTAATACCGAATGGGGTTCGGACGATAACTCTGAAGGTGGACTTTTTAGGCATAGATGCGGTTGGATGGCGGTCTATGTACTTTGTCGTAATGCCCAATTAAATCTCACTATATTTATCATATCATGTATATGCATTGTTATGCCTTTCTCTATTTGTCAATTGCCCGACTGTAATTTGTTCACCCAACATGCTTTTATCTTATGGGAGAGACACCTCTAGTGAACCGTGGACCCCGGTCCTATTCTTTACATAGCATAAATTCTACTGCAATACTTGTGTTTTATTATTTTCTTGCAAACATATTCCACTCGATACGTTTAATCCTTTGTTACAGCAAGCCGGTGAGATTGACAACCTCACTGTTTCGTTGGGGCAAAGTACTTTGGTTTTGTTGTGCAGATTCCACGTTGGCGCCGGAATCCCCGTTGTTGCGCCGCATCACATTTCGCCACCATCAACCTTCAACGTGCTTCTTGACTCCTACTGGTCCGATTAAACCTTGGTTTCTTACTGAGGGAAACTTGCCACTGTGCGCATCATACCTTCCTCTTGGGGTTCCCAACGGACGTGTACATCTACGCGCATCAATGAGCATTCTCAAGAAATTGAGGAAGCTCAAATTGAAGGTCAAGACGGGGACCCAAATGATCAAGTTGATCAAGTGACACCTCCAAGGCCTAAAAGAACCAAGGAGGAGATCGAGGCCCGTCGTCTAGCAAGAAGAGATAGGACCCTTGAAATTCGTGGTCACACACATGACAAGGTCCTTGGTGATGTTCGTGCAAAGGTCTCCACAAGAAGGAAATTGGCTAACTTTAGCAATCATCATGCTTATATTTCCGTAGTGGAACCCAAGAAAGTGTTTGAAGCTCTTGAAGATTCGGATTGGGTGGAAGCTATGCACGAGGAACTCAACAACTTCAAGCGCAACAAAGTGTGGACCTTAGTAGAGAAGCCAAAGGAGTGCCGCAATGTTATTGGCACTAAATGGATATTCAAGAACAAGCAAGATGAGTTTGGAAATATTGTGAGGAACAAGGCAAGATTGGTGGCTCAAGGTTTCTCTCAAGTTGAAGGAATTGACTTTGGAGAGACCTATGCTCCCGTGGCTCGCCTTGAGTCCATCCGTATCCTTCTTGCTTATGCATCGCATCATAACTTTAAGTTACAACAAATGGATGTTAAAAGTGCATTTCTTAATGGTCCTTTGCATGAAGAGGTTTATGTTAAGCAACCCCGGGGTTCGAGGATCTCAACTTTCCTAACCATGTCTACAAGCTTGATAAAGCACTTTATGGTCTCAAACAAGCTCCTAGAGCTTGGTACGAGCACCTTAAAGAATTGTTGGTAGACCGTGGGTTTGATGTTGGGTTAATCGATCCCACTCTTTTTACTAAGAGGGTCAATGGGGAGCTTTTCGTTTGCCAATTATATGTTGATGATATTATCTTTGGCTCTACTAACAAAGCTTTCAATGATGAATTTTCAAAGCTTATGACCGATAGGTTTGAGATGTCTATGATGGGAGAGATGAAGTTCTTCCTTGGTTTTGAGATCAAGCAATTGAGAGAAGGAACCTTCATCAATCAAGCAAAATATCTCCAAGACATGCTCAAGAGGTTCAAGATGACCGAGTTGAAGGGTGTGGCCACTCCTATGGTCACCAAATGTCATCTTGCACTAGATCCCAATGGTAAAGAGGTGGATCAAAAGGTATATCGCTCCATGATTGGATCCTTGCTTTACCTTTGTGCATCTAGACCGGACATAGTGTTGAGTGTTGGTGTGTGTGCAAGGTATCAAGCTTCTCCTAAGGAGAGCCACATGATGGCTCTCAAAAGAATCTTTCGATATTTGGTTGATACCCCAAGATATGGTATTTGGTACCCCAAAGGCTCAAGCTTTATTCTCAATGGATATACCGATGCGGATTGGGCGGGGGACAAGGATGATAGGAAATCAACTTCCGGGGCTTGCCAATTCCTTGGTAGGTCCTTGGTGTGTTGGTCTTCTAAGAAGCAAAATTGCATATCTCTCTCCACCGCCGAAGCCGAATATGTTGCCGCCGCAAGTGGATGCACTCAATTGTTATGGATGAGGCAAACTTTAAAGGAATA
Source organism: Lolium rigidum (assembly GCF_022539505.1). Taxonomy (NCBI): domain Eukaryota; kingdom Viridiplantae; phylum Streptophyta; class Magnoliopsida; order Poales; family Poaceae; genus Lolium; species Lolium rigidum. The sequence continues at coordinate 126,795,406 of NC_061512.1, forward strand.
TGGTGTCATGTGTGACAAAGTGCCTCTATTATGTGACAATGAAAGTGCCATCAAGATTGCCTATAATCCGGTGCAACATTCAAGAACGAAGCATATTGAGATCCGGAATCATTTCATTAGGGATCATGTTGCCCGTGGTGATATTGAGCTTATCTATGTTCCTACCGAAGATCAACTTGCCGATATATTCACGAAGCCTCTTGATGAAGCAAGGTTCTCTTATTTGAGGAATGAGCTAAATATCATTGATTCAAGGAGTATAGCTTGACCATCTTGCAAACACACCTTTGTCTCAAAACTTTATTTGGTTTAGATGTGGGCATGGAAATAGGGGAGTGCGGTTTAAACTATTGAGCTATCCCCCCCCCATAATGCCAACATTAAATAAAATCATTCTCTTTATATCATATAATGATATGTGAGCTTCAATGATGAGTAGTGGTTTTGGGCCCAAGATATATCTTCGTGGTGCCATGCCATAACATTCATATATGGTGGCCTAGGCCACCACACTCTTCTTTGAGAAGAGTTGGAGTTATTTGGATCTTATCGCCTTTTATTTGACAACTCCATGTTCTTATGGGAAATCACTCTAGTTTGGCCTTATTTGCTCATATCTTGCAAACTTGAGTGATCATGTACCATTAACAGTTTGAGTTTTCTAAACCTAAGCCTACTCTCATCTATAAGCCATTTCCATCTTGCTCATTTGTCATGTTTGATAAAAAACTTGGAGTTTGAGGTTTCTCGGTCGGATGATCTAGGTTGCCCCATCTTATTGGTAAATATGCATCTTATATGTGAGGTGATAGTTTATTGCACCACATATGGTTTCGCAAATAACCAACTAAAGATAGGCGGGATTGACGGTGTTCTGAAACTCTCCAGAACACCGGATAATCCGGCCACCAGGCGGCCCGGAAAATCCGGCCCGGCCGGATTATCCGCCCTAAACTAGGGCCGGAATATCCGGCCTGGGCAGATCTTGAAAGGGCTGAGGACGAGGCCGCGGGGGGAAACGGTTCAGACCACCCCCACGCGCCTCTCTCTCCTCTCTCTCCTCTCAAGTTCGCCGGAGCTTCTCCTCCTCGCCGGAGTCGCCCGTCCACTCCCTCCCGGAGTTTTTGGGTGGATCGGGTGCTCCTCCCTCCTAGCTACCTTCTCCTCCAAGCGGCTTTCGCAATGGATGCGGGTATGAATCACAATCCCTAACCCTAGGTGTTGTGATTTGTGTGTGCTATTTTCTTGGTGGATTTGGTGTCTAGTTGTTCCAAATCGTTTGTAGTGTACTCCTCTTGCATGCTATAAGGCCGATCTGTTCTTGGACAAGTTGTTGATTGCAAAATCTGCTAGATTCGCAGGGCCGGATTATCCGGCCCCCGCGAGGACCGGATTATCCGGTCCGGCCGGATTATCCGCCCCCTTGGGGCACCGGATTATCCGGCCTGGAGCTTCATCGCCGCTGCAGTTTTGATTCAATCTATCTTGTTTAGACTTGCACCAGCTTAAAGTATGTTCCTAGAGTACATTGCTATATCTCACATGACTTATGAGCATTATCTTCTCTTTGCTATTCATCTTTGCTAGTCACAGGTCGTACTTCTCGGGGTACTTCTCGGAGACGCCCAAGGGCTGATCGTTCAAGTGATGAGTTCGTGTCCAACGCTCCTCGCAAGTCAACCTCATCTAGGCACAAGAACAAGGCATCAAGGGAAAACTACAAGGCTATGGACCCTATTTCTTATTCTGCTATCCGCCTGAAGAACTGGTATGAAGACCTCCCAAGGGATGAAGAGACAGAGGGCAGAAAATACGCGGTGCATGGAACAGGAGTTCATCTATAAGGATATCTATGAGCCCATGAAGAAATTACGTCCCATGCAAGCTATCGATGTGGACGTTCTGGCAATCAACAATCACTTTGAGGATGCCATCTGGTTGACTGGTAGGATGGGCTTGCAGGATTTGATGAAGATTCGATGTGACTATAGTCCAGAGTTGGTAAAGCAGTTCTTTGCTACATTGGCCATCAAGAAAGATGTGGACCGTACTATGGAATGGATGTCTGGCTCCACTCACTGTAGTGCCACCTTGCGCCGTTTTGCTGCTATTCTTGGAGTTCCTGCAGAAGAAGGCCGTCGTCTCCATGGACCTCAGAGGGCAGAAAAGAATGCAATGTTTGATCTCTATACATCTGCTGGAAAAGTGGGAACGACAAAGGGGCTGCTTCCCATCTATGGTCAGTTACTCCGGTTCTTTCGGTCCACCATCGCTCCTAGTGGTGGTAACAATGATGCAATCCGGGGAGCTCTTGTGGATCTCATGTGCCTCAGCCTTCGGTGTGCTCGTGATGAGAATGAGGAACATAACTACACTATTGATATCATGGACTACATCTTCCATGAGATTCATGATACCATGGTCTCCCGCACTACTATACCTTATGCGCCCTACATCCAGCTCCTCATCAACAACACTGCGGGCGTGAGTGGTGAAGACTTGAGCGTGTACCCTTTGATGAAGCACTCTATCAAGAAGGCCTACAAGCTTAAGCCTGTCTCTTCTGTCGTACCTCCACCGACTCCTTCATGGGTGATGCTCGTTCTAGTGGATTTGCTCCCGCTTCGCCATCCCGGCCTCCCTGCTATGAAGAAACAA
>NC_061512.1:126798163-127031928 GCF_022539505.1 Lolium rigidum
ATCAAAACCCCACGAATACTTGTACGTGAGCATTTACAGTGAATCCTTCATCGAAACTGCTGCCAACACCTTCTGCTCCTCGTTGGGATCGACATTCTTACTTATCGAAGATACTACGATACACCCCCTATACTTGTGGGTCATCATTCCTCATAGCATTGTCACAGACAACGGCAGTAACTTTACATCCAAGGAGTTCAAAGCATATTGCGCAGAAGTGGGCATCAAATTGAGTTTTGCGTCTGTTGCGCATCCACAAACCAACGGTCAAGTCGAGAAGGCCAATGGCATCATATGCAATGGTATCAAGAAACGCCTACTAGGTCCATTAGAAAAAGCTCGGCATACTTGGCCAGATGAGCTGCCAAGTGTGTTGTGGAGCATCCGAACAACACCAAATACGGCGACACAAGAGACGCCGTTTTTTCTGGTCCATGGAGCCGAAGCAGTCCTGCCGATAGAAATAGAGCATGATTGTCCGAGAGTCACAGAATATGATGAAGAAACCTCGAGAAAAGCTTTGGAGGACGACGTCGATGCACTCGACGAAGCTCGAGACGAAGTCCTGTCACGAGTCGCCAAATATCAACAGGACCTGAAGAATTACCACAGTCGACGATTGCGCCCAAGGTCTTTTCAAGTTGGTGACTTAGTTCTGCGACTCAACCAAAAAAGTCATGAAAAACTCGAGTCACCATGGCTTGGACCCTACATCGTCACAGAAGTAATCGAAGGAGGAGCATACAGAATCAAGGACAAGAAGACGGGGAACGTTGAGCCAAATCCTTGGAACGTGGCGCAGCTCAGGCGTTTTTACGCTTAGATAACGAAATATAGCCTCCTCTGTAAACATACAATATACTGAAACGCCCGCGAGTTTTCAGACGCACTCTTTTCCTTTTTCGGGGCACCGAGTGGGGCCGGAGAAGGTTTTTAATGAGGCGGGCTCGCGGTGCTGCAATATAATAAAGATAGTGTCAATATAACTTTTCTTTATCGACATGCTCAAAGTCCCCGACCCGACGAATTCCAATATAGTTCCTTGAAAAAAGAAAAGCCTTGCCTTGGTATTAAAATACCTCGTGGGTCAATAAAAATACAAAATAGTACTCAACAAAGTAGCTCGGGGGCTGATACTAGCCAAAACTACATATTGAATAAATGCCTTGGTTCAAAACCTCGCATTATACAAATACAGTGAATAGCCACCGAAAACACTCGGGGGCTAGACAAATATAGAAATATGATATTTGCTTCACAATATAATCAAAATCATGATTTACAAGGAAGAATTATCTACCAAAGGAAAATAATTAGTCTTGATTCAAGATATCATCAAGGGTAATTCTGTTTTCTTCAGGAGCAGCGCCAAGAAAATCAGCATAATGACCATCTGCAAAAAGTCGGCATCCATCCGAAGAAGGTCTTCAATCATTTCTTCGGCTATAGGTGAAACCTTCGTGTTAATACGATCGACACCAACTCTTCGGCGCCGTACCTTCTCGTGAACTTTCGCAACAACTTGGGTCAGATCAAGCTTTGAGTGGCAGATCTGAAGCATGATAAGGGCAAATCTGGCGCCAGCTACCAGTTGAGCTCTGACAAAGTTATGGATCCTGTGGGCATCCTTAAATTTCTCCATTAACTCGGGAAGAGTTTTTGGTTGAACGTTCCGAGGAAACATAGAGTTATAAACCATAGACAGGGTCTTGGTACAGAAGTCAAGATACTCGCGAACGTGAAGCGCGCGATCTTGAAATCTGACAATCTGGCGAGTTCGTTCAGGCGTACCCCAAAATAGTACTCCATGCTCTTTGGCAAGACGAAGAAGTACATTGGACCGAGTTTCGACACGTTCATCTTCAGTAGTAGCATCCAAAAAAGAACCTATTTTTTCCAATAACCAGTGAGCAATGAGAAGACAAGCAAAAAGGAAAAGAAAAGCACGACAATGAAGCATACCTGCCATATCCAAGCTAGCATCTGTCAGCAGTTGAAGCATAGCATTTTCTCGAGACGTAGCTGCAGCAGTTTCAGCAATAGTAGAGTCCTTTTCAGCGATGGCAGCTTGAGCTTGTTGGAGTGCAATTTTCTCCCTTTCAGAAGATTCTCGAGATTGCTCCATAAGCATAAGCGATTGCTTCTTCACAGACTGGAGTTGTACTCGAAGTTCTTTCAATTCTTCTGTCAGATCCTTACTCGCAGAATCATCAACAAGACTAACAGGGATAGAAGACTTCTTCGGAAGAGACGAAGGAAAAACTTCGGAAGGACCAGGAATTGACGTATAGTTGTCAAAAATCAACTGAAAAAATAGAAAAACGTCGACATCAATCATTGAGACAAAGTTCGACTTCCATTCATTCTCATAATATATACATGTCTATTACAAAAGAAGGACCTCTAGAAGACCTAATCATCGCCAGGAGCACTATGGCGACAATACCAAAAGGAGGAGGCAAACTAAAAACAAAGCAAAAGAACATGAAACTAGACCTCCGGCCTTGATGAGCTGGGAGTCGAAGATGGCTTGATCCCGAGATAGGCCAGGATTTTCTTCGTATTCAGCTTTGCCGCCTTGATCAATGATCGCCATCTTGATTGCTCTATCTGCTCCGTGTTGCCCACTTTTGCCCAGTCAATTGTCTGTTGACTGTCAGCAACTAAGGCAACAGTGCTTTCAACGGCAACCTTCATATTCTCATGGCGCATCTTCAGCCCAAGATCTTCGGGAGGATTAAAGCACTTGGCAAGACCAAGGAAGGTTGCGGGTTCCTCTTTCTTCGGGAAGAAGTAGGGGAAAAGCTTCGACAACCCTGTCCTAGCTTCATCAATGCCCTCACGCGCTTCCGTCCCATGAAATTCAAGGAACGAAACGGCGTCAAGAAGAGGATCATTGTCGGGATCCTCAAGTTCAAATTCTTGAGAGGTTTTATCTGTCAATATAAAAACCCGATCAGCAAAAGAGTGCAGATAGGAAAAATCCAAAGGATATGAAGTGGTTCAGATACTTACTGACAAAGCGACGATTTTGCGTCCTTATACGTTTAGTAATCGCTTCTTCACGAGCGATTTGTGCAGCTATGTGATCGCTTAGCGAAGTCTCGGCATCATGCAGACGTTTCCGAAGATCTTCGACACCAGCAGCATCAGCCTTAGCTTTGTCAGCCTCTTGCTTAGCTTCAACAGCATCCGACTTGGCCTTCTTACGAGCCTCTTCACTTTGCTCTAATTTTTGAGCAAGAGTATTGGCACGTTCGTTGACCTCCGCCAGTTTTTCTGTCAAGAAAGTTAAAAACGTCGACAACGAGATAGCAATAAAGCAGAAGCAAAAAAGAAGTAACGAAGTATTACCTTCAGTTTTCTTGGCATAATCACGGTACCCAAGGAACTGAGCACCAATGCGAAGAAGCTCTTTGATCGTAGGCTATCAAAGAAGGACAAAGAAAGAAAATGTCAGTATGGGAAAAATCATGGCATGTAAAAGCAAATGAAGAAAATATAGACAGCGACAAGCGCATTAAGAACTTACATCATCCAAGAGAGGGTTAGAAGAGCTACTCGATTGAAGAGTAGGCTCCGGAATTGTTTCAACCCTCGCCCTTTTTGGTGAAGGGACAAGGGGGCTTGAAGGAGGAGTAGCAGCGCCGACGTTCTGTTGAGGAGGCGAAGTTTCTTCTCCTTCAACTGGCGTCTCCGAGGCGACTAATGTATGTGACGTACTCGTTCGAGCAGCCACATCAGCAGTTGGTACTTCTTCTTCATCATCACTACGAGTAAATGTCGACAACATAAAAAGCAAGATAGACAAAAATCTTCAAGTGCAAATAAACAGGGAGAGGGTACTTACGAGCCGATGAGAGTCTCGAGGTATGGATCATAAGCTGCCTTACGGCGAGAAGGAACAGCTTCTTCGGGTTTGGAGGTGCCGGAATCTTCGGCATCATTCCTTTTCCTTTTGTTCTTTGGAGAAACAGCAGGAGGAGGAGATTGTGCCGACGCAGTGGCTTCAGATGCATCCTCCTTTTCGTCAGATCCCGCAGATTTTCGAGATTCTGCGGGTTCATTTGCAAAAGAGGGGGCATCTTGGTTATCGTCGGAGATAACGGCCCTTTCTTCGACTTCCCCACCTTCCGGAAGAGGAGGAAGTGAAACAAGATTTGGGTGGTTCTGTATAAAATTAAGGAAGGATATCAAAAAGGAGTAACAACACAAATAACAAGGCAATAACAAATTCAGCGACAATGTTTACCTTAGGAAGCGCATTGGTGGCGCTGTATGGTTTTACACGACAAGTGGAAGGGATAGAATCTTTCTTCTTCAGAGATGAAATTTTTCGGATAAGCTTATCCAAATCCTTGGCTTCCAGATTCGTCGACAAGCGGTCTGTGTCTTCATCGCCAGCATAATTCCAGAAAGGGTTTTTGCGAGCCTGAAGAGGCTGCACTCTGGTCCTAAGGAAATACGCCGTAATTTGGATGCCTGATAATTCTTTTCCACGAGTATTCTGCAACTCATGGATGCGAGTCATCAGGGCTTCCGTCGAAATTTTTTCTTCCTCAGTGGCTTCTGCGTCCCAAGAACGGCGGCGAAGGATTTTCTCGGCACCGTCAAAAGGAGGAATATTGTCTTCAGCGCATCCATGGTTTTCTTCCCGAATATATAACCACTTCTTGCGCCACCCTTGAACGGAGTCAGGGAGTTTGACGTCGAAGTAGTTGACAGAGGAGCGAACAGAAATAACAACGCCGCCTATATTATAGGCGACATTGGCAGAGCCGTTACGGCGGCAGAAGAAAATTCGCTTCCATAATGCCCAGTTAGGCTGGACACCAAGGAAGGCTTCGCATAGGGTAGTGAAGATGGAAATATGAAGGATAGAGTTGGGCGTGAGATGGTGAAGTTGGAGACCATACACAAAAAGCAATCCCCGAAGAAAAGGGTGAATGGGGGCGGAAAGACCGCGGATGAGGTGATCAACAAAACTTAACCGATACCCCATTGGAGGGGTTGGGTAGCTCTCCTCACTAGGTGACAAAGGATTACTTTGTCAATGCCTACAGATTGTAGACTAGGGTTTTGTTAGAAGTAGAGGGCAAGTAGATCTCGAAGGTTTCAGCCGAAAAGTACTCGACGATTATGAAAACTAGGGTTATGTTGACAATAGATTCGATCCTTTCTTTGTCCCTCGACTCCCCTTATATAGGAGGTGGAGCCGAGGGTTTCGTAATACACAAGTTTACAGAATCCGGGACGGTTTCTAACTCATCCCGCCAGATTACAAATAACACTTCCTATTACAACTCTATCTTTCCTTAATATATCTTGGGCTCCCGAATCTTCTTATACTTCGGGTAGTGGGCCTTCAGTAAACCCCGGGTACTATCTTCGGCAGGCCCATTTGGGATGCCTATGTCGGTAGCCCCGAGATTTTGCTTGAATCGCGAGTCGGGGAAAATCTCCATTGTTTATTTTTATTCGAGAGCTTTAACTTTTTTATACTTCTTCACATAAAATTCTATATTGTACGGGGATAATGGTAGTTGGGGCTAGTTCATCCGACGGATCGGGTACTAGTTAACTCGCTCTAGTGGCAATCCGCAAAAACCTACTTCAAGATCACGTCCTTGGACATGATCTCGGGATACTGGTGTAAACTTCGACGAGGTGCCGCTTAAGGTCTTACCATTCCGTCGAGTCCCGGTCAAATTTATCGAGTACCTAACGCGTCCGTTAGGATTTTTCTTCGTATCTGTTGATACGGATAAAAGTAGCGAGAGCGCAGTCTTCGGCGATGCCACGCCCGGCGAACGGATGCGGGGTCTTACCTTCGCAAATTTGCGGCATTCGAAATTGATCGCAACTTTGGCGTTACGAGAATATATTGTCGAGTGCTTTTCGGCTTTGGAATAGCACATTTTATCGAGTCATATTTGATGACTTATTTTGTCTTCCCGATGGGAGTATATGTAGAGTTATCCGTGTAACTCGAAATATACTCACTTCGTTTCTTTATTTTGATAAAAATTCATCGGGCACGCGAACGGCGTTCCCGATGGGAGTAGCCCCGAGGCTACATCCAAGGACTTGTGCTTGGGTGTAGGCTCCACAGATTAGTATCCGTTGCCGCTATATTTATGATTCTTCTCGATAGTTTTTTATTTATCGGGTGCGCGACCAGCGCTCCCGATGGGAGTAGCCCCCGAGGCTATGAAAAAATGCTTGCATTTGGTCATAGGGTCTCGCCATTTCTATCTTGCCATACTCGAAATTTTTATTTTGAAAGTAGCCCCCGAGCATTTGGGCAAAAACTTGTATTTGAACAAAGGCTCTCGAGATATCCTTGCGTGTCGATAATCTCTGCAAACTTCGTAGTCGAAATTTTCGTCCACTTTGACGACGTCATTGCTGATGATAGCCACGATTTCTATTTTGGAAACTGACCATTGCCGCCTCTTTCACTGCCTTGTGGGTCCCAATTCCTGATCTAACGGACACGTCGTGCAAGTGGGGGACACATGTTCTCCCCTTTTTCTGGCACACGATCTGTAACCTCGTCGATGTTAAAATACTTTTTTACCCTCATCTCCACGTGGTTATCATCTCCCGCATATTTTTTCCATCCAACGGTCCGCCGCTTCACCGCACCTCTATATAAGATCCCCTTCTTCTACCTCGAGCACTTCCGCTCGCGCCGTTCTCCTGCTTTCCTCTGCAAAACTTCCTCCTGCACTCCTCAGCTCTCAAAAGCTCTTCTCCTCGCAACTGCACTTCTCCGCCATTGTTGATGCCACCGCGTCGCTTGACGAGGCACAGCACACCCGATTCGTCGATGGCTGCCGCGGATCTAGGAGCCGCGGAGTGGGAGAGGTCCAAGATCACGAACCAGGACCTGAATCTCTTGAAGAAGCTGGGGATCAGCACGAAATCCCAGGCATTACGCTTCCCCAGTGAGGAGAGCTACCCTACCCCTCCAATGGGGTATCGGGTAAGTTTTGTTGACCATCTCATCCGCGGTCTTTCCGCCCCCATTCACCCTTTTCTTCGGGGATTACTTTTTGTTTATGGTCTCCAACTTCACCACCTCACGCCCAATTCTATCCTTCATATTTCCATCTTTATCACCCTCTGCGAAGCCTTCCTTGGTGTCCAGCTCTAGCCGGGCATTATGGAAGCGCATTTTCTTCTGTCGCCGTAATGGCTCCGCAATGTCGCCTATAATATAGGCGGCGTTGTTATTTCGTGCGCTCCTCTCGTCAATTACTTCGACGTCAAACTCCCTGACTCCGTTCAAGGATGGCGCAAGAAGTGGTTGTATATTCGAGAAGAAAACCATGGGTGCGCTGAAGACAATATCCCTCCCTTTGATGGTGCCGAGAAAATCCTTCGCCGCCGTTCTTGGGACGTAGAAGCCACTGATACGTCTCCAATGTATCGATAATTTCTTATGTTCCATGCTACTTTATTGATGATACCTACATGTTTTATGCACATTATATGTCATATTTATGCATTTTCTGGAACTAACCTATTAACAAGATGCCGAAGAGCCGATTGCTTGTTTTCTGCTGTTTTTGGTTTCGAAATCCTAGTAAGGAAATATTCTCGGAATTGGACGAAACTTTCGCCCGGGGTCCTATTTTTGCACGAAGCTTCCGGAAGACCGAAGAGATAACGAAGTGGGGCCACGAGGCAGCCCAGGGGCTAGGGCGGCGCGGCCCAAGCCCTGGCCGCGCCGACCTACCCCCTAGGCCCCTCGTGTGCCCCCCCGCGTTGACCTTCCGCCTACTTAAAGCCTCCGTCGCGAAACCCCCAGTACCGAGAGCCACGATACGGAAAACCTTCCAGAGACGCCGCCGCCGCGAATCCCATCTCGGGGGATTCTGGAGATCGCCTCCGGCACCTCGCCGGAGAGGGATTCATCTCCCGGAGGACTCTACACCGCCATGGTCGCCTCCGGAGTGATGAGTGAGTAGTTCACCCCTGGACCATGGGTCCATAGCGATAGCTAGATGGTCGTCTTCTCCTTGTTGTGCTTCATTGTTGGATCTTGTGAGCTGCCTAACATGATCAAGATCATCTATCTCGTAGTTCTATATGTTGTGTTTGTCGGGATCCGATGGATAGAGAGTACTATGATTATGGTGATTATCAATCTATTGTTTATGTGTTGTTTATGATCTTGCATGCTCTCCGTTACTAGTAGAGGCTCTGCCAAGTTTGTACTCTTAACTCCAAGAGGGAGTATTTATGCTCGATAGTGGGTTCATGCCCGCATTGACACTGGGACGATGTGAGAAAGTTCTAAGGTTGTGTTGTGCTTGTTGCCACTAGGGATAAAACATTGATTCTATGTCTAAGGATGTAGTTGTCGATTACATTACGCACCATACTTAATGCAATTGTACAGTTGCTTTGCAACTTAATACTGGAGGGGTTCGGACGATAACTCTGAAGGTGGACTTTTTAGGCATAGATGCGGTTGGATGGCGGTCTATGTACTTTGTCGTAATGCCCAATTAAATCTCACTATATTTATCATATCATGTATATGCATTGTTATGCCTTTCTCTATTTGTCAATTGCCCGACTCGTAATTTGTTTACCCAACATGCTTTATCTTATGGGAGAGACACCTCTAGTGAATTGTGGACCCCGGTCCTATTCTTTACATAGCATACAATCTATCGCAATTGTGTTTACTGTTTTCTTTGCAAACATCTTCCACTCGATACGTTTAATCCTTTGTTACAGCAAGCCGGTGAGATTGACAACTCTCACTTTGTTTCGTTGGGGCAAAGTACTTTGGTTTTGTTGTGCGAGATTCCACGTTGGCGCGAGAATCCCTGGTGTTGCGCCGCATCACATTTCGCGACCATCAACCTTCAACGTGCTTCTTGGCTCCTACTGGTTCGATTAAACCTTGGTTTCATACTGAGGGAAACTTGCTTCTATACGCATCATACCTTCCACTTGGGGTTCCCAACGGACGTGTGCATCTACGCGTATCAAGCTAAATTTACAGCGCCGTTGCTCGGGAGATCAAGACACGCTTGCAAGGGAGTCTCCACTTCTCAATCTCTTTACTTTGTTTTTGTCTTGCTTTATTTTATTTACTACTTTGTTTGCTGAACCTAATCAAAACACACAAAAAAATAGTTGCTAGTTTTACTTTATTTACTGTCTTGCTCTCTATATCGAAAACACAAAAAAATTAGTTACTTGCATTTACTTTATCTAGTTTGTTTTATTTTACTGCTACTAAAATGAGTAATCCTGAAGTTGAAGTTCGTTCTTTTAAGCAACAAGGTGGAGAAAGTTTTAAAGATGCTTGGTATAGAATTAGTAATGCCCATCAAAGGTGCATTAAGAAACACTCCACCACTATCCTTCTTAGGAACTTTTATGTTGGTTTATCTAGTTGGAATAGGTATGTTCTTGATACTCTTTCGGGAGGTAATTTCCTAGGTACTCCCGCTTTAGAAGCTAGTTGCATCATTGAGAGTCTAGTTGGAATACCACCTGTTAATAAAGTTAAAATTGAAATCTCTCTTGAAGATGTTATGAAAAAATTGGAAACCATAGAGAAAAATTTTCCAAGTGTTGAAACTAAATTGGGAATGTTATTTGACAAAACTTATGAACTTGATAAATCCTTAGGAGGAATTGATGAAAGAATTAGTGTCCTAGGAACTTGTGTTGTCCATGATAATCAAACCAATAGGATTGATGAACTTGAAAAAGCTATGGGGACCTTGGGTTCAACCTTTTCTTCTCTCAAGTATAGTGAGAAATCTTATGTGGGTAAAGAGCAAAAATTCATGTACGCCTCTAAAGTGCCTAAACAAAAGAATTATTATAGGCCTAAAATTTCTAAAACCCCTAGCACCACCATAGAGAATTTAGATAATGGAGCACCTAAAGTACCCTCTGCAACAAGTTGTGTTTGCATGAAAAATAATAATGTTGATGCTTCTTCATTTGATAATACTTGATTTGCACTTTACGCGCCTAGGCTGAAAGGCGTTAAAAAAGCGCTTATGGGAGACAACCCATGTTTTTACCTACAGCAATTTTTTGTTTTGTTGAGTCTTGGAAGTTGCTTACTACTGTAGCAACCCCTCCTTATCATGTTTTTGTGCCAAGTAAAGTTTCTATGTCAAAGTTGATGTTATATTTGGGATCGCTGCGCAGAAACAGCATTGCTGTCTGTCACGAATCTGGGCACAGGCCTCTGTAGAAAATTCGAAAAAATCTGCCAATTTACGAGCGTGATCCTCAGATATGTACGCAACTTTCATTAGTTTTGAGTTTTTCCATTTGAGCAAGTCTGGTGCCAGCTTTAAATTCGTCTTTACGGACTGTTCTGTTTTTGACAGATTCTGCCTTTTATTTCGCATTGCCTCTTTTGCTATGTTGGATTTATTTCTTTGATCCATTAATGTCCAGTAGCATTATGCAATGTCCAGAAGTGAAAATAATGATTGTGTCACCTCTGAATATGTGAATTATTAATTGTGCACTAACCCTCTAATGAGTTTGCTTGAAGTTTGGTGTGAAGGAAGTTTTCAAGGGTCAAGAGAGGAGAATGATATACTATGATCAAGAGGAGTGAAAGCTCTAAGCTTGGGGATGCCCCGTGGTTCACCCCTGCATATTTTAAGAAGACTCAAGCGTCTAAGCTTGGGGATGCCCAAGGCATCCCCTTCTTCATCGACAACATCATCGGGTTCCTCCCCTGAAACTATATTTTTATTCAGTCACATCTTGTGTTCTTTACTTGGAGCGTCGGTTTGTTTTTGTTTTTGTTTTTGTTTGAATAAAATGGATCCTAGCATTCACTTTGTGGGAGAGAGACACGCTCCGCTGTTGCATATGGACACATGTGTCCTTAGGCTTTACTCATAATGTTCAAGGCGAAGTTTCTTCTTCGTTAAATTGTTATATGGTTGGAATTGGAAAATGCTACATGTAGTAATTCTAAAATGTCTTGGATAATGTGATACTTGGCAATTGTTGTGCTCATGTTTAAGCTCTTGCATCATATGCTTTGCACCCATTAATGAAGAAATACATAGAGCTTGCTAAAATTTGATTTGCATATTTGGTTTCTCTAAGGTCTAGATAATATCTAGTATTGAGTTTTGAACAACAAGGAAGACGGTGTAGAGTCTTATAATGTTTACAATATGTCTTTTATGTGAGTTTTGCTGCACCTGTTCATCCTTGAGTTTGCTTCAAATAACCTTGCTAGCCTAAACCTTGTATCGAGAGGGAATACTTCTCATGCATCCAAAATCCTTGAGCCAACTACTATGCCATTTGTGTCCACCATACCTACCTACTACATGGTATTTCTCCGCCATTCCAAAGTAAATTGCTTGAGTGCTACCTTTAAAATTCCATCATTCACCTTTGCAATATATAGCTCATGGGACAAAATAGCCTTAAAAACTATCGTAGTATTGAATATGTACTTATGCACTTTATCTTTTATTAAGTTGCTTGTTGTGCGATAACCATGCTTATGGGGAACGCCATCAACTATTGTTGAATATCATGTGAGTTGCTATGCATGTCCGTCTTGTCTGAAGGATCTATCATTTTAGTGGTTGGAGCATGCAAAATTGTTAGAGAAGAACATTGGGCCGCTAACTAAAGCCATGAACCATGGTTGAAGTTTCGAGTTTTGGACATATATCCTCAATCTCATATGAGAATAATAATCATTGCTACATGCTTGTGCATTTAAGAGGAGTCCATTATCCGTTGTCCATGTTGTCCCGGTATGGATGTCTAAGTTGAGAATAATCAAAAGCGAGAAATCCGAAATGCGAGCTTTCTCCTTAGACCTTTGTACGGGCGGCATGGAGGTACCCTTTGTGACACTTGGTTGAAACATGGCATGCAAAGATCCGGTAGTCCAAGCTAAGTAGGACGAGGTGCGGACACTATTAGTATACTATGCATGAGGCTTGCAACTTGTAAGATATAATTTACATAACTCATATGCTTTATTACTACCGTTGACAAAATTGTTTCATGTTTTCAAAATAAAAGCTCTAGCACAAATACAGCAATCGATGCTTTCCTCTTTGAAGGACCTTTCTTTTACTTTTATTGTTGAGTCGGTTTACCTATCTCCTTCCACCTTAAGAAACAAACACTTGTGTGAACTGTGCATTGATTCCTACATACTTGCATATTGCACTTGTTATATTACTTTATGTTGACAATATCCATGAGATATACATGTTATAAGTTGAAAGCAACCGCTGAAACTTAATCTTCCTATGTGTTGCTTCAACACCTTTACTTTGATTTATTGCTTTATGAGTTAACTCTTATGCAAGACTTATTGATGCTTGTCTTGAAGTACTATTCATGAAAAGTCTTTGCTTTATGATTCAGCTTGTTTACTCATGTCATTACCTTTGTTTTGATCGCTGCATTCATTACATATGTTTACAAATAGTATGATCAAGATTATGATGGCATGTCACTTCGAAATTATCTTTGTTATCGTTTTACTGCTCGGGACGAGCGAGAACTAAGCTTGGGGATGCTGATACGTCTCCAACGTATCGATAATTTCTTATGTTCCATGCTACTTTATTGATGATACCTACATGTTTTATGCACATTATATGTCATATTTATGCATTTTCCGGAACTAACCTATTAACAAGATGCCGAAGAGCCGATTCTTGTTTTCATGCTGTTTTTGGTTTCGAAATCCTAGTAAGGAAATATTCTCGGAATTGGACGAAACTTTCGCCCAGGGTCCTATTTTTGCACGAAGCTTCCAGAAGACCGAAGAGATAACGAAGTGGGGCCACGAGGCAGCCAGGGGCTAGGGCGGCGCGGCCCAAGCCCTGGCCGCGCCGACCTACCCCCTAGGCCCCTCGTGTGGCCCCCCGCGTTGACCTTCCGCCTACTTAAAGCCTCCGTCGCGAAACCCCCAGTACCGAGAGCCACGATACGGAAAACCTTCCAGAGACGTCGCCGCCGCGAATCCCATCTCGGGGATTCGGGAGATCGCCTCCGGCACCCTGCCGGAGAGGGGATTCATCTCCCGGAGGACTCTACACCGCCATGGTCGCCTCCGGAGTGATGAGTGAGTAGTTCACCCCTGGACCATGGGTCCATAGCGAGTAGCTAGATGGTCGTCTTCTCCTTGTTGTGCTTCATTGTTGGATCTTGTGAGCTGCCTAACATGATCAAGATCATCTATCTGTAATTCTATATGTTGTGTTTGTCGGGATCCGATGGATAGAGAGTACTATGATTATGGTGATTATCAATCTATTGTTTATGTGTTGTTTATGATCTTGCATGCTCTCCGTTACTAGTAGAGGCTCGGCCAAGTTTGTACTCTTAACTCCAAGAGGGAGTATTTATGCTCGATAGTGGGTTCATGCCCGCATTGACACTGGGACGATGTGACGAAAGTTCTAAGGTTGTGTTGTCTTGTTGCCACTAGGGATAAAACATTGATTCTATGTCTAAGGATGTAGTTGTCGATTACATTACGCACCATACTTAATGCAATTGTCCGTTGCTTTGCAACTTAATACTTGGAGGGGTTCGGACGATAACTCTGAAGGTGGACTTTTTAGGCATAGATGCAGTTGGATGGCGGTCTATGTACTTTGTCGTAATGCCCAATTAAATCTCACTATATTTATCATATCATGTATATGCATTGTTATGCCTTTCTCTATTTGTCAATTGCCCGACTTGTAATTTGTTTACCCAACATGCTTTATCTTATGGGAGAGACACCTCTAGTGAACTGTGGACCCCGGTCCTATTCTTTACATAGCATACAATCTACTGCAATTGTGTTTATCTGTTTTCTTTGCAAACATCTTCCACTCGATACGTTTAATCCTTTGTTACGACAAGCCGGTGAGATTGACAACCTCACCTGTTTCGTTGGGGCAAAGTACTTTGGTTTTGTTGTGCAGATTCCACGTTGGCGCAGGAATCCCTGGTGTTGCGCCGCATCACATTTCGCGACCATCAACCTTCAACGTGCTTCTTGGCTCCTACTGGTTCGATTAAACCTTGGTTTCATGCTGAGGGAAACTTGCTTCTATACGCATCATACCTTCCACTTGGGGTTCCCAACGGACGTGTGCATCTACGCGTATCAGCCACCGAGGAAGAAAAAACTTCGACGGAGGCCTTGATGACCCGCATCCATGAGTTGCAGAATACTCGCGGAAAAGAATTATCAGGCATCCAAATTACGGCGTATTTCCTTAAGACTAGGGTGCAGCCTCTTCAGGCTCGCAAAAACCCTTTACGGAATTATGCTGGCAATGAAGATGCAGATCGCTTGTCGACGAATTTGGAAGTCAAAGATTTGGATAGGCTTATCCGAAAAATTTCATCTCTCAAGAAGAAAGATTCTATCCCTTCCACTTATCGCGTACAACCATACAACGCCGCCAATGCGCTTCCTAAGGTAAGAATTGTTGCCGTAATTTGTTATTGTCTTGCTATTTGTGTTGTTACTCCTTTCTGACATCCTTCCTTCTTTTATACAGGACCACCCAAATCTTGTTTCACTTCCTCCTCTTCCTGAAGGTGGGGAAGTCGAAGAAAGGGCTGTTATCTCCGACGATAACCAAGATGCCCCCTCTTTTGCAAATGAACCCGCGAGAATCTCGAAAATCCGCGGGATCCGACGAAAAGGAGGATGCCTCCGAAGCCACTCGCGTCGGCACAATCTCCTCCTCTGCTCGTTTCTCCAAAAAACAAAAGGAAAAGGAATGACGCCGAAAGTTCCGGCACCTCCAAGGCCGAAGGAGCTGTTCCTTCTCGCCAAAAGGCAGCTTATGATCCATACCTCGAGACTCTCATCAGTTCGTAAGTACCCTCTCTCTGTTTATGTGTACTTGAAGATTTTTGTCTATCTTGCTTTTTATGTTGTCGACACTTACTCGTAGTGATGATGAAGAAGAAGTACCAACTGCTGATGTGGCTGCTCGAACGAGTACGTCACATACATTAGTCGCCTCAGAGACGCCAGTTGAAGGAGAAGAAAATTCGCCTCCTCAACAGAACGTCGGCGCTGCTACTCCTCCTTCAAGCCCCCTTGTTCCTTCACCAAAAAGGGCAAGGGTTGAAATAATCCCGGAGCTTACTCTTCAATCGAATAGCTCTTCTAACCCTCTCTTGGATGACGTAAGTTCTTAATGCGCTTGTCGCTGTCTATTTTTTCTCCGTTTTGCTCCTGTGTGTCGTTATTTTTCCTCTACCGACATTTTCTTTCCTTGTCTTTTCCTTGATAGCCTATGATCAAAGAGCTTCTTCGCATCGGTGCCCAATTCGTTGGGTACCGTGATTACGCCAGTAAAACTGAAGGTAGTGCCTGGCTACTTCTTTTTGCTTCTGCTTCCTTTCTGCTTTATTGTCGACGTTTGTAGCTAACCTTGTCTTCCTTTTACAGAGAAACTGGCAGAAGCCAATGAACGTGCTGACACGCTTGCTCAAAAATTAGAGCAATGTGAAGAGGCTCGTAAAAAGGCTGAGTCAGATGCTGTTGAGGCTAAGCAAGAGGCTGACAAAGCTAAGGCTGATGCTGCTGGTGTCGAAGATCTTCAGAAACGTCTGCATGATGCCGAGACTTCGCTAAGCGATCACATAGCTGCACAAATCGCTCGTGAAGAAGCGATTACTAAACGTATAAGGACGCAAAATCGTCGCTTTGTCAGTAAGTAGCTGAACCACTTCATATCCTTTGAATTTTTCCTATCTGCATTCTTTTGCTTATCGGGTTTTTATATTGACAGATAAAACCTCTCAAGAATTTGAACTTGAAGATCCCGACAATGATCCTCTTCTTGACGCCGTTTCGTTCCTTGAATTTCATGGGACGGAATCGCGAGAGGGCATTGATGAAACTAGGACAGGGTTGTCGAAGCTTTTCCCCTACTTCTTCCCGAAGAAAGAGGAACCCGCAACTTTCCTTGGTCTTGCCAAGTGCTTTAATCCTCCCGAAGATCTTGGGCTGAAGATGCGCCATGAGAATATGAAGGTTGCCGTTGAAAGCACCGTCGCCCTAGTTGCTGACAGTCAACAGACTATTGACTGGGCCAAAGTTGGCGACACGGAGCAGATAGAGCAATCAAGGTGGAGGTCGCTGATTAAGGCAGCTAAGCCCAATTCGAAGAAAATCTTGGCGTATCTCGGGATCAAGCCAGCTTCGACTCCTAGCTCATCGAGGCCGGAGGTCTAGTTTCATATTCTTTTGCTTTGTTTTTAGTTTGCCTCCTCCTTTTGGTATTGTCGCCATAGTGCTCCTGGCGATGATTAGATCTTCTAGAGGTCCTTCTTCTGTAATAGACATGTATATTTTATGAGAATGAATGGAAGTCTATCTTTGTCCCAATGATTGATGTCGACGTTTTTCTATTTTTCAGTTGATTTTTGACAACTATACGCCAGTTCCTGGTCCTTCCGAAGTTTTTCCTTCGTCCTTGCCGAAGAAATCCTCTGTCCCCGTTAATCTTGTTGATGATTCTGCGAGTAAGGATCTGACAGAAGAATTGAAAGAACTTCGAGTACAACTCCAGTCCGTGAAGAAGCAATCGCTTATGCTTATGGAGCAATCTCGAGAATCTTTTGAAAGAGAGAAAATTGCACTCCAACAAGCTCGAGATGCCATGACTGAGAAGGACGCCGCTGTTGCTGAAGTTGCTGCAGCCATCTCCCGCGAAAATGCCATGCTTCAACTTCTGACAGATGCTAGCTTGGATATAGCAGGTATGCTTCATTGTCGTGCTTTTCTTTTCCTTTTTGCTTGTCTTCTCATTGCGCACTGGTTCTTGGAAAAAAAATAGGTTCTTTTTTGGATGCTACTACTGAGGATGGACGTGTCGAAGCTCGGTCCAATGTACTTCTTCGTCTTGCCAAAGAGCATGGAGTACTATTTTGGGGTACGCCTGAACGAACTCGCCAGATTGTCAGATTTCAGGATCGCGCGCTTCAGGTTCGCGAGTATCTTGACTTCGTACCAAGACCTGTCGATGGTTTATAATTCTATGTTTCCTCGGAACATTCAACCAAAAACTCTTCCCGAGTTAATGGAGAAGTTTAGGGATGCCCACAGGATCCATAACTTTGTCGAGCTCAAGCGGTAGGCTGGCGCCAGATTTGCCCTTATCATGCTTCAGATCTGCCACTCCAAGCTTGATCTGACCCAAGTTGTTGAGAAAGTTCACGAGAAGGTACGGCGCCGAAGAGTTGGTGTCGATCGCATTAACACGAAGGTTTCACCTATAGCCGAAGAAATGATTGAAGACCTTCTTCGGATGGATGCCGACTTTTTGCGAGATGGTCATTATGCTGATTTTCTTGGTGCTGCTCTCGAAGAAAACAGAATTACCCTTGATGATATATTGAATCAAGATTGATTATTTTCCTTTGGTAGATAATTCTTCCTTGTAAATCATGATTGTGATTATATTGTGAAGCAAACATCATATTTCTATATTTGTCTAGCCCCCGAGTGTTTTCGGTGGCTATTCGCTGTATTTGTATAATGCGAGATTTTGAACCAAGGCATTTATTCAATATGTAGTTTTGGCTAACATCAGCCCCCGAGCTACTTTGTTGAGTACTGCTTTGTATTTTTATTGACTCACGAGGTATTTTAATACCAAGGCGAGGCTTTTCTTTTTTCGAGCAACTATATTGGAATTCGTCGGGTCGGAGACTTTGAGCATGTCGATAAAGAAAAGTTATATTGACACTATCTTTATTATATTGCAGCACCGCGAGCCCGCCTCATTAAAAACCTTCTCCGGCCCCACTCGGTGCCCCGAAAAAGGAAAAGAGTGCGTCTGAAAACTCGCGGGCGTTTCAGTACATTGTATGTTTACAAAGTAGACTATATTTCGGCATCTAAGCGTAAAAACGCCTGAGCTGTGCCACGTTCCAGGGATTTGGCTCGGCAATCCCTGTCTTCTTCTCTTTGATTATGTATGCTCCTCCTTCGATTACCTCTGTGACGATGTAGGGTCCAAGCCATGGTGACTCGAGTTTTTCGTGACTTTTTTGGTTGAGTCGCAGAACTAAGTCACCAACTTGAAAAGACCTTGGGCGCAATCGTCGACTGTGGTAATTCTTCAGGTCCTGTTGATATTTGGCGACTCGTGACAGGACTTCATCTCGAGCTTCATCAAGTGCATCGACGTCGTCCTCCAAGGCTTCTCTCGAGGTTTCTTCATCGTATTCTGTGACTCTTGGAGAATCGTGCTCTATTTCTATTGGCAGGACTGCTTCGGCGCCATGGACCAGAAAAAACGGCGTTTCTTGTGTCGCCGTATTTGGTGTTGTTCGAATACTCCACAAAACGCTCGGTAATTCCTCTGGCCAAGTATGCCGAGCTTTCTCCAATGGTCCTAGTAGGCGTTTCTTGATACCATTGCATATGATGCCATTGGCCTTCTCGACTTGACCGTTGGTCTGTGGATGCGCAACAGACGCAAAACTCAATTTGATGCCCACTTCTGCGCAGTATGCTTTGAACTCCTTGGACGTGAAGTTACTGCCGTTGTCTGTGACAATGCTATGAGGAACTCCAAATCTGAAGACGATGCTTTTTACGAACTTAATCGCCGATGCGCCGTCCGGTGAATTTATCGGCTTTGCTTCTATCCACTTTGTAAATTTGTCGACAGCGACCAGCATATACTCATAACCTCCCGGCGAAGCTTTGTGTAGTTTTCCCACCATGTCGAGACCCCATTGAGCAAAAGGCCAAGATAGTGGGATTGGCATAAGTTCTGCTGCAGGAGAGTGAGGTCTGGCGGCGAATCTTTGGCACGCATCGCAAGTTCTCACTATTTCCTTTGCGTCCTCTATAGCTGTTAACCAATAAAATCCTGCTCTGAAAACCTTAGCCGCGATGGCCCGGCTGCTCGCGTGGTGCCCGCATATTCCTTGTGCACATCTTTCAGGATGATTCTTCCTTCTTCGGGTGTAACGCATCGCTGTAGCACGCCCGAAATACTTCGTTTGTACAACTCCCCTTTTACCACAGTGAAAGCTTTTGATCTCCTGATTATTCGCCTTGCTTCAAGCTGGATCGTCGGGTATCGTTTTCCTTAGGATGTATGATATGTAAGCCTGCATCCATGGAATTTGCACCATCATGACTAGCTCCTGCTCCTCTTCTTCTTCTACCGTGTCGTTGATGGTACTCGAGGATTTCGCTTTCTTCTCCTTCTTTGTTTTTGTTGGCTTTGTTGATCTCTCGCTTATTTCTTCCCAAAACACGCCTGGAGGGATTGCGAGACACTGCGACCCGATGTTTGCAAGAACGTCGGCTTCATCATTACTCATCCTGCTGATGTGGTTTACCTCGCAACCATCAAATAATTTCTCCAGCTCATTGTACACCTCTTTGTATGCTATCATACTTTCGTTGACTGCATCACATTGGTTCATAACTTGCTGTGCCACCAATTGTGAGTCGCCAAAAATTTTCAATCGAGTTGCACCGCACGCTTTCGCCATCTTCATCCCGTGTATGAGAGCTTCATATTCTGCTTCATTGTTAGACGCGTTTGGGAACGTCATCCGCAAAACATATTTCAACTTATCGCCTTCAGGTGATACCAATATCACGCCTGCTCCAGCACCTTCCAACCTTTTGGACCCGTCGAAGTTCATTGTCCAAGTTCTCGATAAGTCTGGAGGTCCCGTGTTTTGTAGTTCCATCCACTCTGCAATGAAATCTGGTAAAACCTGCGATTTTATTGCTTTTCTTTTTTCGTACGTGATGTCCCGAGGGGAGAGTTCTATTCCCCAAAGGGAGACACGACCCGTAGCTTCTGGGTTGTTCAGTATATTTGACAAGGGAGCTTCATTAACCACTATTATCGGGTGCGCCGAAAAATAGTGGCGCAATTTTCTTGCTGTCGTGAATACTCCATATGCCAGTTTCTGATATTGCGGGTACCGCTGTTTTGAAGGCGACGATGTCACTTGATGAAATATACTGGCCTCGAACTCCATGAAGCTTGCCTTCTTCTTCTCTCTCGACTACTAGGGCCGTGCTGACCACCGAGGTGTGGCTGCAATGTACAAGAGGAGAGGTTCTTTCTCTTTGGGTGCCACCGGGATTGGTGGTGTCGAAAGTGCCCGCTTGAGATTCTCGAAGGCCCTATCACGCTTCTTCGTTCCACTTGAAATTTTTCGCCCTGTTTGATCAATGCGTAGAACGGCAATGCCTTCTCTCCTAGCCTGCGACGAATACGCTCAAAGCTGCGACTCGCCCCGTTAACTGTTGTATTTCTTTTAACTTTGTTGGTTTTCTCATAGTAACGATGGCCTGGATTTTTTCGGGGTTGGCTTCAATCCCCCTTGCTGATACCAAGAACCCGAGAAGTTCTCCTGCAGGAACTCCGAACGAGCACTTTGTCGGGTTCAGCTTGAGGCAGAATTTATCGAGGTTGTCGAAGGTTTCCTTCAAATCGTCGATCAAAGTCGACCCCTTCTTTGATGTTATTACGACATCGTCGATGTAGACTTGTACATGAGGTTCAGATCCTGGTTCGTGATCTTGGACCTTTCCCACTCCGCGGTTCCTAGATCCGCGGCAGCCATCGATGAATCGGGCGTGCTGTGCCTGGTCAAGCGGCGCGGTGGCATCAACAATGGCGCAGGAATGCAGCTGAGAAGAGATGAGCTCTGGGAGTTGTGGGGCGCAGGAGGAAGTTTCGCAGGAGAAAGCAGGGGAACGGCGCGAGCGGAAGTGCTCGAGGAAGAAGAAGGAGACCTTATATAGAAGTGCGGTGAAGCGACGGGCCGTTGGATGGAAAAAGTACGTGGCAGATGATATCCACGTGTATTCAAGGGTAAAAAAGTACTTTAACATGGACGAGGTTACGGAGCGTGCCAGAAAAAGTGGAGAGCATGTGTTCCCCACTTGCACGACGTGTCAATCAGATAAGGAATTTGGACCCACAAGGCAGTGAGAGAAACGGTTCTCGCATGTTTCCAAAACAGAAATCGTGGCTATCATCAGCAATGACGTCATCAAGGTAAAAGAAAAGCTCGACTATGCAGCTTGCAGAGATTATCGACACGCAAGGATATTTCGGGAGCCTTTGTTCAAATACAAGTTTTTGCCCAAATGCTCGGGGGCTACTTTGGAAAAATAGAAAATTCGAGTATGACAAGATAGAAATGGCGAGAGCCTATGACCAAATGCAAGCATTTGTTCATAGCCTCGGGGGCTACTCCCATCGGGAGCGCTGGTCGCGCACCCGATAAATAGAAAAATATCGAGAGGGATTATAAATATAGCGGCAAAGGATGCTAATCTGTGGAGCCTACACCCAAGCACAAGTTCTTGGCTGTAGCCTCGGGGGCTACTCCCATCGGGAACGCTGTTCGCGTGCCCGATGAATTTTTAGAAGTGAATATATTTCGAGTTACACAGATAACTCTACATATACTCCCATCGGGAAGACAAAATAAGTCATCGAATATGACTCGATAAAATGTGCTATTCCAAAGCCGAAAAGCACTCGACAATATATTCTCAGAGCGCTAAAAGTCGCGAATAAATCTCTGAATGCCGCAAAACTTTGCGAAGGTAAGACCCCAGATCCGTTCTGAGTGGCGTGGCACCGTCTCTGACGGCGGATTGCTACTATTTTCCGTATCAACAGGTACGAAGAAAAATCCTAACGGACGCCCGATAAAATATGACTGGGACTCGACAGAATGGTAAGACCTTAAGCGGCACTGTCGAAGTTTACACCGAGTATCCCGAGATCATGTCCGGGGACGTGATCTTGAAGTAGGTTTTTGCGGATTGCCACTAGAGCGAGTTAACTAGTACACGATCCGTCGGATGAACTAGCCCCAACTACCGTTATCCCTGTACAAAATAGTGTTTGCATATCGAAAGATTATGTGATGAGTAAAATTGGAGATTTTCCCTGATTCTTCGATTCAAGAAAAATCTCGGGAGACTCTTGACATAGGCATCCCCAATGGGCCTGCCAAAGATGGTACCGGGGTTTACTAAAGGCCCGAGGACTCGAAGATTTAGAAGACTTGGAAGCCCATCTAGTGTTAAGGAAAGATAGTTTGTATTAGGAAAGATAGAGATTTGTAATCTTACGGGTTGGGTACGAAACCCTCCCGAACTCTGTAACTTGTGTATTACGAAACCCTCGGCTCCGCCTCCTATATAAAGGGGAGTCGAGGGACAAAGAAGGATCGAATCTCACTGTCAACATAACCCTAGTTTTCATAATCGTCGAGTACTTTTCGGCTGAAACCTTCGAGATCTACTTGCCCTCTACTTCTAACAAAACCCTAGTCTACAATCTGTAGGCATTGACAAGTTAATCCTTTGCCAGCCGTGAACTAGCTCCGTCTGACCCGATCGAGTGGGTCAAAACCTTCTCGCTCCACTCGACCGGTCCCGACCAGTTCTCCTCTCCCGCATCTAACTGAGCGTCGCCGCCGCGCCGCCAGGCCGTGGAGCTCCGCTGTCGCCATGCCATCCTGGAATGATGGAGAAAGCAGCGACGACAGCTTGCTCTCTGGTTTCAGCGAGGGGCACGACTTCAGCCCTCGTCCACCGGTATGTATGGCATTAGGGTTAGGGTTTGTTTTGATTTGGGATTTGTTCGTCCTAGCCTCGGTTCGTCAAATTCCTTTCTGAAATCCGCTTCCTCTGGCTTGCTTTAGATTCCAGAAACCTTGCTGCACCCAGACTACACCGGCTATGATGATTGTGACATGCGTTGCAAGCATGACATGCCCATGTACAAGTATGTGTGCTTCGAAGGTGCAAACACCGGGAGGAGATTTCTTGGATGTGGAATGAAGGTATGGTTATTTCATTGTGTACATAATTTGACAGCTTGATGACAATATTTGCAGAATTTGATATTATTTGTTAGATAATATTTGTAGAATTTGGTACATTCAATTAGCTTGATGGAATAGATGCTATTAGTTAGTCACATCCTGGTAAATTTAGTTACTTAACAAATCTAGTAAATAGATGGAATTATTTAGTTACTGCCTCTAATAGTTATTTAACAAATTTAGTCCCAATCTTTTTGTACTGCCCCTAGTAGTTACTGCCTCTAATTTATTGGATGTGTAGGAGGAAGAGATGTGTGACAAAATCCATTGGGTTGATGGTGAATGGCCATCTACAATGAAGATGTGTTTCGTTGAAGATTTGGAATATGTATGAGGATGAGAGAGACACAAGGATCCATGGAAATGTGGAATATGCAACAAAGAATTATGAGCTTGTGTTACAAAAAAGGGAATTGGAGAAGAAGAACACGGAGCTCCATAAACAGTTAGGTAACACATTGGAGCATGTTGCGGAGCTTACAACCCATGACCTAGAGCTTGAGAAGGCACAAAGGGTGAAGGCGGAGCAAGAAGTGGCCACTTTGAAGGAAGACAAGAGGAAGGCTAGGAGTCTGTGTGTCTGATCTTTTCAATGCAGGCCATGTGATGAAGGACAAGCTGAAGAAGATAGCTGAAATAGTGAAGGAATGATGGTTGCCTGAAACTATGTAGCTGGTAGGTTAAGTATTTAGTTTGTGTTTGACCTATGATCATGTGTGGTTGTAATGGACTAGTAGTTTGTTATCCAGTTGATCAATTTCAGTGTCTTGTTGAACTTGCTAGCAAGCAGTTGTTTGAACTATGATCATGTTGAATTTATGTGTGTTTGAAGTGTTGTTGGAATTATGTGGGTTTGAAGTGCTGTTGGATTTATGTGTGTTTGAAATGCTGTTGAATGAATGTGTTTAAAATCTAGGAATTGATGTTGTTGAATGAAATGAGGTTTTCGTCGACTAGTCGTTGTCGACTAAGTAATTTATGGATGAAAATGGCTGTGGCTATCAAGTGATAACATTGTTTGACAGGTTTGATTGTTGAACTGCATGCAATACAGCACAAGCACGGCGGCGCCGCCGATTTATGGTCGCCGGCGGCATCAGAGCACGGCGGCGCCGCCCATTTATGGTCACTTGCAACACAGTCAATTAGAGAGACAAAAAAGGACACATGAACAGATAACTTGGCAGATTTGCAGACAGAAGTGCTCAGTACTATTTTACCCAGGCATCATTTAGCAAATAGTAGACTGTCTCTACTATTTTACAGCACCAAAAGGATAACTAGTGGAGAACCCAACTAGTTATATAGATGTTTGCATCAGTAAGGCCTTCTTCTGGTCCATTACAACAACTAGTGGAGAACCCAACTAGTTACACATCAGCTAGACAAAAGAATACATCAAATGAAGTAATGCCTACTTCTGGTCCATTACAACATAGATGTATAAGGATCCAACTTCATTTAGTTGTTGGAAGATCCTTCTTCCCCTTGCTCTCCAACATAGCCACAGTTGAAGTAGCCCCAGGTCCTGGTCCTTTTGAATGCTGGACCTCCTTGTCCATCATCTTCTACTGCTGTTCTTGGTGGGACAAAAGGTTAACTCCTAGCACCTTCTGGACCAGTGTGATGTTGCCTTGGACCAGCTTGTTGTTGCCTTGGACCTGGCTGTGGAGCTTGCTGCTCCCTTGGACCTGGCTGTGGAGCTTGCTGCTCCCTTGGACCTGGTTGTGGAGCTTGCTGCTCCCTTGGACCTGGCTGTGGAGCAGGCTCATGCCTTGTTGTGGGACCTGGACCTCTTTTAGCTGCCTTTTTCTTTTTCTTATGCACTGTCACCTATGAAGCCTCAGGTTCAGGTTCTGCAAATGCTAATGCTTCTGCTTCAATTGCATTGTCCTCACTGACAAATATATCTTCTATGTCAGTGTCTCCTTCACAATGCAGCATGGGGTCCTCTCTCTTCCTTCTCATCTCCTCAATCTTCTCGGCTATCTCTTCATCTTCTTTCCTTCTAATTTCTTCCATTGCGGCAAAGTCCGCCTCTCCCATGTCAAAGAATACACGATCATCGGCATCACCATCAACCTCTGCATATATTGCATCATCATCATCAGTTGCTGCTTGTTTTCCCTTCGAATATTTGTGCTTTGTTGAGTGCATCGACTTGTGAAGACTTGTCCATCGGTATCCACGGAGAATACTGAGGTGGTGGAGTTAAATCAAACACAACTTGAGGAATGTACTTAATAACAGCATCTGCATTTGTTCCACTACTCTGACCTGCCTTTGTTTGATTCTTTGCAACAACAGCAGCTCTCCTCTTGACAGACAAAGATAACACTTGAGTTGATTCAAACATTTCTAGCAAATCATAGATTACTGCATTGCTTTCAACTAATATAACCCTGCCATCTGATTGTGTGCAATACATAGAATGCGTGATGCTATAACCACTGTGTCTCAATCATAGCTACTAAATTCATGTAGGTTATGTCATCGCGGTCAATCTTCCTCTCCAGGTTATCTACCCCATCCAAATGTATTCTGACATCCCAAATTTCAGGATCCAAGCTAGCAAAACAGAGTACAAGTGCAGACAAGATTCAGTAAAACCCTAGCCCCTTAATCCCCAAGGTGTGGAGTACAAATGTGCAAATAGATAAGCTAGAGAGGAGATACTTACTCGACACCACCAAGGCCGTAGGTGTACCGTTCTGAGAACGCTGGATTAGCAACCCAAATCGCAGCAAGATTCGCCGCCGCCGACGATGGCCGCGACGGCCACAGCTCGTCCAGAACTTCCTCCACGCTCTCGCCTCCCTGGCTCGCCGTATCTACGCTGCTTCTTCCGCCACCGCCGCCGCCGTCGCCGCCGTGATTGGGAGGCTCCTCCATCGCCGCCGCCTCGAGCTGGAAAGAAATGGGGAGAAAGACGGGGAAGAGCTGGACGGAGCTGCCCGAACGGTAGGGTTTTGACCCTAATCGCAGCTTCCTCACGGCCGTACGCCACGTTGGCACTGACAGTGGGGTCGCAGAGCTTAATTCGCTGTTTGCTCCACATTTGCTCAATCAGTTGCTGGCTGCCCCAGAAATGGTACTGACACAAAAAAATTACCAAGAGTGGTACTGACCTGTCCACTTCGCCCCAATTGTGGTAGTTCCTTGTAATTTACTCTGCAGTCCGCGACGCAGTTCCCTTGGTTCTATGCACAAGAGGTAAAGTTTGTCGTAATCGGTGTAGGAGGTGCCAGCGTCAGGCACGGGGCGCTTGCTGGGCGCACCGCCTTCACAGCTACTTTCTTTCTGCCGTGACATCCCCTAGTACGCTTGTGCTTGGGCAACTCCCATGGCGTGTGGCTCGGTTTTTCCAGTGAATCATTGGAGGTGTCGAGGTCGTTGATGGCGGCTAACGAGCTGTCACGGTGGACCTTCGACCGGAGATACGAGCTCAAGAGGTTTAGGGCTCGTTGGGCTCTGCCGGCCATGAACCGGGGATGGAGAGGGGGGAAGGGAGTCCATGGTGGGCGTTGTGGCCGGAGCGGTAGATGGCGAGTTTGGTAGGCGCCAAAACCAGGCTGGCAAACGGCTAAGAGCAAGTACAATAAGTCCTAGTCAGCTGGCTATAAGAATTAAAATAATATTTTATTGCTTACTTGGAGGAGAGAGAGGGGGAGAGAGAAGGAGAGTGGGCTCTTATGCAAGAGCCAGCTCTAGCACGTGCTCCTAGGCACTTTGTGAGAGTGAAAGGTGGGCCATACATTGATAAAGTACTATATTTTTATAGCTCACTATTATATATGTTGGCTCTAACTTGGCTATAGATAACATGTCACTTGGCTTATAGCCAGCAGCTGACTACACTATTGGAATTGCTCAGGGGTTCGCCTCGGGAGCTCCATCTCTCACGGCTTCTGTTGACTCACTCACTCCGACATTGGTGTAGAGGCATTATAAGTTTGAGTACCAATGTGCACGTAGGTTGAGGGGAACACGTCATCACCCACTCTTGTGAGGGAAATTGAAGTGGTGACACAAACCCAAGCTGTCTATCGCCACCCGTCATCTTCCCTCGTCGAAGGAGGACGCGCTCATGTGGCTGATTTTTTTTTTCTTTTGAAAAGGAGAATGTGTCTCAGCCTGCATCGATTGATGCATATAGCCCATGTGGCTGACGGTAGGGCCTCTGCTCGCAACAATGGGTGTGTTCTGTGGGTGCAAGGTGTAGAAGCCGATGGAGCTTGAATTAACGACAGGGAATACGTCACATCCACACGAATACAATCAACCGCGCGTGCGTTTGCAACGCCAATGATAATACTTTTTTGTTTTGAGGGTACAATATTCCTATATTTTATTCCCACGACAACTGCAAAGAAATTACAGGCTGCACAAACGACATCATGTGAAAATTCAGACCGATATTTGTCAACGACTCACCAATATTTATATTTGTCAACCATTTCTCACCTTGACAATCTATTCACGGTCAAGCAATCACAGCAAGTCCCTCACGTGGCACGCAGTTTACTTTGAATCAATATCGAATCCAGAAATCCCTGGCGGGAACGCATGCTCTTTCTTCATTAGACTATTTGATTGACGGTTTACCTAGCCGGGGCACCAGATTTACCCATCTGGTCTCGATGCTAGTAGTTTCACGGGAACGCTGTTCCATTTTTCCATACAGGAAGCACAGCAAAAGCTTACGAATGGCTTCCCTTGGCCTTGCTTTCGTTCTGCTCGTCTCCCTGGTTTCTCCCACCAGTTCCTGCACAGATCAGGATAAGCGCTCTCTTCTTTGGTTCCTTGCGGGGCTCTCGAATGATGGTAGTCTTGCAGCGTCATGGCGGGATGGCAAGGATTGCTGCAAGTGGGAAGGGATTACCTGCAGCACAGATAGGGTGGTCACTGGTGTCTCGCTGGCTTCAAAGAACCTTGAGGGGAATATCTCGATGTCCCTCGGCAACCTCACTGGCCTGAAGCTTCTTAACCTCTCCCACAACTCCCTGTCCGGTGGCCTGCCACGAGAACTGCTGTCATCCCACAGCATCACCATACTGGACGTCAGCTTTAACCAACTCAATGGAGCACTACCCAAGCTGCCATCTTCAACCCCTGCCCGTCCTCTGCAGGTACTGAATATCTCAACCAATTTATTTACAGGAGAGTTCCCGTCCAGCATATGGAAAGCAGCAGAGAATCTGATTGCCCTCAATACCAGCAAGAACAGCTTCACTGGGCAGATACCAACTCATTTCTGTGACAATTCACCATCTTTTGCGGTGCTTGATCTGTCTTACAACAAATTCAGCGGTAGTATTCCCCTGGGACTTGGTGACTGCTCCATGCTAAGAGTGCTCAATACAGGCTATAACAACCTCAGTGGGACACTCCCCAATGAACTCTTCAATGCTACCACATTGGAGTACATGTGTTTTCGTAACAATAAGTTACACGGAGTACTTGGTGGTGCACACATAATCAAACTCGGAAATCTCGTGACCTTGGATCTTGGAAGGAACAACTTCAGTGGCAATATTCCAGATTCTGTAGGTCAGCTCCAGAGAATGGAGGAGCTCTATTTTGACCACAACAGCATGTCTGGGGAGCTACCATCAACTCTCAGTAACTGCACAAATCTTATAACAATCAACCTCAAGTGGAATAAATTCAGTGGAGAACTTAGCAAGGTCGATTTTTCCAAACTTCCTAATCTGATAACTTTAGACTTGCTGTACAACAACTTCAGTGGAACGATTCCAGAAAGCATATACTCTTGCAGCAATCTGATTGCACTTCGGCTATCTTACAACAACTTACATGGGCAGCTTTCACCACAAATAGGCGATCTGAAACACATCACCTTCCTTTCACTTGCTTCCAACTCTTTCATGAATATCACAAATGCACTTCAGATCCTACAGAACTGCAGGCAGCTTACCGTCCTCCTTATTGGGTATAACTTCAAAGGAGAGCTCATGCCTGAGGATGACATAATTGATGGTTTCCAGAATCTTCGGGTACTGGCCATCAATGGTTGCCAATTGTTAGGTAACATACCTCTTTGGATATCAAAGCTAGCAAATTTAGAGATGTTGAAGATATCTAGCAATCAACTCACTGGGTCAATACCAGTCTGGATCAAAGCCCCAAGGTACTTATTCTATCTAGACATATCAAACAACAGCCTCACTGGAGAAATTCCAACAACACTGATGGATATGCCAATGCTGAAGTCGGAGAAGACTGAACCCCATTTAGATCCAGGGGTCTTCGCACTACCAGTTTATAGCGCTGTATCACGCCAATACCGCAAACCCATTGGTTTCCCTAAAGTGTTGGATCTAAGCAACAATAAATTCATCGGTGAGATCCCCCAGGAGATCGGTCAGCTGAAATCCCTCCTTTCACTCAATTTGAGTTCAAACTACTTGACGGGACAGTTCACAGAATCCGTATGCAATCTCACAAGACTGCAGGTACTGGACTTATCAAACAACAATCTCAAAGGTGCAATCCCGTCTGCATTGAACACCCTGCACTCACTTTCAGCATTCAATGTTTCTAACAACGACCTAGAAGGCCCTATTCCATCTGGAGGCCAGTTTAACACATTTGAGACTTCCAGCTTCGACGGAAATACAAAGCTATGTGGCTCTATGCTCATTCGCAAATGTGCTTTAGCAAAAGCGCCTCAAGCCAACATTCTATCAACAAAAGAAACTAGCTATAAGACCGCCTTCATGATTGCTTTTAGTGCATTCTTTGTTGTAGGCATGTTGTATGATCAGGTAGTATTATCAAGATATTTTGGCTAGTATTACCCCAGTTCACATATTCTTTTTATGTCAACTTTGTTCAGGTTAGCGTGCTATTCATGATTAGGAACATGTCCAGTGAAGCAACTTATCTTGTAGGTGTGGGTTGTAATTAGGTTTCTTACAGAAATATTCAAGGGTGAAGAGTGACTCCAATTGCGGGGATGTAATAAGGCATAACGATTCGAATTGAAGCATTCTCTATGTGTGACAAACTCAATCTTGCCGGAATTCCACATAACTTTCCCCCCCTGAGAAACAGAAACTATACTACAACTACGGTTTCATATATCCTTTGATTTCTTGGCAACAAAGTTTGATTTCAAATTAATCAGTTGATTCGTGCTAAAGACAACCTGAATGATGAAACGAGCCTCAAGCACTACCAGACTCTAGCCATAATGTGCTGTTGTATAGAAGAGCAGCAACTGAGCAGAATTTGTAAGGAGTGCAGTCGCTAATTAGTAAGTACACAACCAGATGTTTCTAGGAAGTTCTTTTTTTCGTGCAATGTACCTCAAAAAAGCGCTTCACTGGATTGCTGCCCTAGCCTCCGGCATCCGTTCGCCGGCGACCACGAGGCGCCGCTCCGCCGGATCGACGCGAATTGCTCCCCCACCGCGGTCGGAACTCGAAGGAGACCAAGAGAGTAGAGCACGGGTAAAGAGACAAGCCACAGGGGATCGATATCTCGCTAGAATGAAGCTACCGGCGCGGCAAGCCCCAGCCGCCGGCGCAGCATCGGGTCGCCGCGCCATAGGATTCGCCACCTGGACTGGACGGATGCGCATAGCTCTGGTAACTGGTATCCCATATGTGACCCAATACTGACCGGCCGAACATATAATCCAGTCCACCTACAGACCGGCCCTACATATTGTCCAGTCCACCTACTGACCGGCCCACTTTCTAATACCTGCTTCCCTAGATTTTTTTTCGGGAGAGGAAGTGGCTAGTGTGTGATTGGCGAGCCGGCCCTAGGAATAGAAGAGGGGGACGCGCAGACACGATTTAGGCTTGGAATGGGTCACCGCACACGGATAGCTTGGTCTGTTTGCATCGAATCACTGAGCTGAGTTTTTTGTGTTCTCTTGTCAACGCGCACCAAGACAGATAATTGTGTTTCGTTTATGTTGGACCGCTAGAGATCCCAAAGATCTTGCCTATGGTACCAGCCAACGTGTATGAATAAAACGGTTCCTAACCTTCTCTTTGTCTTGATTCGACTCAATACATGCAGGGAATCAATCCCTATAATTTGACACAAGAAATGGCTCAACAACTTGGTTCATTTTTCATGCAATTATGGGAGCTAGGAGTAGATTGTGAGGGAAAGTAGGATGCACGCATACAGGAGATCTCAGCTAAGGGTCCCACTACCGATTTCATACATAGCAGCATAACCAGAGCGATTCCTATCTCTAACATAATTTTCTTTAACAAACATAGTGTGTGGTCTAAGGTGCAATGCTACAGTCTATCGGCGGCTGCACAACATGGTGGGAAGGCCCTTGAAGATGGATAAGCTCTGGTTCTTTAAGGGCTTGTTTGATTTAAAATATTTTTAAAGGAATTGTGTAGAAATCTTACCCATAGGAATTTTTCTATAATGGTTGTTTGATTTAAACGATTGAACCTTCCAAAATTCCTATAAATTACCTTTCTATATAACTATCTCATAGGATTTCTAGCAAGAGGTTAAACCTCTTGAAAAAAAAAATGTGTCTATGACAACTACAATCTCTATAGAGATTTCCTACGTTTTTTATGTAGTGCAATCAAACGACTTCTACAACTAATTCCTATTTTTTATATTTTTGTAGAATTTCACATGTCATAACATACTATTTTTATTCCTCTACTTTTCCTATATCTATAATTTTAAAATCATTCGAATCAAATAGGACCAAAATCTATTGCTCAACTAACACATTGTCTTTACTACTCAAAATAATAAGTTAGTGAGAATTGTACCGCGTGTTGGGATCCTCGGCATTATAACACAGAAAATGTGCAATGTTTCATGTTGTATACAGAATGCGTACAGACTAAGTATTTACCAACAAGAGTTACAGGTACTATGCGAAAAAAAATGTATACATAAAATACTTTACTTTCCGTTATGTTATGGCAACATGCGTGTGGTGACTTCGTCAATTTCAAGATCTAATTCGCCGGCCAGTCTTCCGGAGGTGTTCATAGGGGTAGGGTGCACGTGTGTACGTGCATAGGGGTATGTGCGTGTATGTGAGCGTCTGTGTTTGTACTGTGTTTAAAAAAACAAAAACTCGTTTGATGATAAGTATTACGCAGTGCTAAATAAGGCTTATATATTTTCGAAAAACTCGGATACATCAAGTTTAATCAAACTTTTCAAAAAAAAAAAACCATTGATATGTACAATCCATAATCAACACTGCTAGATACATCACAAACTATATTTTTTAATATGATATCTATACAATTTTATAATTTTGGTAGTTTTCTAAAAAAATAGTCAAACTTTATATTATTTGCCTTTTTCTAAAAAGTATAAGACTTGTCCATTTGGAACGGAGGTTGTAAGTGTACAAGCAATTTATTTGTTTATAAGTTCTATGTCGTGCTGATTGAAACAAAAAAAAAAAATTGTTTACAACCAATTCATTTGATCCCTTTCCCCTTTTAGAAACAGTTCATCTTGTTACCAACAGAGCGTCGGACTCTGAGACGAACCCTCCCTCACCTCGTAACCCTCCCAGCCTCCCCAGCCCTAACCGCCGCTGCCGTCGCCGCCGGTAGCGCCGCCAGGGCAAAGACCCACGGGGCGTGGCGGCGGCGGGGGGGCCTTCCTCGTCGACGCATGGTGGACGGCAGCCGGATCTCCATTCTCGACGCATGGCGGACGCGCGGATGGGATGGGCGGCGGCGGCCTGCGCTGCGCCCCCTTCTCCCGTCGGCTCTCCCCTGGTGGATCGGCCGGCGCGGTTGGGATGGGCGGCGGCGGCCAGCGCTGTGGTCTCCCTCCTCCCGTCGGCTCTCCGCAGCACTCCGGTAGGGGCTGGTGGTGGGCGGCGGCTAGGCCCCCCTCCCCCCCGCCTCTCGCCGGTGAGTGGAGACGATCTCGGGCTTCACCCGCGACACGAGGTCGCCCGGGGCAACAGCCTTGGGTACGACGGTGGAGGTGGCCCTCTTCTTCGTCGGAGAGGGTCGGCATGCGGTTGGTGGTGGTGGATCTATCGATCTATCACTGCGTTCCGGCAGCGAGATGGAGATGCTTGGAAGCCGGTGACGGAGTCGCCGGCGGAGGGTTGGAGTGGCCAGCCCGGGATGGTCGCCGACGTGGGGGTCCGACCTGAATAAAGGCGGTGGTCCTAGGGTCTCTCTTGCGTGAATAGGAAGACCTACCGGAGGCCTGGACTCGTGATCTAGCCGGAGTGTTGAGTTCCGGAAGGCTCCGCTGGCGAATGTAACAGTGCTTTTTGCCTGGAGTTTGTTGGATCGGTGGTATTCGGTCGTGCGCACCCATGCTTTTATTCCGACCGATTGGTTCTGGAGGGAGCGGCGCGAAGCTCTTTTTCTGTGTTGACATCAAGTGACTATGGATCCATGATGAAAGTCGGAAGAAGAGAAGTTCATGAAGGCCGGAGGGGAGGACTAGCTAAGGGAGGTTCAAGTCTCTGCGCTGTTGAGGGACTTGCTTGGTGTTTCGGGCTTCACAGCAGCAGCATGAAAGTGGGGGCGACAACATAGGTGAAGTTCAGAGTCCTACCTTTCAGGGTGAAAACCCAAGGTCTGGTCTTAACTGGTTGTGTCTGGCAATGACCTTGTTGGAGGCATTGTTTTGAGAGCGGGGACTATCTTCAGGGTGAAAACCTAAGATCGTTGATCGGGCGACGATGGTGTTAGCGCACTGTTCCTTTTATTGAGGTGTCGTTTTTGGAGAGTCTGTATTTCAGGTGTTGTCTTGGCGGTGGATGTATTGTTGTGTTAGGCCCGAGATACTATAGCGGGACTTTTGTTTCTTAGTTTTCTTTTCCTTTTTTTTGGCTGTGTGCATCCGTAGTGCCATTAGGGTGGTGCGTTGTTGCAGAGGCTGGGTGTAATTGGTATTGTTTTGATATTAATATATTCCCTTTATCAAAAAAAAAATCATTTGATGATCGGTATTACTGCACTTGCTGGCTGAACAAAAAAACATTACAAGCAATTCATTGGTGATAGATATTACTGCAGTGCTAACTGAACTAAAATAATGAACATATTTTTTTCACTATTTCAGGGATATCCAAAATTACAAATCCAACGGCAATAGTACATTGCAATTCCCTTCTCACTGACACCACCAATACACACTCTACAGTAATCAGATTGCAGCGATCCACACTACGCTTCCACCGGAGCTTTGACAGAACCCTTGATCGCCGGTGGCCACGCCACCATCTCAAACGGGAACACATTGCCAAGCGGCCGCAACACATCTTCGTTGAGCCATAGCCTCTCCATCTTCAGCGTCTTGAGGTCAAGCGAAACCACCCAGTCAGCCATGATGAAGAACAAAGTTCCAGTGGCCTCGCAGAACCCGCCGAAGCTCACAAGCTTGCACCCGTGAAGCTGGTCGGCGATATTCGCCGAGAGCTTCACGACGTGGAGGTCCCCGGCCGTGGCCGGGTTCATCAGCGGTCGCAGCGGCACCGGCTCCTGCTCCTGCGGCGTCCACTTCCCCGGCGCTTCAAGCACCCATTTCACCGGCGCGGATCGCGAAGCAGACACGGCTGTCCTCCTTCTTGCCGATCCAATTGTTGCCCGTATACGGGAGCATCCCGGTGTTGGGAAGTGGCAAAGTGGAGAGCGTCATCTTGGTCGTGTTGACGGCCATGATGTACCTCAGTACCTGTCCTCGCAGTCCAGGCGGTACACTACGTCCCCGGCCACGACAGACGGGCCTTGGTGTGGGACCAAGTGCCGCTTCAACGCGCCGGTGGCGGCCTCCCAGGCGGAGGACGCAGAAGAGGACGCGTCGGTGACACCGAAGAGCACGACGACGACACGGAGCTCGGCTCCTTCCCCTGGAACGACAGCGCGATTTAGGACGCTTCGTTTGGTTTTTGGCCGCGGCGCCTTTTGGTATGGCTTACCCTCGCCTACCCGCGCGGTCGCGTTTTTTGCCCAAAATTTGGCAACCGCCGCGGCGAGGTAGTGGTGCGCGCGCGCTTCTTTCTTTTCACTTGCAACTGTGCCGACGCGGCAGCGTTTGCTTTGAGTGAAATGTAAATTTGAAATACTCCCTTCGTTTTCATCAAAAATGTCTCAACTTTGTTAGAATTTAAATATATCTTCAGACACTTTTATTACGACTGAGGGAGTAGATTGTAATTTATTTCTAATAAAGTCAAATTAAATCTAGGATAAATCCACAGCGTTCCGCTACCGACGAGCCTCATGTACTTGTTCACAATGCGCTCGATCCGTAGTGCCAATGAGATAGTAGAGGAGAATTGAGCATATTGTTGACTAGGGATGTCTCATGATCTCCATAGCTTGGAGATTTGGGTGAACTGACTTATGCATAATTAGATATCTAAATAGGATATTTCTTAGACCATATGTGTTAGATAACTCTGTTAAGATATTTAAATATACTACGTAGAATATTTCTATATGAACATATATTCTTGAGTAATAAAGAATCCTTTACATAAAACATATAAACATACACACACCCACAAATATGTACGCTAAAATTCAAGAGACTATCACACAACAATTTCGTGGATGAATGTTTTTTCTTTTCACATTTAAAAGTAGGTTTTTGTTTAAGTAGAGATCGTTTATGGGGAAATTTCTTAAAAGTAAAAAATAAAATTTAATCTTGCTCCAAAATATGGTTTTAGTTACATTGATTGTATTTTCCAATGGTATTTGAACTTTATAGTATAACAGTAAATAGCATAAATCAATATTACACCAACACGGCAACATAAAAACTATAATAGTTAACATTGTACATTGATAAAATGATTATCAGGAAGGTGTAAAAGTTTGGTGTAAAAATGATTATCCGAGGCTCGATCTTGGGCTTCAAGCTGAAGCGATTGTCCTACATGTATTGATCCCACCATAGATTATCTTGATAGATGTTTCCTAGTTGTTAAGCTCATGATTTATCTCTTGGTATATACTAGGAAGCATAGGCGCGGCGGCATGCCACGCCCGTGTTAGTTGCTTCTGAGCACGTGTTCCATGATTTGCAGAGTGGAGGGTTGGAACGATGAATGTTGAAAAGTGTAGCAAAGCAAGTTGAATTTTCTGAGGCCTGTATGCACTAAAAGAAAGCATCGATCTGTATATATTTGATAGAAGAAAGATAAGGTTGATAATATGAGGAAATATGTTAGTAAGAAAATTGCTCCATATCCACTACGTACATTAACTGGTAGTGGTAGTAGATACTTCGTCATCCGAATGTGGCAGTGAATGGAGGAGCACGGTTAACAGATCATGTCGCAGGGTAAGGTTGTTGCTGCTTGGCCTCCTAGCCAGTGTCACCTATAGCATATTAGCAACCTCAACTAAGTTGAGAAGACTTCCAGCTAGCCTCTCTACGACCCTAACTCACGCTGCACAATCAGAGAGGTTTGA
Source organism: Lolium rigidum (assembly GCF_022539505.1). Lineage (NCBI taxonomy): Eukaryota > Viridiplantae > Streptophyta > Magnoliopsida > Poales > Poaceae > Lolium > Lolium rigidum. The sequence goes on from NC_061512.1 coordinate 126,834,511, forward strand.
GGAACAGCCAAACCAGCGCTTTTGTATAAGAGTTCAAATGTTGGGCTGCGATGATGAGTACAAAAACAGATCCCATGCTTATATCCTGATAACTGTTTCGTTAATCCAATTGAAGTATTGGCAGCATTTTAATTAGCTTGGTCCGTACCGAGTACTACAAATGAAGCCAACAATTGGTGCTAAATTGATATTACTTCCCACTCACATGTAAATACATTTTACTACACAGGACCAAAAAGATGAGATAATTCGTAGTTAGAACTTCTTGTGCACGAGAGACACAAAGATAATCCTAAAAAAAAGTACAAATGCAGCCAACTGTGCTTGTTTCAAGGCATCTATGGTCAATAACTATGCTTAGGTAGTATATAAATGCAGAGATACCTTGGACCATATCTCTTTTTCAACTTTATGTAATTCAGAGAACACAATATCAAAATCCAACAATGATTTGAGGCCTTGGTGCTTCTGGTAGAATCAGTAGAGATTCAATGACGAATCCTGAGTTCTGAGTCATGTTGTAAGACCTATCTTGAGAGAGAAGATGCGTTCAGGATACAATGGGAGAATAACCATCATGAAATTAACATGATAAAACCAAATGGTCCTTCTACCAAGTATCTGCTAGATAAAAATATGTTTTTAGAGCTCATACATATAAATTCCATAGTACTGCCTAGTAGATCGGAAGGTAGTACACACATGAGAAATTGCACTCCAATAGTACAGCCTATGTAAAAAATAGAGAAAAACTGAAATTTCCAAACCAGAAAAGATGGCCAATTGCCTCAAATGAACGATATAATATCCATTGCCCATCCTCGTTTTAACATAAACCAAGAAGCTCTGAAACATAAAGATATCTCAAAGGAAAATCGAACACTGACATAATTAAGAAAATGATATAGATCTAAGAGTGAACATGCCTATAGGCTGTTTAGAACAACAAAGTAAATACTTGTAGGAGTCTACATTGGTAATCTAACTACTTTTTCACCAACTGACATATCAGGATGTGCGTTACTGCTATAAACTCTTAACATTCCACGTTTCGATGAATTTGCTTTGAGGGATCTACAGTCTAAGCATAGCTGCAACCCTTGCAGCTAATGAATTGCTAGGTTGAGAAAATTTAGAAACATTAAATAGATAAAGCTATGAACGTATTGTTGGGTTCTCGGATCATGCTCCCATCTTACTATCCACTGGTTTACCTAGACCTCCGACTAAACGCCGTTTCAAATTTGAACTCGGTTGGTTGAATCGAGAAGGTTTTCAAACCATGGTTAAAAAGGTATGGGAAAGACCAGTTGTGGGTGTGTCTCCGATACAGAGGTGGAATAATAAAATGCGTGCGGTACGCAAACACCTCGGTGGATGGGCACGGCATACAACTGGTATTCTTAAAAAGAAAAGCGGCGACTTTCATCTATTATAGATGACCTCGAAGCCAAAGCAGAAGTTAGACCGCTTTCCGCACAAGAGATTGAGCAAAAAAGCCAATCAAATGCGGAAATCGCAAAACTACTCGCGGGAGGAGGAGCTGAAATGGTACCAACGGTCTAAGGCCCAATTTATTCTTGAAGGAGATTCGAATACAAGGTACTTTCATTGTGTTGCCAATGGCAGACACAGAAAGAAACTTATTCGTACTCTTGTTCAGGACGAGGGCACGATTGAGGGTCATGAGCAGCTAAAATCGTTTATCACAAATTATTATAAAGGGCTTTTTGGTGCCCTAGAGGAAAGCAATTTCTCGCTTGATGAGACAAGAACGGAGGATATCCCCCAAGTCTCGCAAGCGGAGAATAGTTTTCTCACTTCGCCTTACTCAGAGGAGGAAGTAAGAAAAGCTGTCTTCCAAATGGAGCATAATAAAGCCCTTGGCCCTGATGGTTTCCCTGCTGAATTTTATCAATCTTTCTGGGATGTCATCAAGGATGACTTTCTTGCTCTTTTTGCGGATCTACATGATGGGCAATTAGAGCTTTTTAGGCTCAACTTTGGTGATATCATTTTATTGCCCAAGGTTAATGAAGCAGAAAGGATTTACCGTCCTATTTGTCTTCTTAACGTGAGCTTTAAAATTTTCACTAAGGTTGCCACGATCCGATTAAATTCGGTGGCTGATCATGTCATTAGACCTTCTCAAACTGCTTTTATGCAAGGACGGAATATTCTGGATGGGGTTGTTGTCCTCCATGAAACTGTTCATGAATTGCATAGAAAGAAGTTGAATGGCGTCATCTTAAAGATTGACTTTGAGAAGGCCTATGATAAGGTTAAGTGGTCCTTTTTGCAACAAACTCTCAGAATGAAAGGCTTCTCTGTTGAGTGGCGTGCGTTAATCAATAGTTTTATCTCGGGTGGAAGTGTTTCCATTAAAGTCAATGACGATGTTGGCAAATATTTCCAGACTAAGAAAGGACTTAGACAGGGAGATCCATTATCGCCAGTGCTATTTAATATAGTGGCTGATATGCTTGCTGTCTTGATTGAACGAGCAAAGTCCGAGGGCCAAATTGAAGGGGTCATTCCTCATCTGGTTGATGGAGGGCTATCCATTCTTCAATACGCCGACGATACAATACTTTTTATGGATCACACATGGACAAGGCTCGGAACCTAAAGTTAATTCTTTCTGCGTTTGAGCTCTTGTTGGGTCTGAAAATAAATTTCCATAAAAGTGAATTGTTCTGTTTTGGCCAGGCCCAAGATCATGTTGCGGAATATGCTGAACTGTTTGGCTATGGCCAAGGCCAATTTCCTATTAGGTATTTAGGAATTCCGATTCATTATCGGAGGCTTACCAATGCTGAGTGGAAATTAGTTGAGGAAAGGCTTCAGATTAGATTAAGCAGTTGGAAAGGTAAATTGCTGTCCTTGGGTGGAAGATTAGTTCTCATAAATGCGGTGCTCGAGTAATATGGTACTCTATATGATATCTTTCTTCCAACTTCCCAGAGGAGTCTTAAAACGGTTGGATTATTTTCGATCAAGATTCTTCTGGCAAGGGGATTGCGAGAAGCGTAAATATCGGCTGGCTAAATGGAGTGTGCTGTGTCGGCCCAAAGATAATGGAGGACTTGGTATTCAAGATCTCCAGGTCAAGAATAGTGCACTTCTCGGTAAATGGTTGTATAAGCTAGTTACCGAAGAGGGCATATGGCAAACGCTCCTTAAGACGAAGTATATTGGCTCAAAGGCTTTATCTCAGGTTATTTGGAGACTAGGAGATTCGGATTTTTGGGCTGGTCTTATGGAAACAAAGAAGTTTTTCTTTCCATATGGTTCTTTCTCTATAAAGGATGGATCGGAAATTCGTTTCTGGGAGGATAAATGGTTGGCTAATACCACACTCCGAGAACAATATCCGGCTTTGTACAATATTGTGCGCCACAAAGGCGATACTATCGCCAAGGTGTTGGAAAATTTCCCACCAAATGTGGAGTTCAGAAGAAGTCTCATCGGTCCCAGACAAGCATCTTGGCAAGATTTGTTACAACGTCTTGAGTTAGTTCAATTGACGCAGGGACCGGATGAATTTTGCTGGAATCTTACCGGGAATGGTTCATTCTCAGTGGCTTCCATGTACAATGCTCTAATTCAACCTAATATCCCTGTCGATAATAACTCCAAGATTTGGAAGATGAAGATACCTCTGAGAACAAAAATCTTTGCCTGGTATCTTCGTCGGGGGGTTATTCTTACGAAAGATAATCTTGCCAAACGCAACTGGCATGGAAGTAAAAAGTGTGTATTCTGTTATCAGGACGAGACTATTAAACACTTATTTTTCCAATGTAAGGTTTCTAGGTCTATATGGTCAGCCGTCCAAATTGGGTCTACCTTATACCCACCACGTAGTGTTGCCAATTTATTTGGTAACTGGCTTAATGGTGTGGATGTTAGGTTTAAACATCTTATTAGGATGGGAGCGATTGCAATCATTTGGTCGCTATGGCTATGTAGAAATGACAAGATTTTCAATAATATGTCTTCTTCCTTTTTGCAGGTCATCTACCGGTGCACAGCTTTGCTTCGCTCATGGATACCGCTTGCGGCGTGTGGAGCACCGAGACCTATTTACGGAGGTGTCTTCACGGTTGGAGGATACGGCGAGGGATATTTTCTCCCAACATGGGTGGCAGCGTGACCTTCGGCTAGACCCACCTAGCTAGTTCTTGTTACCGTTTGTTCGACTATGTTTTATCTTTGAACCCTATTGTGTGGTTTTGTAACGGATTCGTGTGCGGCCGTGTGCATCTTAGTTATGCAGAGGCCGGGTGTAAGGGTATTTTACCCTTATCCATTATTTTGGTAACTATGACACCGTGCTAGTGTATTTGGACTAATACATGTCTACAAGATGATTCCCAGATATTAGTCAAAGAGGTGTAATGGTGTATCAATGGAACAAGAAGGCAACGGGAGACCCCCACTTCGATGAAAAATCAGCAAGGTCTTCGCAGCCTCGGCCGGTCCCGGCACCGGCCCCGGCACCCGGCCCACCCGGTCGCCAACCAGGCCCCGCACTCGTGCCATCCGGGCAGAATCCGAGTAAGGAGGGCGAGCACTCCGGTCCGCGTCCGGTCGCCAGCCCGGTTTGGACCGGGCTGCTCCGGTCCATGGCCCGGTCGGACCGGGCTCCGTACCGAGCGACCCGGTCGCCAACCGGGCTCAACGACTCCGTGCCATCCGGCGGTATCCAAGTGACCTCGAAGCATGACCGGCCAAGTCCCGGTCCCGGCTCCGGTTGGAAACCGGCCGGCCTGGCCACCGGCCCGGTCGGACCGGCTCGTGGACCGGCTCTGTCCGGCGCCAAATCCGGTCGACCGGGTTTCTCGAGGAATCTTCCGATGTGTCAAGTGGGCAACGGCCAGATTTCGAAGAACACTATAAAAGGCCCTTCTCCTACCTCTCGAAAAGTTAGGCACTACACTACAAGGCTGTTCTTGAGCTCTCTCTCTCTCATACTCCATTGCTAGAAACACCAAAAGCCTCAGATCTCCCTCCTCCTCCACCCAAACTCAAATCCCTCCGGGGAAACGTTAGAGGAGGACCCGATCTACTGTTCTACCAAGCCAAATCTCATTCCCCCTTGTATTCATCAAGAAGCTTGCTCTCTAGGGTTCCTTGGAAACCCTAGGTGGGTGATACGTCCAAAACGTATCTACTTTCCCGGACACTTTTGCCATTGTTTTGCCTCTAATTTGTGTATTTTGGATGCAACTAACACGGACTAACGCTGTTTTCAGCAGAACTGTTCTGGTGTCTCGTTTTTGTGCAGTAAATCCAACTTTCAGAAAAACCTCGGGATTTTGACGAAGGCCCTATTTTCCCGTAATACCGACGGAGCCGAAGGACAAATCAAGTGGAGGCCCGAGGGCCCCACACCATAAGGCGGCGCGGCCTAGGGGGGGCCCGCGCGGCCCTATGGTGTGGCCCCCTCGGCCGGCCTCCGACGCTCTCCTTCGGACTACTTATTGGCCTCGACCTAAAAACGCACGGAGAGAAGTCAAAGTCACGGAAAACCCTCCAAAACGCCGCCACATCGCGAAACTCCGTCTCGGGAGCCAGAAGTCTCCGTTCTGGCACTCCGCCGGGACGGGGAATTGGAGGAGATCATCGCCATCATCACCACCGACGCCTCTTCATCAACCAGCCATGTTTTCCCCATCCATGTGTGAGTAATTCCCCCGCTGTAGGCCGAAGGGGATGGAAGGGATTGGATGAGATTGGTCATGTAATAGCATAAGATTGTTAGGGCATAGTGCCTAGTATCCGTAGATGTTACTTTTATGATATTGTTGCAACTTGTTATGCTTAATGCTTGTCACTAGGGCCCGAGTGCCATGATCTCAGCATCTGAACATGTTATTGATTCATGAAGATATTCGTTGTTTATGATCTTACCCGCAAGTTGTATACACATGTCGTCGTCCGGAACCAATGGCCCCGAAGTGACGAAATCGGGACAACCGGAGGGGATGGTAGTGATGTGAGGATCACATGTGTTCACGGAGTGTTAATGCTTTGCTCCGGTACTCTATTAAAAGGAGTACCTTAATATCCAAGTAGTTTCCTTGAGGCCCGGCTGCCACCGGCCGGTAGGACAAAAGATGTTGTGCAAGTTTCTCATTGCGAGCACGTACGACTATAATTGGAACACATGCCTATTGATTGATTAGTACTTGGATACCGTTTTATTATTATCCGCAAATGCCCTCGCTATGATTGTTACATGAGTTTATCTCATCCATGCAACGCCCGTCATCCGTCCCCGTGCCTACGGTATTTTAATCCCGCTGTTTACTAAAATCACTACCGTTGTTTCCGTTACTCGCTGTCGTTATTTCACTACTCGCTATCGCTATAAAACTGTTACTATCGATAAACTCTTGCGAGCAAGTCCGTTTCCATGTGCAGCTGAATTGACAACTCCGCTCGTTAAGGCTTTCAAGTATTCTTTGTCTCCCCTTGTGTCGAATCAATAAATTGGGTTTTACTTCCCTCGAAGACCGTTGCGATCCCCTATACTTGTGGGTCATCAAGACTATTTTCCGGCGCCGTTGCCGGGGAGCATAGCTTTATTTGGAAGTTCACTTGGATTGATATTGTTCGCTGCAAATTCTCCATCATGGGTAAACCTCGCGATACTAAGGTCGCCATATTACCATCCACTACAAGAAAAGGTACAACTCGAGTACCTCTCGTCGCTCTTGATTCACCATCCGTGATAAGTAAACTTGTTTCACCACCACAAGCTTCAAATGCCGGTACTTCGCTGAATCTGAAAACTCTTATAATATTGATGATGCTTCGCTCGTGCTTGATGATAGTGGTTCATTGGGAACTTTTCTAGATGCTACAATTGCTAGGTCTAGACAAATTGAAAATACTCGAAACTCCCGATGTTACTACACCTGTTAATTCACCCGAACTTGAATACTCTAGTGATGATCTTGATGAAGATTATGTGGAACTTGATGATGATTTTATTGAAAAATGCAATGCTACTACCGATGCAAGAAAAATTAAAAAGTTGCTTGCAGAACATGCTCGTTAGATATAAACTGTCTCCCGATCCTAAATTTGCCACATCTCCTATAAACATTAAGGATAAAGATTATGATTTTTCTCTTGATCTATCTCATATAGCTATTGTTGAGAAAACACCCTTTTGTGGTACTGAAAAAGAAAGTGCTCGTTGAACACATGATTGAGTTATCTACTCCGAGTAGCTTGTTTTCTCGATGATGTTAAGAAGCGTACTTACTTTGTTGCTAAAATCTTTCCATTCTCATTAAAGGATGACGCTAAAACTTGGTATAATAGTTTGCCACCTAATTCTATTAAAAGTCCAAAAGAATTGCTTGATGTTTTCTTCCGTAAATACTTTCCTCGCTAGTGCTCAACATGTTGCTTTGCGAGAGAATTTATAATTTTGATCGTGGGAGATGGAGAGAAATTGCCTCGAGGCTTGGGCGAGATTTTGCTCTCTTATTAGAGCTCGGCCCGACCATGATTTGGAAAAGCATGATTTACTTGATATATTTTATAGTGGACTAACCATTGAGTCTAGGGCATACTTGGATAGTTGTGCTGGTTGTGTTTTCGGAAAAGAACTCCGGACGACGCCGAAGAATTATTGGCTAAAATAGGCCGGAATCATGATGATTGGACTACGCCCGAACCAACTCCAACGCCAATATTGAAGAAGAGGGGTTTAATTAAATTGAATGATGAAGATATGAGGGAAGCCAAGAAGTCTCTCAAGGAGAAAGGTATTAAATCCGAAGATGTGAAGAATCTTCCTCCCATAGAAGATATATGTGAGATAATTCCCCCTTCATCCATGATTGAGGTAAATTCCCTTCAGCGCTTTACTAGGGAAGATATTCCGTATTCAAAACCTCTTGCGCAATGCTTAGATGAGTTTGATAATTATATTGTTAAGCAAGAAAATTTTAATATGAGAGTAGAGAATCATCTAATGGAAAATTCTCAAGCTATTAGTGAATTGCATGATATTGTGGAGAGAACCTCCAATGATGTTAAGATGCTTGTTAAACATTTTCATATGGTTCAAACTCAAATTGATCAACTCACTAAAGTGCAAAATGACTTGTTGGGAAATAATTCTAAAGAAAAACATGCTTATGAAGTAACAACTAGAGGTGGTGTCTCTACCCAGGATCCTCTATATCCCGAAGGGCATCCCAAAAGAGTTGAACAAGATTCTCAACGAACTAAAACTAGTGCTCCATCTAAGAAAAAGAAAAAGAAACATAAGAATGTTGTAGAATCCTCCGAACCCGTTAATGATCCTAATAGTATTTCTATTTCTGATGCTGAAACCGAAAGTCGTAATGAACATGATAAAGATAATGATAAGAATGATACTCCCGATAAAGAAGAGGTTGAAGAAGAACCCGAAAAGCATGCTAAAAATAAAAAGTATACTAAAGAAGATTTTATTGCCGAGAAACATGGTAATGAAAGGGAACCTTGGGTACAAAAGCAAATGCCTTTTCCTCGCTAAGAAACTAAAATCAAAGGAAGAAGAACACTATAATAAATTTTGTGATTGGATGAAACCTTTATTCTTGCAAATCCCTTTGACTCGATGCTATTAAATTGCCTCCTTATTCAAAGTATATGAAAGATATTGTTACTAACAAAAGGAAAATCCCCAATGAGGAAATTTCCACTATGCTTGCTAATTACTCTTTCAATGGAAAAGTTCCAAAGAAGTTGGGCGACCCAGTATACCTACTATTCCTTGTTCTATTAAGAATAATTATGTTAAAACTGCTCTATGTGACTTGGGAGCCGGTGTTAGTGTTATGCCTTTTTCTCTTTATAAGAGACTTTACTTAGATAAGTTGATACCTACCGATATATCTTTGCAAATGGCTGATAAATCTACTCGCTATTCCCGTTGGTATATGTGAGGATGTTCCTGTTCAAGTTACTAATAACCGCTTGATATTAACTGATTTTGTTGTGTTGGAAATGCCCGAAGATGATAATATGTCTATTATTCTTGGGAGACCTTTTCTTAACACCGCAGGGCTGTTATTGATTGCAATAAAGGAAAGGTTACTTTCAATGTTGATGATAAGGAGCACACCGTCTATTTCCCCAAGAGGATTGCAAAAGCATGCGGAGTTAATACTATTTCTAATGTGAGAACTATCAAAGTTGGAACTATCGATTGTCCTATATATGAGCCTAAAGAAGAATATCAAACTCTTGTGATTGGATCCATATCAATACAATTCAAGGTAACATGATTGATTTGAGGTTTATTTCTTCATATGCTATGTAAAATTTATTTGAAGGCAAGACTTGATCAACCTTGTTAACAAATACTTTTTATATGCATAGAGGAGGTAAACAACATCTCTTTCTTCCTCCACTTGCTCTAGTTGCTGTAGCACTTTTAATTTGCAAAGTTCCTTAGTTAATTGGAGATTTCAAAAAATTTCCTGGCCAGTAATAATAAACTTAATACCCGGAAATGTGCATTTTTCAAAGTTTTCAAAAATTCACAAAAATTATACCGTTGGTCCTACGAGGAGGCACTGAGTACCGAGGATGACCTGTGGGGCACCACAGGGTGCCACACCACCAGCCGGCGCGGCCAAGGAGGTGGGCGCGCCACTCCCGTGGTGTGGGCCCCTCCTTGCCCCACTATTTCATCTCTTTCTCCCAAGCATCTTCTCTCTCCCGAAAAAACTCGAACCAGCTTTCTCTCACTCGCGTTTTTGCTCAAGAGCTCAGGATTTCTCGATCTCTTTGCTCAGCCCAGATTTCTGTCTGAAATTTGGCACATTTGCTCTCCGGTATGTGACTCCTTCGCCTATCCAAGTAGAATTTTGTTTGGTTGAGTATATCTTGAATATTTTGCTGCTGTAGGTAACATGTTTAGTGAGCTTGCATGCTTGTTCTAAGTGGTAGAAACTAGTTTTGATGCATGATTAGTACTCTAGCAAGTTCCTATAGTAGTTCCCCTTGATTATATGTCACCAAATCAAGTTTTATATTGTTTGTTGAAAAATTTCAGAAAATGGAAGGGAGTAGGCACCAACTTAACCAACAAGAATTAGAGGTGCAACAGGTCATGAGAGTTCACCGAGAAGAAGGAGTATATCCCACTTACTATCCGTGCGTGGATTTCATGAGAAGTGCAGGGATCTTGCGAGACGTTCAAAGTTTAATCTCTCGTGCAGGGTTGGATGATTTTGTTGATGGGGAACCATGCCAATATGTAAAACTGACTATGTCAGTAGTGCAGGATTTTAAATTCAATTGGTCACGATCTAATCCCATGGTTCAGTACAAAATTTATAATAAAACCGTCAACTTGCCATTCAATGATTTTTGTGCAAAGAATCAGAGTGCCGCAGTGGGGATCATGCGAGAAGATAAAGGGATCGCCGCAAGAGTTCTTGGACCTCTTCAAGATGATTTGTCATGGAAGAAGCTTCTCAGAGGATGGTGGTAAAATCAGTAGCATTCATTTCCTAGCTATTCGTTACTTTGCTTATTTCATTACCAAGTGCGTTCTAGCAAGAAAGAATGGAAGTAAAGTAACTATCCAGGATCTAGCCTTTCTAGCTGCTGCATTACAAGGTAATAGGACTTATAACTTGGGAGCTTTGATAGCCAACAGACTTGCTACTAACCGTGAGAGGGGAGGAATTTGTGGGGGTCTCACCGCCTCTCGCTTATTAGCTATGCATAATGTAGGACCTCACCGTCTTGATATTCAGCTCCCCATAGAGAAACTTGACATAGCCTCCATGATTAAGCATGAATTTGTTTCGATTCGTCTAATTTGAGAAACCTGTCTTACGTAATAACATTTTACAAGAAATCTTGGACAATGACTAAGAAAGTTGAAAAATTAGTAGGATTGCCTGCACCTTCTCTGTTTAACCTTGATTCCAAGGAGGATTGGTCAGTCACGGAAAGTGCAGTTAATGCATACATAGAGGGAGGAAGCCATCGTGCAAGAGATAACACGGATGAGGTCGAGGAACACCTCGACTCGTCGTCAGATGCAGCAAGCTCTTCGCATCAACACATTGGGCATGAGGAGCCTCCACGCTTTTCTTCTGCATCGGTACCTTATTATGATTACTCCATGTATGATCCACCGGCGTGGAACCCAGACCCTCGATGGGATTGAACTCCACTTAGGCCAAAAGCCTAAGCTTGGGGGAGGTATACCGGCATCACTCATTCTTTGCATATTATGGTTGCTGGATACTTGTACATACTTGTTTAGTCTATTTGAGTGGTTTTCTAATGAGAGGGAGATGATATTTGGGGAAGTGCTGCCTGAAAACAGATTCTGGACTGTTACTAGAAAAATTCGTGCGCACAGCCAGAACGTTATTTTTAGCTGCCAATTTTTGTGCAGGTTCCCCAGGTTGTTATCTAACTTTCATTAGTTGAACACTTTTCGAGCTGAGCAACGTAAGATTTTTGTAAAAATCGATTTCTGTACTCATTGTCAGTTTTGGCAGATTTCTGCCATCTCGCTTTTCTGTGTTTCTTTTAGTTTGCTATTTCTTGCTTTCACTTTGTTTCTTTCCCAAAACACAAAAAGACCAAAAATATTTTTGTTGTTTCTCTTCACCATTTGTTTATCTTGGTTTCTTGCATTTGTTTCGCTTTATTTACTATTGCTAGTTTGCTATAAGAAAACCCAAAAAGATTTTGCTTTGTTTGCTTGTTTCCTTTTGTTCTTGTTCTCAAATTCGAAAACACCAAAAATATTTTCTGTTCTTCTTTGGTTATGTAAAGTTCATTATGAGTTCAATGGTCTTCGGTGGCTGGAGCGTGGTTTTCATTTCATATTATCCAAGCTACACAAGTGAAAAAGGCAATAATGACGATCTACGACAATCTGATTGTGGTGAGAGGCTGGTATGAACTCTATTTGTTTTAATTTTTGTACATATACTCATCCATGTGAGCATGCTTAGTTGGTTCATGTGAGGTATATGTCATTTAAGAAAGTTTAGTAGTTCATGATCTCTCGTGTTAGCTCCAATCTATTAATATGAGTAGCATGTCATGGATGTTTGCTTGCATTGTTTTATTCATAAGTAAGTATGGCATTGTGGTATCCTCCTCTCGAATAATTCATTTATATCGACTTGGCACATGCTCACGCATGCATATGACTAAACAAAAGTCAATTAAGCCTCAATGATTTACATTGCTTCAGAGTTCTTGTATCACTTTTATGCCTCAGCTTAATTTATTTTGCCGCAAGCATGATTATGACGATTATTGCTCTCTTGATTTGTCGCTCCCTAGTCTTTTGCTAGCCTTCACTTGTACTGAGCGGGAACGCTGCTCGTGCCTCCCAACACATGAAAACCAAGTTATTCCAAAATGTCCACCATAAATACCTATGCATGGCATTTCAAACCATTCCAAGTAAATTCTCATGCGCTACCTTTAAAACCTTCAAAATGCTTCTCAATTTGTGTTAATGTTTCATAGCTCATGAGGAAGTATGTGGTGTTTAGCTTTCAACCTTGTCATTTACTTTTGACGGACTCTCATATGGACTAGTGGCACATCCGCTTATCCAATAATTTTGCAAAAAGAGCCGGCAATGGGATTCCCAGATCCCGAATTAATTAACTTAAATAGACACTCCTCCATGGTTTGTGATTGTTGGACGGCAGACCCGAAGGATTCGGTTAGCCATGGCTTGTGTAAGCAAAGGTTGGGGGGAGTGTCATCATCATAATAAAACTAAACTAAAAAGGCACTCCTTCATGGCATGTGATTGTTGGCAGGCACCCGAGGATTCGGTTAGCCATGGTTTGTGTAAGAAAGGTTGGAAGGAGTGCCACATAAACATGCAAATAATTCATGGGAGCCGCTCTTGAAAGTCCGGTTGGCGAGGTAGTTGGTGTACCCATTACCATTCGTTGACAACAACAAACACCTCTCAAAATAATTTTACTCCTGATTTACAAATGAAAAGCTCTAGCGCATGTTAATCCCTGCTTCCCTCTGCGAAGGGTCAATCTTTTACTTTTATGTTGTGTCTCCATCCTTTCTTTGAGCACTTTCTTGAGAGCACAACTCGTCATTCTTAGTGTAATATGCTTGTCTCAAAATATGATTGATTGTGGTATAACTTTGATGCTTTTATCTTTGACAATCACTATTTCTAGTCTTTCTATGAACTCCAGAGGTGCCCAGGCATTTATGTTTTGCCGATCAAATACAGGCAAGCGAGATACCACTTTATCATACTCTCTTATGAACATTGCAATCCTGCTTATATACATGATTCATGATGCTTCTTATTAATTGTTGGTACCTCTTCATGATTGACATAGCTGTTAGATGATCTTATTTGCATGTATCTTATTATGAATTGCTTAAGTATTAGCCATATCATGAGAATATATACATCATATGAACAAATGTGTTCGTGAAAGTTCTTTTATCGCTCAGTTGTTAACTAAATTGCTTGAGGACAAGCAATAAGCTAAGCTTGGGGGGAGTTGATACGTCCAAAACGTATCTACTTTCCCGAACACTTTTGCCATTGTTTTGCCTCTAATTTGTGTATTTTGGATGCAACTAACACGGACTAACGCTGTTTTCAGCAGAACCGTTCCGGTGTCTCGTTTTTGTGCGTAAATCCAACTTTCGGGAAAAACCTCGGGATTTTGACAGAAGGCCCTATTTTCCCAGAATACTGACGGAGCCAGAAGGACAAATCAAGTGGAGGCCCGAGGGCCCCACACCATAAGGCGGCGCGGCCTAGGGGGGCCCGCGCGGCCCTATGGTGTGGCCCCCTCGGCCGGCCTCCGACGCTCTCCTTCGGACTACTTATTGGCCTCGACCTAAAAACGCACGGAGAGAAGTCGAAGTCGCCAGAAACCCTCCAGAACGCCGCCACATCGCGAAACTCCGTCTCGGGAGCCAGAAGTCTCCGTTCTGGCACTCCGCCGGGACGGGGAATTGGAGGAGATCATCGCCATCATCACCACCGACGCCTCTTCATCAACCAGCCATGTTTTCCCCATCCATGTGTGAGTAATTCCCCCGCTGTAGGCCGAAGGGGATGGTAGGGATTGGATGAGATTGGTCATGTAATAGCATAAGATTGTTAGGGCATAGTGCCTAGTATCCGTAGATGTTACTTTTATGATATTGTTGCAACTTGTTAATGCTTGTCACTAGGGCCCGAGTGCCATGATCTCAGATCTGAACATGTTATTGATTCATGAAGATATTCGTTGTTTATGATCTTACCTGCAAGTTGTATACACATGTCGCCGTCCGGAACCAATGGCCCCGAAGTGACAGAAATCGGGACAACCGGAGGGGATGGTAGTGATGTGAGGATCACATGTGTTCACGGAGTGTTAATGCTTTGCTCCGGTACTCTATTAAAAGGAGTACCTTAATATCCAGTAGTTTCCCTTGAGGCCCGGCTGCCACCGGCTGGTAGGACAAAAGATGTTGCGCAAGTTTCTCATTGCGAGCACGTACGACTATAATTGGAACACATGCCTATTGATTGATTAGTACTTGGATACCGTTTTATTATTATCACGCAAATGCCCTGCTATGATTGTTACATGAGTTTCTCTCATCCATGCAACGCCCGTCATCCGTCCCCGTGCCTACAATATTTTAATCCTGCTGTTTACTAAAATCACTACTGCTTGTTTCCGTTACTTCTGCTCGCTGTTATTTCACTACCGCTACTCGCTATAAAGCTGTTACTACTGATAAACTCTTGCGAGCAAGTCTGTTTCCAGGTGCAGCTGAATTGACAACTCCGCTGTTAAGGCTTTCAAGCATTCTTTGTCTCCCCTTGTGTCGAATCAATAAATTGGGTTTTACTTCCCTCGAAGACTGTTGCGATCCCCTATACTTGTGGGTCATCAGTGGGCAAGAGTGGTCCGGGAGCATCCGGGCTGTGGATTTGCTCCGGGCAAGATTGTGAAGGTTTGGAGGCTACCTCAAAGTCTACCACAAGTGAGTGAGCTATTCCTTCGTGGGATAGGCTCCGGAGAATAGGGTGAGCCTTCCTCGGCGTGGGGAATCCTTCGTGGGACCTCCACCCCTCCAAACGTGACGTACCTTCTTGCAAAGGAAGGGAACACGGGAATACATCCTCGTCTCCGCGTGCTATCGGTTATCTCTAACCGAACTCCTTACTTGTGATTTAACTGCCTGTGAGAGCCTTCGTGCTCGAGTTACTTGTATCCTAATATAGGTTGCTTCACCTAGTTTGCATTAGGCTCACCTTTATATTAGGCAAAGCCTAATATTGCAAAGAAAGAATAAAAATCTGTAGAAACCTATTCACCCCCCCTCTAGGTTTACCATCTCTATACTTTCAATTGGTATCAGAGCCTAGACTCTTATTAAGGGCTTCACCGCCTTAAGAGTGAGATGGATAAAATCTTCGAGGGTCTATAGATGAAGACTCTAACCTTTCGGTTAAAGAGATGAAATCTAGATTCTCGGCATATGATGCCGAGAAAAAGAAAAAGGAGGATGAGCTACAAAGCCAAATGGCAGAGATGTCTGCCATGCTTAAGAACTTGACTAGTGGGCCTCTGATGTCTACGCACGCTTCTATTCCTGTAGACAGTGTTTGGCCTCCAAGAGCAGAGGTTTGTAGAACAGCAGCAAATTTCCCTTAAGTGAATCACCCAAGGTTTATCGAACTCAGGGAGGAAGAGGTCAAAGATATCCCTCTCAAGCAACCCTGCAATCACGATACAAGAAGTCTCTTGTGTCCCCAACACACCTAATACACTTGTCAGATGTATAGGTGCACTAGTTCGGCGAAGAGATAGTGAAATACAAGTGGTATGAATGAATATGAGCAGTAGTAACGACACCAGAAAATAGCTTGCTGGCGTGCAGTTGATGGTATTAATATTGCAGGAAGTAAAGATGCAGTAAAACAAGTAAATAAGCGATGATTGCGGTATTTGGAAACAAGGCCTAGGGATCATACTTTCACTAGTGGACACTCTCAACATTGATCACTTAATAAAACCACTCTACACTCTCTTGTTGGATGACAAACACCATTAATTGTGTAGGGCTACAAGAGCACCTCAATGCCGGAGTTAACAAGCTCCACAACATTCGATGTTCATATTTAAATAACCTTAGAGTGCATGATAGACCAACGCAATTATACCGAGTACTAACATAGCATGCACACCGTCACCGACAGACTATGAAAGGAGGAATAGATTACTTTAATAACATCACTAGAGTAGCACATAGATTAATAGTGATATAAAGCACATTGCAATCATAAAGGAATATAAATAAGCACTTCACTACGCTATTCTGAATTACTCTTTGGCAAGATAACGAACACTAATTCATCATGTAGGCAAACCTTAAAGATGTATTCCCAAGTACTAATAAACACCCCACGCTGTCACTGTGAGCATTCATAGGAGGTACTAACACACCACAATTTCATAGAGACATCCAACTCAAATCATAAGTCAGTGAATAAGTATTCACGTGAAATATAGCCTAAGAGACCCACACGGTGCACACACTCGTCACCTTTACACACGTGGGACAAGGAGTCTCCGGAGATCACATAAGTAAAATCCACTTGAATAGCATAATGACATCTAGATTACAAAGCTCATCATATGGATCTCAATCATGTAAAGCAGCTCATGAGATCATTGTATTGAAGTACATGGGAGAGAGAGATTAACCACATAGCTACCGGTACAGCCCTTAGCCTCGGGGGAGAACTACTCCCTCCTCATGGGAGACAGCAGCGTTGATGAAGATGGCGGTGGTGTCGATGGAGATGCCTTCCGGGGGCACTTCCCCGTCCCGGCAGGGTGCCGGAACAGAGACTTCTGTCCCCCAGATCTTGGCTTCGCGATGGCGGCGGCTCTGGAAGATTTCTCATACCGTGGCTTTTTCGTATCGAAGATTTAGGTCAGGGAGGCTTAAATAGGCGAAGAGGCGGAGTCGGAAGGGCCACGGGCCGCCAGACAATAGGGGGGCGCCCCCCTTGGGCCGCGCCAGCCACCTGTGTGGTGGGCCTGTGGCTCTCCTCTGGCCCCTATCCGGTGTTCTAGAAGCTTCGTGGAATTATAAGGTTCTGGGCGTTGATTTCGTCCGATTCTGAGAATATTTCCTTACTAGGATTTCTGAAACCAAAAACATCAGAAAACAGGAACTGGCACTTCGGCATCTCGTCAATAGGTTAGTTCCGGAAAATGCATCAAAACGATGTAAAGTGTGTATAGAACATGTAAGTATCATCATAAAAGTAGCATAGAACATAAGAAATTATAGATACGTTTGAGACGTATCAAGCATCCCCAAGCTTAGTTCCTACTCGCCCTCGAGTAGGTAAACCATAACAAAGATAATTTCTTAAGTGACATGCTATCATAATCTTGATCAATACTATTGTAAAGCATATGAGATGAATGCAGCGATTCAAAGCAATGGTGAAGACAATGAGTAAACAACTGAACCATATAACAAAGACTTTTATGAGTAGTACTTTCAAGACAAGCATCAATAAGACTTGCATAAGAGTTACTCATAAAGCAATAAATTCTTAGTAGAAAGCTTTGAAACAACACAAAGGAAGATATAAGTTTCAGCAATTGCTTTCAACTTGTAACATGTATATCTCATGGATAGTTGTCAACATAAAGCAATATAACAAGTGCAATAGGTAAACATGTAAGAATCAATGCACACAGTTCACACAAGTGTTTGCTTCTAAGATAGAAAGAAGTAGGTAAAGCTCGACTCAACAATAAAGTAAAAGATAGGCCCTTCGCGAGAGGAAGCATGGATTACTATATTTGTGCTAGAGCTTTTCATTTTGAAAACAAGAAACAATTTTGTCAACGGTAGTAATAAATCATATGTGTTATGCATAATACATCTTATAAGTTGCAAGCCTCATGCATAGTATACCAATAGTGCTCGCACCTTGTCCTAATTAGCTTGGATTAACATGGATTATCATAGCATAGCATATGTTTCAACCAAGTGTCACAAAGGGGTACCTCTATGCCCCCTGTACAAAGGTCTAAGGAGAAAGCTCGCATTGGATTCCTCGCTTTTGATTATTCTCAACTTAGACATCCATACCGGGACAACATAGACAACAGATAATGGACTCCTCTTTAATGCATAAGCATTCAACAACAGATAAAATCCTCATAAGAGATTGAGGATTAATTGTCCAAACTGAAACTTCCACCATGAATCATGGCTTTAGTTAGCGGCCCAATGTTCTTCTCTAACAATATGCATACTCAAACCATTTGATCATGAAAATCTCCCTTACTTCAGACAAGACGAACATGCATAGCAACTCACATGATATTCAACAAAGGTGTAAAAGTTGGTGGCGTCCCCAGAAACATGGTTACCGCTCAACAAGCAACTTATAAGAAATAAAATACATAGCTACATATTCTTCACCACAATAGTTTTTAAGGCTATTTTCCCATGAGCTATATATTGCAAAGGCAAAGAATAGAATTTTAAAGGTAGCACTCAAGTAATTTACTTTGGAATGGCAAAAAAAAACCATGTGGTAGGTAGGTATGGTGGACACAAATTGCATGGTTATTGGCTCAAGGATTTGGATGCACGAGAAGAATTCCTCTCAATACAAGGCTAGGCTATCAAGGTTGTTTGAAGCAAACTCAAGTATAAAACGGTGCAGCAAGACTCACATATGAACATATTGTAAGTATTATAAGACTTTATATCGTCTCCTTGTTGTTCAAACACCTTAACCAGAAAATATCTAGACTCTAGAGAAACTAATCATGCAAACCAAATTTTAACAAGCTCTATGTAGTTCTTCATTAATAGGTACAAAGTACATGATGCAAGAGCTTAAACATGATCTATATGAGCACAACAATTGCCAAGTATCAAATTATTCAAGACATTATACCAATTACCACATGCGGCATTTTCCGTTTCCAACCATATAACAATGAACGAAGCGATTTCAACCTTTGCCATGAACATTAAAAGTAAAGCTAAGAACATATGTGTTCATACGAAACAACGGAGCGTGTCTCTCTCCCACACAAGCATGAATTTATTCAGAGAATGAAAATAACAAAACGAAAATAAAAGCACACGAGACGCTCCGAGTAAAGCACATAAGATGTGACGGAATAAAAATATAGTTTCACTAGAGGTGACCTGATAAGTTGTCGATGAAGAAGGGGATGCCTTGGGCATCCCCAAGCTTAGATGCTTGGGTCTTCTTGAAATATGCAGGGATGAACCACGGGGGCATCCCCAAGCTTAGACTTTTCACTCTTTTTGATCATATTGTATCATCCTCCTCTCTTGACCCTTGAAAACTTCCTCCACACCAAACTCAAAACAAACTCATTAGAGGGTTAGTGCATAATCGAAAATTCACATGTTCAGAGGTGACACAATCATTCTTAACACTTCCGGACATTGCTCAAAGCTACTTGGAAGTTAATGGAACAAAGAAATCCATCCAACACGAGCAAAAGAGGCAATGCGAAATAAAAGGCAGAATCTGTCAAAACAGAACAGTCCGTAAAGACGAATTTTTAGAGGCACCGGACTTGCTCAGATGAAAATGCCCGGATTGAATGAAAGTTGCGTACATATCCGAGGATCACTCACGTAAATTGGCAGATTTTTCTGAGTTACCTACAGAGAACCCTGCCCAAATTCGTGACAGCAAGAAATCATGTCTCGCTGCGAGTAATCCAAATCTAGTATCATCTTT
The DNA here is from genome assembly GCF_022539505.1 of Lolium rigidum. Classification (NCBI taxonomy): domain Eukaryota; kingdom Viridiplantae; phylum Streptophyta; class Magnoliopsida; order Poales; family Poaceae; genus Lolium; species Lolium rigidum. The sequence goes on from NC_061512.1 coordinate 126,854,333, forward strand.
ACTATCAAAGACTTTACTTGACACAACAATGCAATAAAATAAAGATAAGGAGAGGTTGCTACAGTAGTAACAACTTCCAAGAGTCAAATATAAAATAAAATTGCTGTAGTAAAATAAAAACATGGTTATCTCCCAAGAAGTGCTTTCTTTATAGCCATTAAGATGGGCTCAGCAATTTTAATGATGCACTCGCAAGAAACAAGAGTTGAAGCAAAAGAGAGCATCAAAAGCAAGTTCAAAACTCATTTAAGTCTAACCCACTTCCTATGAAAAGGAATCTTGTAAATAAACAAGTCATGTAGGCATAATGCAACAAGCATAGAAAAGTAACACAAGCGCAACTTCAAAATTTTCGGCATATAGAGAGGTGTTTTAGTAACATGAAAACTTCTACAACCATATTTTCCTCTCTCATAATGATTGTCAGTAGCATCATGAACAAACTCAACAATATAACTATCAAATAAAACATTCTTATCATGAGTCTCATGCATAAAATTATTACTACTCCCAACATAAGCATAGTCATTCTTATTAATTGTAGTGGGAGCAAATTCAACAAAGTAGCTATCATCAAATATAGGAGGCATATTGTAATCATAATTAAATTTATCCTCCATAGTAGGCGGCACCAGAAGACCACTATCATTATAATCATCATAAATAGGAGGCAAAGTATCATCAAAGAAAATTTTCTCCTCAATGCTTGGGGGACTAAAAATATCATGCTCATCAAAGCCAGCTTCCCCAAGCTTAAATTATTCCATAGCATTAGCAACAATGGTGTTCAAAGCATTCATACTAATAACATTGGCATTATCATTCATATAAAGTTCCATAGGTTTTTTAATTTTCTCTTCAAACACCTCATGTCCTAACTCAAGATAAATACTATAAAGAACTCTAATATTTTTGTTGTTTTCCATTAAGCCTAACTAGTGTAAACAAGAAACAAAAAGATGCAATTGCAGGATCTAAAGGAAATAGCTTCGAGCACTAACACACCGGCAACAACGCTAGGAAATAGCTTAGTAGTCGGAGGATGTGAATACCTTTTACCTTACCTCCCCGGCAACGGCGCCAGAAAATAGCTTGATGTCTACCCACACTTCTATTCCTGTAGACAGTGTTGGGCCTCCAAGAGCAGAGGTTTGTAGAACAGCAGCAAGTTTCCCTTAAGTGAATCACCCAAGGTTTATCGAACTCAGGGAGGAAGAGGTCAAAGATATCCCTCTCAAGCAACCCCGCAATCACGATACAAGAAGTCTCTTGTGTCCCCAACACACCTAATACACTTGTCAGATGTATAGGTGCACTAGTTCGGCGAAGAGATAGTGAAATACAAGTGGTATGAATGAATATGAGCAGTAGTAACGGCACTAGAAAATAGCTTGCTGGCGTGCGATTGATGGTATTAATATTGCAGGAAGTAAAGATGCGATAGAAACGAGTAAATAAGCGATGATTGCAATATTTGGAAACAAGGCCTAGGGATCATACTTTCACTAGTGGACACTCTCAACATTGATCACATAATAAAACCACTCTACACTCTCTTGTTGGATGACAAACACCATTAATTGTGTAGGGCTACAAGAGCACCTCAATGCCGGAGTTAACAAGCTCCACAACATTCGATGTTCATATTTAAATAACCTTAGAGTGCATGATAGACCAACACAATTATACCGAGTACTAACATAGCATGCACACCGTCACCGACAGACTATGAAAGGAGGAATAGATTACTTTAATAACATCACTAGAGTAGCACATAGATTAATAGTGATATAATGCACATTGCAATCATAAAGGAATATAAATAAGCACTTCACCATGCTATTCTGAATTACTCTTTGGCAAGATAACGAACACTAATTCATCATGTAGGCAAACCTTAAAGATGTATTCCCAAGTACTAATAAACACCCCACGTTGTCACTGTGAGCATTCATAGGAGGTACTAACACACCACAATTTCACAGAGACATCCAACTCAAATCATAACTCGGTGAATAAGTATTCCGTGAAATATAGCCTAAGAGACCCACACGGTGCACACACTGTCACCTTTACACACGTGGGACAAGGAGTCTCCGGAGATCACATAAGTAAAATCCACTTGAATAGCATAATGACATCTAGATTACAAAGCTCATCATATGGATCTCAATCATGTAAAGCAGCTCATGAGATCATTGTATTGAAGTACATGTGAGAGAGAGATTAACCACATAGCTACCGGTACAGCCCTTAGCCTCGGGGGAGAACTACTCCCTCCTCATGGGAGACAGCAGCGTTGATGAAGATGGCGGTGGTGTCGATGGAGATGCCTTCCGGGGGCACTTCCCCGTCCCGGCAGGGTGCCGGAACAGAGACTTCTGCCCCCCAGATCTTGGCTTCGCGATGGCGGCGGCTCTGGAAGGTTTCTCGTACCGTGGCTTTTTCGTATCGAAGATTTAGGTCAGGGAGGCTTAAATAGGCGAAGATGCGGAGTCGGAAGGGCCACGGGGCCGCTAGACAATAGGGGGCGCGCCCCCCCTTGGGCCGCGCCAGCCACCTGTGTGGTGGGCCTATGGCTCTCCTCTGGCCCCTCTCCGGTGTTCTGGAAGCTTCGTGGAATTATAAGGTTCTGGGCGTTGATTTCGTCCGATTCCGAGAATATTTCCTTACTAGGATTTCTGAAACCAAAAACAGCAGAAAACAGGAACTTGCACTTCGGCATCTCGTCAATAGGTTAGTTCCAGAAAATGCATCAAAACGATGTAAAGTGTGTATAGAACATGTAAGTATCATCATAAAAGTAGCATGGAACATAAGAAATTATAGATACGTTTGAGACGTATCAGCCTCCTAGTGCGGCTTCGGCCTCTCTAGCGAGTTACCATGAAGTTAACCATGACTATCCCAAAAACACTTCACCCATGCCTCATATAAACCATAGTGGGAATGTTCCCCATTTTGATGGAACTCACTTTCCTTTTTGGAAATCTGCTATGGAATCTCATATTCGCAGCTGCAGTGTGGAGTTATGGGAGATCATTGTTCATGGATACCGGGAGGCACAATATCCCATTCGGTTGACCTCCACCGAATTCTACAACCGTCAACTCAATGCCTCCGCACGTGACAAGATTAGAAGTGGCATCAACCGCAAGCTTCTGGATCAAGTCAATGACATTGACTCCGCTAAAGAGTTGTGGGATCGGATCGTAGTACTCCAAGAGGGAACCGATTTGATCCAATCAGCTCTTTATGAGACCGCAAAGCAAGAGGCTCATCAGTTCATGATTCGAGATGGAGAATCCGTGGCCGATGCCTATGCTAGGCTTGGTGCTCTTAGAGTAAGGGTCAAGGGACTTGGAGTTGAGAAGTACAATGACGGATTCGAGATGAATGTGTTATCACCAGAATTTGACCGAGTCAGAGGTGGGCCGCGATCAAGATGGACTTGAAGAATATATATATATAGAAGAAATACGTGAATCGGCCTTACATGCAAATTTTGGGCTAGTTTGCCCGTGTATCTGTACCATGGTAGGATACGTGTCGGTTAGGAGTTAGAGTTTTACCTGTGCACGGTTAGGTGCACACTTGAGTTAGAAAGTCCCCTGGACTATAAATATGTATCTAGGGTTTATGGAATAAACAACAACCAACGTTCAACACAATCAATCTCGGCGCATCGCCAACTCCTTCGTCTCGAGGGTTTCTCCCGGTAAGCACCATGCTTGCCTAGATCGCATCTTGCGATCTAGGCAGCACAAGCTTCACGTTGTTCATGCGTTGCTCGTCGTCGAAGCCTTTTTGATGGCGAGCAACGTAGTTATCTTAGATGTGTTAGGGTTAGCATTGTTCTTCGTATCATATGCTCGTCGTAGTGCAACCCGTATACATCTAGCCGCCCTTACACCTATCTTAGGTGTAGGGGCGGCACCCCGCTTGATCATTGTTTAGTAGATCCGATCCGTTACGGTTGCTCCTTGTTCTTCAAGGATTAGTTTAACATCCGCAATAGTTAGGCCTTACAAAGGGTTGGAGGATCCAGCGGCGTGTAGGGTGTAGTTTGCTAGCCCTAGACAGGGATGTTCCGGGGATCAACCTCGTGTTGGTTTTTAGGCCCTTGTCTAGGATCGGCTTACGATCATCGTACGCGAGCGCGAGGCCCAATCGTGAGTAGGATGATCCGATTATGCGGTGAAAACCCTAAATCGTCGTAGATCGTTTTAGCTTTATCTTGATCAAGCAGGACCACCATATATTCGTACACCTCGTATGAATCATGGGTGGATCGGCTCTTTTAGCCAATTCACAGGACAACCTGAGAGCCGATCGAGGCTCGTATTTAACGTTTACGTGTATGCCATGCAGGAAACTAAGCGAGGCATCATCCAACACCTTCCTGACCAGGTATAGGTCAGGTGGCACGCCCTTGCGACGAGCATCGGACGTGTGACCGGAAGGCTTTGCGGGCCGTCGCTGCGAGGGACCGGGGCCAGCCGCAGCCCTAGTTGTTCCCGGCTCTACGGTGTTGCCGGTCGCTGCCTGCCGGTGGGTTTTCGACCGCAACACATTCCGGCACGCCCGGTGGGACAATCTTCGACATCCACCGCATCGCCATCTACATCCGAGATGGCGGAAAGCACTCCGGTCAAGTACGAGGATCCGACCGACGAGCTCAAGAAGAAGCATGACGAGATCAAGGCGGTCCTCGAAGCCGAACTCATCGGCTCTTTCCACGAAACCCGCTCCCATGGCGTCGGGTGGAAGGGGTTCTCACCTGAAGGCGCGCTCGATGGAGTGGACCTGTCCGCCCGTCGAAGAACGCACCAGGTCGCCGCGTCGGGAGATCAACTACATGGTGGCTCATTCGCCGCACCGCCACTCGAGAGCTCGGTGAACACTCTGGAGCGTGTCGCTCTGCGCGTGATCCAGGAAATCATGAGCCATCGGTATTCTCCGACGGGACCAGCTCTGGGGACTTACAAAGGAGAGATGCCACTCCAGTCCCATCCATCGCTGCCGTTCGCGTTGGCAGCACCGGAAGTGCCGAACTCATCGGCATACGTCGTATACAAGATTGGTGGTGACCCTAGTAACTACCAATTCCTACATGAGGCGCCCAAGGAGATCCCGCACGGATACGCGTGCGCATATGTGCCAGACTGCAGTACCTGGGCACTCTCGAACCAGGCTGCAACAGCAGGGGCCTCTGGAACAGCAGGAGGAACATCGGGAGCAGATCTCGAGAAGCAGACGTGGCTAGCTAAGTACGCTACTCCGACAAACCTCCAGAGCCCAGCTCCTGCAGTTGGCTCAGAAATGGAAAAGCAAGCATGGCTGGTTAAGTATGCCACCCCGGCGAATCTTCGTGGTTCGACACCTTCAGCCATCACCGCGGATCAGATTTGTACAATTCTGAAAGATCGGTTCGGCATGATGCCGAAAAGGAAGACGTTCGGCTATACCAAGCCGTACCCCAACGAGTACGAATTGATCCCGCTACCACCCAAATATCGGCTCCCGGACTTCACAAAGTTTAGTGGATCAGATGGTTCCAGCTCCATCGAGCATGTGAGCCGATATTTGGCACAGTTGGGCACGATCTCAGCATCAGACGAGCTGCGTGTGAGGTTCTTCGCACGGTCCCTCACGGGATCGGCTTTCGGGTGGTACACATCGCTGCCACCGAACTCAATCCGGACTTGGAAGCAGTTGGAAGAGCAGTTCCATGAGCAGTATCACTCAGAGGCTTCCGAGGCTGGCATTGCCGATCTAGCACAAGTACGCCAGAAGCGCGGGGAACAAGGTGTCGAATACATCCAGCGCTTCAGGACCGTGAGGAACCGATGCTATTCGGTTCACGTAAGTGAAAAAGAAGCGATCGAGTTGGCGGTGGTGGGTCTCTCATCATCGATCAAGGACGTGGCCTCCCAAGCGGACTACCCTTCATTGGCGCACATGGTGCGAAGGCTGTCAGCATATGAACGGCGCCACCCGGATGTCTACCGGGACAAATTCAAGCGTGCGGTGGCCCTGGTTGAGGCGGACGAGGATGAAGGTGCTGCGGGAGATCGAGAGGTAGCAGTGGCTGAATGGACTCGAGCGGCAGGCCCCGTGTCCTGCAAATGGGTGAAGCCACAAGGCCCTCCAAAAGGGTTCGACTTCGACGTGACCAAAACTGAGCAGATTTTCGATCTCTTGCTCACGGAGAAGCATATAAAGGTACCCGAAGGCCACAAGATCCCTACGGTGCAGGAGCTGAACGGAAAGCCATACTGCAAGTGGCATAACACGTTCACCCACACCACTAACGACCGCAGGGTGTGGCGTCGGCAGATCCAAATGGCGATAGAAAAAGGGCGGTTAATTTTCAACCAAGTACGCCATGAAAGTCGACACACACCCCTTCCCCGCCGTTAACATGGTGGAGTACACTTACCATGGAGGGTGCCAGCCAGATTTCTCGTGCAATATCAACATGGTGGGACCCGGGCACCACTCGGTAAGGACGGAGATGAGGGCAGCTGCTCTCATAGCAAAGACACAGAGGAAGCCGCTCCACGCGATCGGCTCCGCCACGACGGCAAGCGCTATGTCACGGAGGGAGAAGTGAAGAACATAAGATATCGGCGACCTCTCTCCGATCACCTCCTCAACAAGTATGTGAGTCGAGATGACCAACGCCGACGATACGACGACGAAGATGAAAAGGATCGTCTGGCTAGGGACGACAGGAGACGTCGTCGGCATGATCACGACGAGGAGCGATATGAGCGCCACGCCAAGGAAAAGTCGAGGGAGCAAGACGACGTGGATAGGCACTGGGACTGCCCCTTCTTCGTACACTCGCTGGGATTCAGGAATGAGCCGATTGCCTACAATCGGCAATTGCCCGTAATGTAAACAGAGGAAGAAGGATGCAGCTAACGTGTCCATGTTCAAACGTCTAGGGCCTCTCCCGCCTCGGAACAAGCATGCTGAGTCCGCTCGGGTGGAAGATCTCGAGGAACTAGAGGACGATGATGAAGAAGACAAGTATCATCGGCCAAGGTGGTGCCCTGATGGGCTCAGCCGTTCCCGTAAGCGAAGGGTTCAGCGTCTACGTGGGTTAGAAGAAGCCGAAAGGTTATACCCGCACACGTTGAGGAAGGCACGGCCCGATCCGGCCGCCAAAATTCAGCGAACCCTGGACGAAGAAGGTCGGCCACAAAGAAAAGAGTGGCGCCCCAAGCAAAGGAGAGCCGATGATGAAACATCGGCTGGCACAAACATGGTGCTCATCCTCCCAACGGAGTTTACTGCTCGAAGGTTAGACGATGCACTCAAGGTGGACGACGGCGAGCGCATCGACATGACAGAGGATGAAGTTAGGCTGGTCGTATCCACTGGCCTAACCATGTAGCTGGAGCAAATCAATGAGCAAACGTGGCGAGGCTGATCCTTGTGATCGGCCCCAAAAGTTTATGGAGGGACATTACGAAACCTTCATCGAGCAAGCAACGTGGAGGCCGATTCCAGCAATCGGCCAAAATTATCCTCATCATACATTCTGCATGGGTTCAGCATTTGATTCAACAGGGCCGATACCATCAAGTCCTGAAGAGCCGATACCATCAAGTCCCGAAAGAATCGGCTCGGGGGGCACCCAGGTGGATAAAATACGAGGATATGAAGTAGGAGTATCGTTCAAATGCCCAGCAGCCCAAGATATTTTTTGATGACGGGTATTGAAGTATGGGGGCCGATACATAAATCGGCCGTAAAAAATTCAAATTTTTTTAAGAAAGCCGATGCATGGCCATCGACTCAAGGGATACAACTGTTATAAGCAGAGACCCAATGATATCAAAGGAAGTGGGCCACGAAGAAAGACTATAATGGAAGAACTCCTCAATGGAGTGGTTTAATGGCTCAGATCCTCTCTTCAAGAACCCCCGGATTCTTTTTGCAAGTATTCGAGTCCATCTGACCAGCAAGGCGCAAGAGGTGGACTGAGGAAGCTCGGGGGGCACCTCGCCCTGAAGATTCTCTGCTATGAGGAGCCGATTTTGTTGAAATCGGCTGGCTCTGCATTATGATGTGAGGCCAATGGCGGCACATTTGGCTGACTCACTACCTTTCTCGCCTTGACTAAGGCTCGGGGGGCAGCTTGCCCTGAAGGACCCCTTTGCTATAGGGAGCCGATTTTGTTAAAATCGGCTGGCTCTGCAATCTCAACTGTTCTGAGGGTTGGTTGCTACAAGAAAACAGAACAGGATTTCAGATATCGCTGCAGACTATCGAAAGGAAATCTGTGGATGAGTGGTGCCTATCCTGCAGAAGTATCATCTCCAGCCTCCGGGTTGAGTTAGCAGTGGTCCCAGAGAGCCCCTGGAAGCAAGGGGGATTTGGAAGAAAAGGATCTGGCGAGAGAATGTCTGAAAAACCTGAGGTTAATGATGAGGCCAGGCATTATTTCAGGGGTTTTGCCGTTGAATCCAACACTACGCTCAGTGACTGCGGATTGGACCTGTTCGGTTGGAAGTTTGGGGATCTGAATTTGGGCAAGGTTCGCAGGTTACCGATGCGTTGCCATCGGCTTATTGAGCGGTGATCAAATTAACAATCGGCTAAATCGGTGCAAAAAGAAATCGGCGAAATCAAGTTAAGGGAAATTCTTCATTAATATTGGGATTTCTTACAATGAAGAGCCGACTGCTCAAAGAAGAAAAGAAGAACAAAGGAAGAGCCGATTGCTCGGGGGTTACTAATCCTACATTGCTAGTCCTCGCTAGCATCATCGTCGGCATCGGAGTTGCCGCCGGCGCTACCTCCGGAGGCTTCCTCGTCGCTGCTGCCCCAGCCTTCGGCCGGAGCCTCTTCTTCCTCGTCATCATCATCATCCTCGCTGTCCGCCCAAGTGCGGAAGCGCTTCGTCGGCGGGTACCCAGCGGAAGAGGAGGAATCATCTTCCTCCTCCTCCTCTTCTCTTTCCTCGTCATCGTCTTCGTCCTCGCTGTCCGCCCACATGCGGGAGCGCTTCTTCGGCGGGAGCCCGGTGGAGGGGGAGGCCTTGGTCTTCTCCACTTCTCCCTCTTTCTTCTCCTTGTCGGAGGAGATGGGGTTCGCCCCGGAGTGGAGGTCGTCCTCGTTCTTGTTCTTCGGCGACGATTGGAGGGGGAGGCCTGAGGGGGAAGAGGAGGAGGAAGACATTGCTACAGGGGAGAGGGTTTTTTGGCGCTGGTGGACAGAACAGAGCAAGGGGATGGAGTGGTGAACCGTTTGGCACGGATAAATAAAGGGAGTGTAGTGGAGATTTAATGCCATGACGGTTCTCGAGGACGTTATGCCGAAATTATCAATTCGTGCAGAGAAGCCCAAGAGGCGAGGCGAAATGATGGAAGATTCTCGCGGCAGCTCGCTCTGCCACGACGTGACCCGACGAAAGAAAAGCGTAATGATTTTGGAAATGTCATTTCCAAAACCAGGGGGGCATGTGTTATCACCAGAATTTGACCGAGTCGGAGGTGGGCCGCGATCAAGATGGACTTGAAGAATATATATATATAGAAGAAATACGTGAATCGGCCTTACATGCAAATTTTGGGCTAGTTTGCCCGTGTATCTGTACCATGGTAGGATACGTGTCGGTTAGGAGTTAGAGTTTTACCCGTGCACGGTTAGGTGCACGCTTGAGTTAGAAAGTCCCCTGGACTATAAATATGTATCTAGGGTTTATGGAATAAACAACAACCAACGTTCAACACAATCAATCTCGGCGCATCGCCAACTCCTTCGTCTCGAGGGTTTCTCCCGGTAAGCACCATGCTGCCTAGATCGCATCTTGCGATCTAGGCAGCACAAGCTTCACGTTGTTCATGCGTTGCTCGTGCTTGAAGCCTTTTTGATGGCGAGCAACGTAGTTATCTTAGATGTGTTAGGGTTAGCATTGTTCTTCGTATCATATGCTCGTCGTAGTGCAACCCGTATACATCTAGCCGCCCTTACACCTATCTTAGGTGTAGGGGCGGCACCCCGCTTGATCATTGTTTAGTAGATCCGATCCGTTACGGTTGCTCCTTGTTCTTCAAGGATTAGTTTAACATCCTGTTATCACCAGAATTTGACCAAGTCAGAGGTGGGCCGCGATCGAAGATGGGTGTGAAGAAATATATATAGAAGAAGTATGTGGATCGGCCTTTTTACCAAGTTGGGCTTAATTGCCCGTGTATCTGTAACATATTAGATCGTATCTTAGTTTAGAGATAGAATCTTATTCGTGCACGGTTTGGTGCACGCCCGCATTAGAGAGTCCGCTGGACTATAAATATGTATCTAGGGTTTATGGAATAAACAACAACTCACGTTCAACCCCAAAAACAAACCAATCTCGGCGCATCGCCAACTCCTTCGTCTCGAGGGTTTCTATCAGGTAAGCGACATGCTGCCTAGATCGCATCTTGCGATCTAGGCAGCACAAGCCCCACGTTGTTCATGCGTTGCTCGTATCGAAGCGCTTTTGATGGCGAGCAACGTAGTTATCATTAGATGTGTTAGGGTTAGCATTGTTCTTCGTTTAAACATGCTTACGTAGTGCAACCCTTGCATATCTAGCCGCCCTCACGCCTATCTCAGGTGTGGGGGCGGCACCCGCTTGATCATTATTTAGTAGATCTGATCCGTTACGATTGCTCCTTGTTCTACAAGGATTAGTTTAATATCTGCAATAGTTAGGCCTTACAAAGGGGGAGGATCCAAGTGGCACGTAGGGTGGCGTTCGCAAGTCCTAAACGGGATATTCCAAGGATCAACTTCATGTTGGTTTTTAGGCCTTGTTTAGGATCGGCTTACGAGCACCGTGCGTGGCCGCGAGGCCCAACCTGGAGTAGGATGATCCGATTATGCGGTGAAAACCCTAAATCGTCGTAGATCTCATTAGCTCTATCTTGATCAAGCAGGACCACCAAGTATTCGTGCACCCCGTACGAATCATGGGTGGATCGGCTCTTTGAGCCGATTCACGGGATAACCCGAGAGCCGATCGAGGCTCGTATTTAACGTTTACATGTATGCCCCGCAGAAACTAAGCGAGGCATACCCATCACCTTCCCCGACCAGGTATAGGTCAGGTGGCACGCCCTGCACTTCGCAACGCCGCGTGTGACCGGAAGAGCATTGCGGGCCGTCGCTCGGAGGGGTCTCAGCCAGCCGCAGCTCTAGGCTCTTCCCGGCTCTACGGTGTTGACAAGGCCGCTGCCCGCCGGTGGGTTTTGGCAGTCAACACATTCTCGGCACGACCGGTGGGACAATCGTCTACATCAACCACATCGCCATCTACATCCGAGATGGCGGACGGCACGCCGACCACCTACGAGGATCCGCCCGACGAGCTCAAGAAGCAGTACAACGAGATCAAGGCCACCCTCGAAGCCGACCTCATCGGCTCTTTTCGGAGAACCCGTACCCATGGCATCGGATGGAAGGGATTCTCACCGCAAGGTGCGCTCGATGGGATAGACCTCTCTACCCCGTCGGAGGAACGCACCGTGGGTCCGCGGGCAGAGATCAATTACCCGGTGGCTCACTCGCTACACCGCCACTCGAGAACTTGGTCAACGTGTTGGAGCGTGTCGCTCGCGCGTGATCCAGAGATCATGAGCCACCAGTACTCGCCGTCAGGACCAGCTCTCGGGACTCATCAAGGAGAGTTGCCATTCCAGTCCCGTCCACCGCTGCCATATGCGTTGGCAGCACCTGCTGAAGTGCCGACTACACCGGCATTCCTCGTCTACAGGATTGGTGGCGACCCTAGTGACTACCAGTTCTTAATGGAGGCGCCTAAGGAGATCCCTCAAGGATACGCGTGCATGTATGTGCCGGATTGTGGTGACCGGGCACTCACAAACCAGGCCACAACATCGGGGACTCCGGCGAAGACAGGAGGAACGTCGGCGACAGAGCGTACGTGGCTAACTAAATACGCCACACCGACGAAACTCCCGAGCCCAGCTCCCGCGGATGGCTCGGAGCTGGAAAAGCGAACATGGCAGGCCAAGTACGCCACCCCGGCGAATCTTCGAGTGCAACTCCTACGGCCAGCACAGCGGATCAGATCGGTACCATATCGAGAGACCGGTTCGGCATGATGCCGAAAAGAAGGGCAGTCGGCTATTCCAAGCCGTACCTCGACGATTACGAGATGATCCCGCTGCCACCTAAATATCGGCTCCCCGACTTCTCCAAATTCAGTGGATCGGATGGCTCCAGCTCCATCGAGCACGTCGCCCGATATTTGGCTCAACTAGGACCGGCTTCGTTGTCGGATCAGCTACGCGTGAGGCTCTTTTCACAGTCCCTCACGGGATCGGCTTTGGATGGTACACCTCCTTGCCGCAAACTCCATCCAGTCTTGGAAGCAATTGGAAGAACAGTTCCATATGCAATACCATTCGAAGCTTCCGAGTCCGGCATTGCCGATCTAGCACAACTACGTCGAAGCGCGGGGAAACGGTGACAGAGTACATCCAAGCACTTCAGGAATCTTAGGAACCGATGTTATTCGGTTCGTATAACCGAAAAGGAAGCGGTCGAGTTGCAGTAGCAGGCCTCGCAACACAGCTCAAGGACATGGCCTCCCAAGCAGATTATCCCTCGCTGGCGCACATGGTTCAGAAACTATCAGCATATGAACAGCGCCACCCCGACCTGTACCAAGACAAGTTCAAGCGTGCAGTAGTTATGGTCGATACAGAGGAAGATGAAGTGCTTGCGGGAGACCAAGAAATAGCAGTGGCTGAGTGGACTCGGGGAGGAACCCCCGTGGCCTGCAAATGGGTAAAGCCACCAGGGCCGCCCAAGGGATTTGATTTTGACGTAACCAAGACTGAACAAATCTTCGACCTCCTCGCTCAAGGAGAAACAAGTTGACGATTCCCGAAGGTCTCAAGTTCCCCACGGCGAAAGAGCTGAACGGAAAGCCGTATCGCAAATTCCACAACTCGCTTTCCCATGCCACCAACGACCGCCGGGTGTGGCGTCAGCACATCCAGGCGGCGATAGAGAAGGGGCGGCTAATTTTCAACCAAGTACGCCATGAAGGTCGACACCCAACCCTTCCCCGCCGTTAACATGGTAGAAATCACCTACCCCGAAGGTTGCCGGCCGGGTCCCTCGTTCAGCATCAACATGGTAGGACCCGGAAACCACTCTGGCAAAGATGGAGATGAGGGCAGCTGCTCTCATAGCAAGGATACAGAGGAGGCCGCTCCACGCGATCGGCTCCGTCATGATGGCAAGCGCTATGTCACAGAGGGAGAGGTGAAGAATATAAGATATCAGCGGCCCCTCTCTGATCACCTCCTCAACAAATATGTGAGTCGGTATGACCAACGCCGACGGTCCAATTACGATGATAGAGGAGATTGTCTGGCTAGAGAAGCCAGAAGATATCGTCGGCAGAATCGCGATGAGGAGGAGCACGAGCACTGTGCCACGGAAGCATCAAGGGAGCAAGATGACAACGCCAGGCATTGGGACTGCCCTTTCTTCAGACACTGCTGGGATTCAGGAATGAGCCGATTGCCCACAATCGGCAATTGCCCGGAATGCAATCAGAAAAGGAAGGAGGCAGCCAATGTGTCTGTGTTCGAGCGCCTAGGGCCTCTCCCGCCACAAAGCAAACGCGCCGAGTCACCTCGTTGGGCAGATCTTGAGGATTCAGAAGACGAGGGAGAAGTGGAAGAAGACAGGTACCACCGGCCAAGGTGGTGCCCCGACGGACTCAGCCGTTCCCAAAAGCGCAGGGTTCAGCGATTGCGCGGCCTGGAGGAAGCCGAAAGGTTATACCTGCATACGCTAAGGAAGGCACGACCTGATCTGGCTGCGAAAGTTCAGCGAAACCTGGTTGAAGAGGGTCGTCCACGGAAAATGGAGTGGCGCCCCAAACAGAGGAAAGCCGATGATGAGACATCGGCTGGCACAAACATGGTACTCGTCTTGCCGACAGAGCTTAGCGCTCCACGACTCTACGGAGCACTCAAGGTGGACGACAGCAAGCGCATCAAGTCGGAGGTTGGGTTGGTTGTATCCAGCCGACCAAGTAGCAAGATCAAACCAATGAGCAAACCAGGAGAGGCTGATCCTTGTGATCGGCCCCAAAAATTTATGAAGGGAACTTACAAAACCTTCAACGAGCAAGCAACGTGGAGGCCGATTCCGACGATCGGCCAAAATTATCCTCACCCACCGTTCTGCCTGGGTTCAACATGTTATCCAACAGAGCCGATACCATCAATTCTCTTGACAGAATCGGCTCGGGGGGCACCCAGGTAGATAAAATACGAGGATATGTAACGGAAGCATCTCATCTTTTGGTGATAGGTATTGGAATATGGGGGCCGATGCACAGGTCGGCCGTAAAAAAGTGAAAATTCGAAAATTTTCGAACACGACTCGATGCAGCGAGGCATCGACTTAAGGATATAACAGCCGATGCATGGCCATCGACTCAAGGGAGATTTCTTCAAGAACAATATCAGTAGCAGCATGGGCGTGCGGATCAGGTCAAGGATGGATTGCATTAGAAGCTCGGGGGGCAGCCCACCTTGAAGGCTTTCCGCTTAGAGAAGCCGATTTGTGTTCAAATCGGCTGGCGTTGCATAAGGAACTTCCCCACACACGATCAAGCCCAGGTTTATGCAGCTCATTTGTGTGTCCTCGTCTCTGTTTTGCCTTGACTGAGACTCGGGGGGCAACAGGCCTGGTAGGTGCTCTATTGAAGGACCGATTGAAGTACCATCGGCTGATCTTTGTTGCAACCTTCTTCGCAAAGCGATGAACGCTCGCTAAGGAGTTGAAGAATGGAAGGATGAATGTCGAAGGACCGATGCGTTGTTATCGGCTCATTACACATTGGCAAAGGGGACGAATCGGCAAGGTCAGTAGGAGAGGTAAATCGGCTCAATCAAACTCAGAGGAAATCGGCAAAATCAAGTTGGGGAACAGTTCTTCATTGATAGGCGAGATTTCTTACATAAAGAGCTAATTGCTCTCAAAAGGAAATACTAGGGGATACATTGCCCCATCTGCTACTACCGACCCTATGCTAGGGGTCCTATCTACGGGCCGTCAACTGCCCTCGTCGTCATCCTCGGAGCTCTCATCGGCACTGCTGCCGATGGGCTCCTCGTCGCTACTCCCGTAGCCCTCCACGGGGGCTTCGTCCCCGTCTTCGTCGTCGCTGCTGTCGTCGTCCCACCACATGCGAAGGCGCTTCGCTGGTGGGTAGCCCTCGAGGGAGTCATCGTCGTCGTCGTCGTCCTCCTCTTCTTCTTCCTCCACCACCCCCTCGGAGGAGGTGAAGTCGTCCCAGGAGAAGCGATCGTCATCGCTCTCCTCCTCCGGTTCCCCGTCGGCGAGGAAACGGAGGTCGCTCTCCCCGTCCGTCGAGGACTGGTCGTCCTCGGACCGGATGGAGAAGTCATGGTCCGACTCCTCCCCGGCCGCAATGGCGCGGCGGGTGTTGGCTGCATGGACCGCCGCCGGGTTGTGCTCCGGCGTCGGCTCGCGGGACATGGAGGACTGGCTGGAAGGGTCCGATAGGGCAGAGGAGGAAGAAGACATGATGGCGCGAGAGGATTTTTGGACCGCTAATGCGAGGGGATGCGAGAGCGGAACTGTTCATAGCGGTTAAATAAAAGGGGATATGGTGAAAATTCAATGCCACAGCAGTTTCCGAGGAAGTGGTGTTTGAAAGAAAGAGAAAAGACTGCCAAATCACGCGGAGAAGTTGAGAAGGCAAGTCATCATGGTGACGGATACTGCGACGGTTCTGCCATGACATGACCCGACGAAAGGAAAACGTAATGATTTTGGAAATATCATTTCCAAAACCAGGGGGGCATGTGTTATCACCAGAATTTGACCAAGTCGGAGGTGGGCCGCGATCGAAGATGGGTGTGAAGAAATATATATAGAAGAAGTATGTGGATCGGCCTTTTTACCAAGTTGGGCTTAATTGCCCGTGTATCTGTAACATATTAGATCGTATCTTAGTTTAGAGATAGAATCTTATTCGTGCACGGTTTGGTGCACGCCCGCATTAGAGAGTCCGCTGGACTATAAATATGTATCTAGGGTTTATGGAATAAACAACAACTCACGTTCAACCCCAAAAACAAACCAATCTCGGCGCATCGCCAACTCCTTCGTCTCGAGGGTTTCTATCAGGTAAGCGACATGCTGCCTAGATCGCATCTTGCGATCTAGGCAGCACAAGCCCCACGTTGTTCATGCGTTGCTCGTATTGAAGCGCTTTTGATGGCGAGCAACGTAGTTATCATTAGATGTGTTAGGGTTAGCATTGTTCTTCGTTTAAACATGCTTACGTAGTGCAACCCTTGCATATCTAGCCGCCCTCACGCCTATCTCAGGTGTGGGGGCGGCACCCCGCTTGATCATTATTTAGTAGATCTGATCCGTTACGATTGCTCCTTGTTCTACAAGGATTAGTTTAATATCTGCAATAGTTAGGCCTTACAAAGGGGGAGGATCCAGGTGGCACGTAGGGTGGCGTTCGCAAGTCCTAAACGGGATGTTCCAAGGATCAACTTCATGTTGGTTTTTAGGCCTTGTTTAGGATCGGCTTACGAGCACCGTGCGTGGCCGCGAGGCCCAACCTGGAGTAGGATGATCCGATTATGCGGTGAAAACCCTAAATCGTCGTAGATCTCATTAGCTCTATCTTGATCAAGCAGGACCACCAAGTATTCGTGCACCCCGTACGAATCATGGGTGGATCGGCTCTTTGAGCCGATTCACGGGATAACCTCGAGAGCCGATCGAGGCTCGTATTTAACGTTTACATGTATGCCCCGCAGAAACTAAGCGAGGCATCCCCATCACCTTCCTGACCAGGTATAGGTCAGGTGGCACGCCCATGCACTTCACAACGCCGCGTGTGACCAGAAGAGCATTGCGGGCCGTCGCTCGGAGGGGTCTCAGCCAGCCGCAGCTCTAGGCTCTTCCCGGCTCTACGGTGTTGACAAGGCCGCTGCCCGCCGGTGGGTTTTGGCAGTCAACACATCCGCAATAGTTAGGCCTTACAAAGGGTTGGAGGATCCAGCGGCGTGTAGGGTGTAGTTTGCTAGCCCTAGACAGGATGTTCCGGGGATCAACCTCGTGTTGGTTTTTAGGCCCTGTCTAGGATCGGCTTACGATCACCGTACGCGAGCGCGAGGCCCAATCGTGAGTAGGATGATCCAATTATGCGGTGAAAACCCTAAATCGTCGTAGATCGTTTTAGCTTTATCTTGATCAAGCAGGACCACCATATATTCGTACACCTCGTACGAATCATGGGTGGATCGGCTCTTTAGCCGATTCACAGGACAACCCGAGAGCCGATCGAGGCTCGTATTTAACATTTACGTGTATGCCATGCAGGAAACTAAGCGAGGCATCATCCAACACCTTCCCCGACCAGGTATAGGTCAGGTGGCACGCCCTTGCGACGACGATCGGACGTGTGACCAGAAGGCTTTGTGGGCCGTCGCTCTGAGGGACTGGGGCCAGCCGCAGCCCTAGTTGTTCCCGGCTCTACGGTGTTGCCAGTCGCTGCCCGTCGGTGGGTTTCTGACCGCAACAGAATGAAGCATTCATAAAGTCAAAGGTCATTGCTATGATTGCGTTCAAGCAACAAGACACCAACCTTGCACTCAACTTTCAAATCATGACCAAGAGTGCCGATTTAAACTCCGATGATCTAGTCTCCTATGTGGCCGCCAACGAGAACATGGCCAAGGCAGGAAAAAGGCTCATGGCAATGAACCGTGTTGATGAAGCCTCACACAACCATGAAGCGTCACACAACCTTGCTCTCAAAGCTAGAGCTGTCCATGGAAGAGAAGAAGACTATGAAATTGAAGAAGAAGAAGAAGAGATGACCTCAACTAGTGACATTGCTACCGACTTTGCCTTCTTTGCCAAGAAGTACAAGGGAAAGCTTCCAATGCTCCTCAATGACAAGAAGAAGAGAACTTGCTACAACTGTGATGAAGATAACCACTTTGCAAATGAGTGCCCTTATGAGAAAAGGGTAGACAAGCCAAAGTTCATCAAAGGGATCAAGCCAAGATTGAAGCCAAATCCAATCAACGATCGATACAAGAAGAACAAGGGAAGAGCCTTTGTTGGAGCCGAGTACTTGTCCGATGAAGAAGAGGAAGATGAGGAGAAGGAAGTCGGAGTGGCCGGTTTGGCATTCTCCAAACCCGGGTCACTCTTCACATATGACTACTCCAAGGATTACTCCACGGAGAATGATGTTGGTTCTTCTTTCATGGCAAGAACAACTCAAGATGATGACTCCGATGACTCTCTCCCTTCTACAATCGTTGGCTCTTGTCTAATGGCAAGAAAAACCAAGGTAATGGAACCTCCACCTTCTCTATCTAGTGTTCTTGATGATGAAAATGAAAATCAAGAAGAATTAATTGTGCTTAAGGAACTTTACAATGTTAGATGCACCCTTCGTGGTGAAGCTCTTGTCAAGTTTGATTTCTTGATGGACACCCTCAAAGAAAAGGATGAGTCCATTGAGGAACTAGAATATCAATTGAATGAAGAAGAACGGAGATTCAATCTCCTAAGACAAGAGCTAAAAACCGAAAGGTGCATATCTCAAGGCCTTAAGCAACAAATTGAAACCTATGAACTTGATAAAGTCAAGGACCTAGAAACTATTGATAGGGCTCAATCATTGACTCAAGAGCTCAATGCCTCAAAGGAGGAGCTTGAAGTTGCTCATGCTTCTCTCACTAGGGATCTTGACCACCTTGAAAGAGCTAACAAGCTTGTTAAGGATGAGCTCAAGAAACTTGGAGAGAATCATGACCTACTCCAAGAAACCTACCAAAAGGCTCTTGGATCAATGAAGGATCCCATTGTTGTTGAAAAGCATGCTAGCTCTTCCACTTCTTTTACTAGTGAGCATGCTAAGCTTGTTGAGGAACATGTTCGTTTACAAGAGGAACTTTCCTTACATGTTGAGACCAATGCATATCTTGAATCCTTGGTGACTAAATATGGTCTCGACTATCATCCTAATGAATCTTCTTGTGAGCAAGCATCTATTCTTGAGGAAAATGTTAGGTTAACAAAGGAACTTGCAAAGTTCACCACCGCCAAGAACAAGATGGGATTGGATGACCTCTTGAGTAAGCAAAGGTCAAACAATCAAAAGTTTGGACTTGGGTATACTTCCAAGTCCTACAAGAAGAACGACTACAAGAAGGAGAAGCCCGCTCAAGATAAGAACAAGAAGGTCACTAATGATGGCAAAGCCTCAAAGGGCAAAGCCACTAGTGGTGACCGCACGGGGCCAAACAATCACTATGCTTTATTTGTTGATTATTATGGTGATGTTTATGCTAACTACGTTGGCCCTCGTAATGGCTATGCTTATAGAGAGTACTCAATTTGGGTACCAAAAGATATTGTTGTCATTGCAAAGGAACCCATTAATCGATGGGTTCCTAAATCCTCTACTTGATTTTGTAGGGGTATTCCTCCGGTGGTCCAAAATGGGTGTTTGATAGTGGATGCACCAATCATATGACCGGAGGAAGAGGTGTGCTTGATCAATTCATTGAAGACATCAACAAGAAGTCAAGCATCACATTTGGTGACAACTCAAAGGGAAAGGTACTTGGGTACGGCAAGGTGGCAATCTCTAAGGACTTGTGTCTTGAGACGGTCATGCTTGTTGAATCCCTTGGCTATAACTTGCTCTCTATATATCATCTTGCCGATGCCGGTTACAATTCATATTTTACTAATTATTGTGTGAAAGTCTTTAGGAGTGACAATCTCAAATTGGTCCTCGTTGGATATGTGGAGAACAACCTTTACGTGGTTGACCTCTCGAAAGAGAGCTCCTCTCCCTCCACATGTCTAATGGCGGCCAAGCATGACGAAGGTTGGTTGTGGCATCGCCGCCTTGGTCATGTCAACATGAGGAATCTTAAACAACTCCTAAAGGGTGAACACATTGTGGGACTAACCAGCATTTCTTTTGAGAAAGATCGTGTTTGCAGTGCATGTGTAGCCGGAAAGAAACTCAAGAAGAAACATCCTATCAAGAGTATCGTCACCACATCTAGGCCTTTGGAGCTCCTTCATTTGGATCTCTTTGGGCCATCACATTATGATACTCTTGGTGGGAGCAAGTATGGACTTGTCATTGTTGATGATTACTCAAGATACTCTTGGGTCTTTCTCCTTAAGTCTAAGGACGAGACCTATAGAGAGTTCATCATCTTCGCCAAGAAAGCTCAACGTATGTATGAATCCGAGATCAAGGCGATTAGGACCGACAATGGCACCGAGTTCGAGAATTACACCATGCAAGAGTTTGTCGATGATGAGGGCATCAAGCATGAGTTTTCGGCGCCATACACCTGTGGTGACCCGGCATACCACTGCATGGTGTAGTATGCAAGTCTGATATAACACCAATGAAACACAGTTCCACGGGTATTATATCGCTCAGAGTGGTACAACAGAAACATATGCGGGTCCAAGGCATGTCTATAGAATTACAACATCGACTCGTTACATAAGATCATCACAGCCTCCTACTTTACAATGAGGTAAACTGCAAATAAACTCCAGAAGAACGACTCGTAGTCTAGTCTTATCACGAACTCTATTTGTAGAGTATTTCACTAACTACAGAGGCTAAGAATAGACTCTAGCTAAATAGGAGCTAGGTTTAGGAAGCTAGTTCCCTTCTATGGCTAAACTAGGTTTTCTCCTTGTTGGATGTGGTATCTGACTCCACTGACGGGGTCCTGTCTCTTGAAGTAGTTGTTGACTCCTCGGCCTTTGAGTTGCACTCGTAGATCCTCCTTCGATGCCTCCATTCCTAAGCAGGGGATTTAAGAGTGGGATGAGTACGAGCGTACTCAACAAGTTCATTATAGGAAAGAGGTGTTTAATGCACTAGCTACAGCATTAGACCAGAAAGTCTAATACCAATGCAAGTTTTCATAACCATTTCTTCAAAAGGTTGCTTTTATTCGGAAGAACTATGTCCGTCGGCCTTCACCGGTTTACTAGAACTTCATGGAGCTCCTTTCCGGCCGCGTTCGCAGCTCCATATCCCGGAACAGGGAGTGACAGGTCACGGTTCTTTACACTCGCAGAGGTGTGTTGCTTTACCCATAAGAGATCTTAACCTTGGTGCCAACCGGGCAATTGTTCCCGTCCACACTTCCTATGGTGTGAGGCCCGGTATAAGGTCTAGCCAATCATGTTCCTCCGCTACCTCGAACACCCACCCTTTGTTGCATACCCCGACCCTGGGTCCTCGTCGGTCCCATTATTCCCGTAATTTCAGGGTGGACCCCGACCACGACAACAGCTTGGGACTCGTTAACCAAACTCCTTCGCCGGTAGCCGCAACCCATCATAGACCACATTACCGTGGGGAATTAGAAGGGGATCCCCACCCTCAAGTTGTTCCGCAAGCAAGCAACCGCTACGGTAAGCAACAGCTATACCGTGGGGAATTAGAAGGGGCTCCCCACCCTCAAGTTGCTCCGCAAGACACAACTGCTACGGTAAGCGCATCCGTTGATGAACGAGAGGTGGAAACACTTTTGACTACTCCGTCCCACTCCGGATCTTATGGTTAACACGGGTATTACGGCACAAGAATCACTCGGCGACATTTGTTGTTTAATCCTAGATGGATATAATCCCTTGCAATGGAACCTCCACCATATCAACACAATCCATGGTTCCATTGCCCACCACATAGTCATATTCATAGTTATGAAAGTAGTGGTTTTGGTTTTTATGCAATCGTGATAACCATAGTACTTTGCAAGTAATTTGATAAAAGTACTCAAATGACATGAGCAAGTGATGAACTTGCCTTTCTTGGCTGCAAGATTATGCAGACAAGGTCTTCGATACACAATAACTCCAAATTCTGAAATAGCAATCATCGTCCGGTAAGGACGATGTTTAAAAGATTGGCAAGGATGCAATAATGCATAAGAATGAGATGCAATCGCTCTAAGCGTGACCTAACCCCGATGAATTAGGATTAGTGAGTTGTAATGATTAGTTCAGGTGTGTTGCACTTTTAGAGTGATTCACAAACAAGGTTCTTATTCAGGTTTGTGTTGTTTTAGAATCATAAACAAGTGGTAAAATGAGTAGTAGCAATCATACACACCAAGGAATAGTAGTTGTATAATAAGTAAAGAACAGTTGTCAGTTTTAAGTCCTATAACACATGGTTGATGATTACTTATTATATAATTCAAAAGAATAAATTTTGAAGAACATGTTCTTTGATCAAGAACAATTATGATAATTAAGTTGGTGGGATTCTATGGTTGTCTGTGGTTTCATCTAGTTTATGGAGTAGATATTAGATGGATCCCAATAAGGTTGGATTCATCAACATCTAGGGCTGGTAAGGTTAAGATAAGCCTAGGCATCCTAAGCAATTCATTATACAAGGTTGTTGTCAGGGTTGGTTTATCTTGCTAATGATAGCTGGCTAGGGTTTATAGGTCCTTATAAGCAGGGTTGGTGATGATTCCTTATTTTCTTCAAAAGAATAACTTTTGAAGAACATACTTCTTAAATAATAAGAAGTATATCAATTAGGGTTGAGGTTGTCTAGGTTTTGCTACTAGATCCACTAAGTAAGGAATTATTGGCTCCTAAATAGGATGGTTCGTAAATATCTCACACTAGTAGGTTTAAGTGGAGTATGGAATGTAATGATAAATATTGGGCATAAATGCTATTAGAGTTCATCATAGTGGTGTGATGCTAATTAAGGATGGTTACTTAAAGATGATGGTTTTGGTAGTGTAGGCTAGGGTTTGCACTTGGTTAACCCTACTTGATTATTTAGTTCTGATGAAGATGAACACATGGGATGCTAATTAGTAGTGATAGGGTTCCCATATTTTATGTGGATTTGAACTAGTATTTAGTTGCTAGATATGAATCTATGATTACTAATGAAGTAACATGATCACATGTTACTAAGGGTTTAGGTTTGGGAACAACTTAGGGTTCATATCAAGTAATGGATTTAGGTTCCTAATTGCATTAGGGTTTTGGGTGTCACATGAAATGATGAGTTCCTAGTTTTCTTCCTTATGGAACTAGGGTTGCATAATTACTATTTAGTTCATAATTTAATAACTTCATTAATAAATTTGAAGTTATTAATAACTTTGAAATAATAATATTGGATTTGGTATTTTATTAATTTTCAATAATGGATTAAGATAATTCTTAATTAGGGTTTAAATCCTTCAAATAAGGATTTAATAAATAAAGAAAATTAGTTTTAATGTTTTCTTTATTTATTTACTGGCTTTGTTTAATTTTGGAGAATTTTCCTAATTATTGAATTGTAATTCAATAAGAATAAAAGAAAAGGCTTAATTATTAAGTTTAAGGGATTTCTATTTTCGTGCCCTCGGGTCCTTAGTTGTGCTCAGTTTTCCCCAGCTCCTTAGTTTTTCCTCAGTTTTACCCAAGCGTTTGTCTGAAACCATCAGACGTGATGTAACGGCCGGTTGCCCGACGGTTGACCGTTATCTTCCGACTAGTGGGGCCACGTAGAGCCTGCAAAGACACGTCGGACCATCCATCTTTGTTTGACCGTAAGCATCGCCGTATCCCCGACCAAAACGCGAACGAGTGGGGCTTCGGTATATCAAATGACAAGTACGGCCATGACGCCGATACAAGGGGCAATACACGGGTAGGATTAGATTTTTAAACGGAGCTCTACAGCGATGGCACGGAGGAGGTGGCATGCGGGGTGCCGAGATGAGATCGACGTCCACAAAGAACCGCATGAGGCGAGACCGGACGCATTAGATAGATATGAACTAGACGCGTTTAACCATGCAAAGAAGAGAAGAAATGGTCGACGACATCGACGACCACCTCAAAACTTTGACCGACCGTGTCGGACACGAACGCGAGCAATGTAGAGAAAACTAGTGTCTCTCCTTTCCGGCGTGTATAGGTGGGTGCTAGGAGAGTGTGGTGGCGAAGGGAAAGATCTCGCGGCGGTCCGTGGCGTCCAAAGCATAGCGGGTCGGCGTGGCCGTGCCCACAGCCGGCGTGCATGCATGATCGGCATTGGCATCAGCATGTACGTTCGGCATTGGCCTCGGCGGTATCTCCGGTGTGTCGTTGATCGAATGAGGGGACGGGATTGAGGGTGCATCCCGACGTTGACCTAGCGAGTGGCGGCGAGCATAGCCGTTTCGACCATGCCGATATCGGCATCGGCATCGTTTGGAGGCCGTGGTGCTCGAATCAAGTTGGGATTTGTTTCTTGTAGGCCAAAATGAATTTGAAACAAGTTTCATGTTGAAGGTTAGGTAACGAAAGTTTGTAACTATCCCAAAATTATACTAGCGCCATGGTGAGGTTCTTTTTGATAGAGCTATACGGTTGGGCAAACTTTTTTGACACTTTTTAGATAGGGTTCCTTGTTGTTACACGTATGGCATCATGTATGGAAAATTTGGGGTCATTTGGAGATGTTCGAAAAAATCACTTTGCTTAAGCGCATGCCGTTTCGTCTCGCTGAAACCAGCTTTTCTAACAAGGTGATTTTTTCTACCTTCTCTAAATAACCTCAAATTTCATACAGCTGATCTTCTATACATAGATAGATAGATTGTTTCGTTTTTACATTTTTCGAACTTTTTATTTCCCTTTACAATACCCAATTGATTTTCAGGTCAAAACCTCGAAAAACAAGCATCATGTATGGCATCATTTTCACCCTAAATTTTCTGAAACTTTCCCTTTTAGATATTCCTTGTTGTTATAGGTATGCCATCATCTATGCCAAACTTGGTTAGGTCTCACCGAAACCAGCTTTTGTAACAAATTAGGTTTTTTCGCGTGAAAAGTAATGGCTACAACAAATTGTTGATGGTTTATCATTTTTTTGCGTGAAAAGTAATGGCTACAACAAATTGTTGATGGTTTATCATTTTTTGCGTGAAAAGTAATGGCTACAACAAATTGTTGATGGTTTATCATTTTTTGCGTGAAAAGTAATGGCAACAACAAATCGGTGATGGTTTATCATATTTTTTGCGTGAAAAGTAATGGCAACAACAAATTGTTGATGGTTTATCATTTTTTGCGTAAAAGTAATGGCTACAACAAATTGTTGATGGTTTATCATTTTTTGCGTGAAAAGTAATGGCAACAACAAATCGGTGATGGTTTATCATTTTTTTTTTGCGTGAAAAGTAATGGCTACAACAAATTGTTGATGGTTTATCAATTTTTTGCGTGAAAAGTAATGGCAACAACAAATCGGTGATGGTTTATCATTTTTTTGCGTGAAAAGTAATGGTAACAACAAATCGGTGATGGTTTATCATTTTTTGCGTGAAAAATAACGCCTAAAACAGTTTATAATTTTTAGCGCGTGAAAAATAATACAGTAAAACCGCCCTTCAGCAAGCTAATTAACCGCCAACAGAGAGAGAGAGGGGTTATCCTGCCCGTTCCCTATATCATACGATCAACGGTCGGTGGGCACGATCCGCGTGACATGGGCTAGACCAATCAGAGCGATGATGCACGTCTGCGAGAATTTGTGAAGAGAGAGGGCAAAACTGAGTACTATCAAGAAACCAAGGGCACTCGAGTAGTAAATAGACTAAGGGATTCAAATATGAGATTTAAAAAATGGAAAATGCGTGTTTTGTACAATGAAACCCATCTTGGCCTACCTCAAACTATTTGCAATACCAATATACATCAGTGTGAGAATTGTGGCCTCATTTAGACAAAGTATGATTTGGGGGAAGCTGTTTTGGGAAGGGCTTATTGTGGAAAACCATGCACCTTCATAGCTACTAGGTGATTTGAGAAGTGGCAATTTGTGGTAAAACTTGATTTATCTATGATTTATCTATGATTTGAGAAGTGTCAATTTGTGGTAAAGACTCCATGAGTAAGTGCCACTCTTTTTAGGATTTTTTTGCACATTAAATGACTCATTTAACTAGTTAATCCCATTTGTTGACTCTCTCGTTGACCAGCCACTTGAGGGTAAAACTGAGTATATTGCACTAGCCAGTATTAGCACTCGAGGGGAAAATTGAGCACACAAAAAATGCTAGTATAAGACTCGAGGGTATACCTGAGTATATCTAAATTTCCAGGGTTAGACTCGAGGACACGTGCAATTGTTGACGCGTAGACGCGGGTCGCGGTGGAGAAGTCGAGACGTGCAATCGTGGACGCGTGTCGCGTTGCGTAAGTCCAAGACGTGCGTACGTGCACCCGTGCACGCGTAGGACGCGGGTCGCATTAACCACCCCTCGCCTTTATAGACGCCTCCTCCCACCGTCTCTGTCACTCTCACTCGCTCTCGCATCGCCAACTCTCTCCCACGTCCCATCATCTTCTCCAAAGCAAAAACCCTCTCCCTCTCCCTCTTCCTCTTCCTCTTCCTCCGCCGGAGAGATGGACAAGGAGAATGCCAATCCCATCGTCGAGGTTGGCTCGAAGCGCGACGCCTCCATCTTCGGCCCCGTCCCTCGACGGACGCCGCCGCCGCCGCCGCCGCCGGTGCATCGGAGGCTGCCGCCGCCGGTGGCGGCCGGATCCCGGCGGGATGGGACCCCTACGACCCCGTGCCGTACGTCCCGCCCCGAACCCCTACGACACCTCCCCGGAGGACCCATGGAACGAGGTAACTACGGTTTGCTTCCTTTTTGTTCCCCATTCCTTTTTGAACCCTATTTTTGCTGGTGTAGATGGATCTCGTAGATGGATCGGTATTGGGCTAATATTTGCGCCGATTTTATTCCATTTTGTTTTGATCACTTCTTGATTTGGGGGTTCGGCTGTTCGGTTAATTTATGCAAGTAATATTGGATCTCAATCGGTTAATTTATGCAAGTAATCATGGGATCTCAATCAGTTATTTTATGCACTAATCAAAAGATATCAACCGTTTAATTTTGCAAATAATCTCGAATGTGTTCAAGTTCGGATCTAGTTCAGATCTAGAATCTGTTTCTTTGCCTATGATGAATGGTTGGGCACAAATTTTTACAGGGAGGGTTCAGCGAACCATTGCCGTGTACAAATCTGTTGTGCATGAGCTTTAGTTCGCTTACCCCTTCCCCGTAGATATATAATCATGTCCACTCTAACCGAGGCTGACTCTCGTTTTTCTTAACTTTGTTATCATGTACGTTAGTCATCGTTGCAACTCATTCACTAGTTTCTGTTTGATATGGATCGGATGTCCGGCAGCGACGTCGGCAGCGACGAAGAGCGAGGAGGACGTCAAGACTCGCCAGTGTGCCGCGGAGGCCGCAGGTCGGCCGCGACATCTCCTACTTCGCCAAGGAGGTGTACAGGTGCCCCTTCCGCACCGGGAGACTCGGCGCCACGGACTTCAACCGCCTCGTCACGCATGCCGAGAACATCAGCACCACCTTCCCCAAGGTCGGCACGACGGTGAACGTCCACTCCTTCCGCGCCAAGCACAGGGCGCTCGGCATGCACCTCCGCAGCTTCCAGCGGGTGGAGATCTCCGCCGGGCGCATGCCTCCGCTCAAGCCCAAGGCTCCCAAGGGGAGCAAGAGCAACAAGTGGAGGGAGAGCCGGATGGGGTAGGCGGAGTCCTCGGACGTGTGCTGCTCGCCGCTGCGCCTCCTAGTTTGTTGTTGGGATCCCTTTGTTGTTAGCTAGGGATCCCTTGTTGTTATGTTAGTATGATGGTGCTCGTGAAGAACCTCGTTACTATGTTGGCTGCCGTGTATGCAGCCTATTATCTATCCATATTATCTAGGGATTATCTATCCCTAGTCTACTATATTTTGTTGGCCGTACTTAGTTTTCTTGATTTACTATGACCGTGAATTTATCGTACATTATCCTGGAGATTTGCTTCTAGATTTAACTACATACATATGAACCAGAGGGAGTACTAGATTTGCTGCCATATTGGGCAAACAACGAGGGCCAAAAGGCACAAATAATTGAAGAAAGTCGAAATGCAAGCTTCTCTAGATTTTATACTAATTTGGTGAAAAGGACGAGAGAGAAAGAGGGGAAAAAGGTGCACTTAATAGGGATGCCAATTTGGGGCCGAGAGAGACAGAACCCAGCTCCTGCTCACGTGCAACCAAACGCTTCTCGTCCTGTCCCACGCGGGCCCTTTCTACCAGCCCCACGCGACGCGGGCCCACACGACTCGGCCCCACAAGACGCGGCCCCACACGTAACGAACGGTCAACTAAACGGGAATCCCGCCGTCCGAGCCGCTTCTGCGGGTTTCAAACAAGGGCTTGGGGAAAACTGAGGAAAAACTAAGGAGCTGGGGAAAACTGAGTACAACTAAGGACCGGAGGGCACGAAAATAGAAATCCCTAAGTTTAAAACAATTAAATTTTTATTAAAAATAAAAATTTCATATTATATTTTTATTGGATAGGATTTTCTTTTCTAAGAATTTTGATATCTTTTTTATATTTTTCTGACTTAAATTGAATTTTCTAAATTCATTTGAAGTTGTAGATGTTTATTGAATTTGAATTTTAAACTAAAAATACTAAATCTACCCGAGACAGGATACACACAGCCACTGGCCAGTGGGCCATTGCCACGGTGGCTGCCACGCAGGCGTCGATGTGGCAACCTTGTGCCTCACCGGCGGCCAGTGGTGGTTGACGCCGGCGATAGGGTGCTCCCGTGGGGCTGTGGGCGTGCTTAATCGAACGAGGGCGACGAGAGGAACCTACTGGTGGTGTCGCCGCCACCAAATGGTCACCGGAGTGTGCCCGGCGGCGAGGTGCGGCGGCGGTGCTCACGGGCTAACGACGCGGCGGCACTACGGAGAGCAATCAAGCGAGGCGTGAGTGCTATGAGGCTCAGTAGCTCACCAGGTTTACTCCAGGCTTGACGGTGAGGTCGGAGCGAGCCTGAGTCGCCGGAATTCATGGCTCCGGCCGTCGGAGAAGATGACCTCGGCGAGGTTGATTTAGGACGCGCCGGCTCGATTCCTGGTGCAGGCAGAGCAAGTCGAGGACGGCGATCACGACGGTGTCCACGGCGTGGCTCGAGGAGGTCTACATCGGCGGCGATGGTCGATGGCCGGGCCGGTTAGGGTTTCGTCTGGGAAGAAAATTAGGCAGAGGAGGAAGAACTTCGGGGGCTAGGGTTCGTTGCAGCCTTTATACGGCTCGAGGCGAGCCTCGTCACGCTGCCGGTGAAGGAGAGCTCGCCAGCACCGTGACGAAGACGAGCACGGCGTCGTGCTGTCGACCATGCGGGGGAGAGGATGAGGACGAGCTCCACCCTTTATTTTTTTTATCGAAAGGGTATTCGGGCTGGCGTTGGGCCGTGTGGGTGGGCTACTGCTGGGTTGCTGCGGGGCTTGGTTGTCGGGCTGCAGACTCGGGCTCCTTGGCCAGGTAAGCCAGGTAAGGTGTTTTTCTCTTTTTCTTTTCTGTTTTTATTTCTTGTTTTTGAATTCTGGTTTTCATTCAAATTTGAATTCTTGTCTATTTTGCAGGTGTTTATCAATTTGCTTTTCATGAGATTTACTACAAGGATCATTGTATTACTGTATTGTTTTTGCATAAACATAATTATATGTGAGCCTTGTTGCAAATTTTAATTAGACAAGAATTTAGTATTCATTTTAATTTCCTTTTCCATTTGGAATACTACTCCCTTTTGGAATGGTTAGAGTTAATAATTATACTCCAAGTATCTTAGAGGTTGATATTAAGATTTGTTTTCTATTTGAAGAATTAATCACTTGCATATTATTTCATGTGAGCACTTATTGATTATGGTTTTATAGGGTTGATGATAACCCAATTTCAAGGTTAGCTTTAGTGTTATGGTCTATTAACACTTTGATTTGCCTAGAGTAATTCTACTCTCATCATGGTTTGATCTTTAATTACAATGATATGTGGTTGATCACCACACATAGTTTAATTATAGGACTTAGCATTAGATGACTCTTATGTTTTTTAATTGAACATTGGATTTAATTAATGAACCATTAGGGTTCTAATGATATTTACCTAATGGCTATTGATTTGAATCTTAATTATGGCATGGGTTTAAATTATGATCACCATACATAAACTAGGGTTGAGATATCATTTTAGTTTGTAGGGATGGGATGACACCATATTGCATATGCTAGGGTTTAATCTCCCCTAACCATGATAAGGTGTTTACTTGCTTAATAGTTGAGGTTCTCCTTTAGTTACTAAGGACTTGAGAATTGGTTTTTATCTTATACCAATAGATTTCTTTTATATTCTTAATCTATTGTTAAAGTAACTAAAGTAGCTATAATTCTTTTTATAGTTAACTTTGGTGATAATGATGAATGGTTTCTCACCATATATATTATAGGCTTTAACTCTAAGCTTTACTTATGAGCTTATATCTTCTACTTCAAGTTCTTAGGGTTTATGATCACTACACAATTTATAATGATCAAGGTTTGGCTTCCTAAGTTATTACTAGAAATATTTAGATATGGTTTTACCAATTACCCCTCTCACTCCACAAGGACTTGGATTATAATCTAAGGTTCTACTCTAGGAATGATGATGTGATTATCTATATATGTGGTCTTCCTTAGAATTTCTACCTTGCTATCTTCCGTAGCTTGTTCTTTAGGAATTCCGATAAACCCGCATCTTGTGGCATGCCTCCACCTCCTAGCTGCTTCATCTTGATCCTAGCTATTTTATGGAGTGGCTCAATGTGTTGGTCTTCTTGCATCATGGTGCAAGATGATGAGATGAATGAGGTAGAGGGTTCCTTTTATAGGCTTGGGCATGCTCTAATATCATGACACATGGGTGGATGACTATTGCTTTAATTTGATGAGTAAGGTGCTTGGTTGTCATGCTCTCATCCATAGCAATCCTTTAAGCATGAGGTGGCATAGCTTAGGATTCAAGCTATGTAGATATTTTCATCCTATGTGGCATTGAGATTATCCTCTCATGTGATTTATTTTTGGATAGCCAAGTGGCTTTTGTTACTAAATATCTTGTGAATGATTTTATGCTTGTGGTTGAGTCACTATATCATATGTGGTGGTATTTATATCATTATTGGGATCAAAATGTCAAAGATAAGGATTATACCCCAATTTTGAATGATGATATTTGATTTCACCAAGGCATGATCATATGAGTTTCAAAGTACTCATAGTTTATTTTATTCAAATAGTTTGAACTATAATTCGTAATGTAAATGAATTTAGTTTTGTGATATTCCACATATTTAAATAGTTATGCTTAAAATAATAATGTGGGGCTTTTATGCACTTAGGTCCTTGTGTTTTACCATATTTGGTAATTAATTTTAAAGTGAATTCAATTATACCCCAAGTGTAGTTTCTTAACTTTTTAAGTGTTAATAACTTAGAGTTTGATTATTATCTATTTGATGGTTATAGGCTTCTCCCATCTCTAGGGTTTAATGATAAGCTTGTGTTGGTGTTGAGTTCAAGAATTACCATGAGGTTCATGGTAAGGACATCGGTTAGTTTTAAGACATGGAGAAGATAAGTGAAGAATGGGTTCTCCATTTATTCTTACTTGATTTCCAATTTAATAAATGTTCTTATGTTATGGCAAAGAATACCATGTTATGATCTTTTATAAGATCAAGCAATTGATCATTGTTTAAAGTTTTGTGGTGTTAGTTCCATTTGATCTAACCCCTTAGATCAAATCATCTCTACCCAAAACAGGTTTTAACAAAGGTCACACTGAGGTTTATAGCACTTGACTTGATGAGCTACTTCAATTCCACCAAGGTCAAGTGAAACTTCAGTTACTGTGATAGTTTTACTTTAAAGCGCGAAAATTCCCCAGATTTTCTATGCATGTATGCAATGCACACACCTGTTTCCTCTATTTTTGTAACCCCAAATGCTGGGATATTACAACACCCCTCAACAAAATGGTGTTGTTGAAAGGAAGAACCGGACTATCATTGAGATGGCAAGAACCATGTTGAGTGAATTCAACTCACCCCACAACTTTTGGGGAGAAGCCATCTCTACGGTCGTCCACTACTCCAACCGGCTCTTCCTCCGTCCCCTCCACAACAAAACTCCATACGAGCTTCTTACCGGTAACAAGCCTAATGTCATGTACATTCGTGTCTTTGGATGCAAATGTCTTGTTAAGAACAACAAAGGAAAGCTCGGTAAATTTGAAACTAGAACCATAGAGGGCATATTTGTTGGTTATGCGGAGAACTCTCACACCTATAGGTACTACAACCGGTCCACTGGGACTATTGGAGTATCTTGTGACGTGGAGTTCTTGGAGGATAATGGCTCCCAAGTGGAGCAAGTTTTTTCATGTGTTGCAGGTAATCATGATGATTCCATCTAGTGCCATCAAGCATATGGGCATTGGACACATCCGGCCCATAGAAGTTCATAATGATGATCAAGATGATGGAGTAGAAGTATCAAGCACGGCTCAAGTGGAGCCTAGCTCAACTCAAGCCGAACCATCAAGTGCAACTCAAGAACCATCCCCCACTCAAGATGAGTCACATTCCGAAGAACAAGAAGAAAGTCCTCATTCCACTGAGCAAGACCATGATGATGATCAAGAGACATCCACAACTCATGATCAAGCTCAAGTGATCCCTCATGATCAAGTACTAGCAAGAGATGAATTCATTGATCATGAAGGAACCATTCGGAAGATCAAGGCCGCTACAAGGGCAAGTGATATGAAAGTAGATCAAGTCCTTGGTAGCATCTCAAGAGGAGTGGTAACTCGTAGACACCATGCATTACTTATCACTTATTGTCAACACCATGCTTTTGTGTCTAGTTTTGAACCACTCAAGGTACATGAAGCCTTGGTTGATCCGGATTGGGTAATTGCCATGCAAGAAGAATTGGAGTGTTTCACTCGTAATGAAGTATGGTCTCTAGTTGAGAGACCCAAGGATCATCGCATCAATGTTATTGGGACCAAATGGGTATTCAAGAACAAGCAAGATGAGAATGGCATTGTCATACGAAACAAAGCAATGTTAGTGGCGCAAGGGTTTGCACAAATAGAAGGTATGGATTTTGAGGATACCTTTGCGCCGGTAGCCCGTCTTGAAGCTATTCGTCTTTTGCTTGCATTTGCATCTTTCCACAATTTCAAACTATATCAAATGGATGTGAAAAGTGCATTTTTGAATGGTCCCCTAAAAGAAACCGCATATGTGGCTCAACCCCGGGTTTCGAAGACCCATGCCGACCCAACCACGTGTATTTACTCCATAAGGCACTCTACGGTCTCAAGCAAGCTCCACGTGCTTGGTATGAGTTCCTTAGGGATTTCTTACTACATGATGGGTTTTGCATGGGTACGGTCGATTCCACCCTTTTCACCAAACGGGTTAAAGGGGGTGGCTTATTTATATGTCAAATATATGTTGATGATATTATCTTTGGTGGAACTAACCCCAATCATAACAATGCTTTTGAGCTATTGATGACTAGGAAATTTGAGATGTCCATGATGGGAGAGTTGAAGTTCTTCCTAGGCTTCCAAGTGAGGCAACTTGCAAAAGGCACCTTCATCTCTCAAGAAAAGTATGTGAAGGACATGCTCAAGAAATTCAACATGACCAATGCAAGCCCAATGAAGACACCCATGCCCGTAAAGGGGCAACTTGGCTCATGTGACGGTGAGAAGGATGTGGACATAAAGGTATACCGCTCCATGATAGGATCCTTGCTCTACCTTTGTGCCTCTAGGCCGGATATCATGCTAAGTGTAGGGATGTGTGCTCGTTTTCAATCCGCTCCCAAGGAGAGCCATTTAATGGCGGTCAAACGGATTCTAAGATACCTTGTTCTCACTCCTACTCTCGGGCTATGGTATCCTAAGGGGTCAACCTTTGAACTCATTGGCTATTCGGATTCCGATTGGGCCGGTGATAAGGTTGACCGGAAGTCTACCTCCGGGGCTTGCCAATTTATTGGCCGGTCATTGGTGAGTTGGTCATCCAAGACACAAAACTCCACCGCTTTATCCACCGCCGAAGCCGAATACATATCCGCGGCATCTTGTTGCACTCAATTGTTATGGATGAAGCAAACCTTGAAAGACTATGGTGTGTCTCTTGGTACGGTGCCTCTTATTTGTGACAATGAAAGTGCAATTAAGATCGCCAATAACCCGGTTCAACATTGTCGCACCAAACATATTGACATTCGCCATCACTTCCTACGTGATCATGTTGCCAATAAGGATATTGATCTCACTCATGTGGGGACAACCTACCAATTGGCGGATATTTTCACTAAGCCTTTGGATGAAGCCCGGTTTGTTAACTTGAGAGGAGAACTTGGTATTCTTGATCCTAAAAACTTGGATTGATTAACTTCTTGCACTATATTCTTGCATTTATCTTGCTCTCTAGCTTAGAGGCATATCACATATGGGGATAGTCATCTTACCATGTCTTGGTATGATGCATACCTATGTGTGCAACATAAATAGACCCAGTGTCATTATATGGACCCAAGCATGTCTCTTCGAGGTATCATGACATTTGCGCTTTCACATAGGGGAAATAATCCCCCGCCCCTCATTGAGCATCAATTACAACTTGATTTGACTATATAAGGCTAAATGATCTTATTGCAAAAACTATTCCAAAATGTTTTATGGTTCTTGATATACTTCGAATCATGCCCATTGTTGCTATTTATTTCTTGTTTGGATTTCACTCCAATGGGTATGCCTAGAGAACTTTGTGTTTCCAACCCCATGTCTATGCTCATCTCATCATCATCTATCTATCTATATGTACATGTCATCATCTAAGCATTCATACACATTTACACAGAAAATAGGGGCAAAACGAGGCAAAATGAGACAAAACTGGGCAAACAGACTTTGGCCGGTCACTGGCCCGGTCGGACCGGCCTTTGCGCCGGGCCATCCGGCGCTCGGCCCGGTCAATCGAGGCGGCCGACCGGCCGTGCGGCTGGTTATGTGTTGGGGGAGGATACCCCTTGGGGGTCTTCTTCCTCATTATCCCCCACCTCCCAAACCTCCATGGCCGCCGCCTCCACCATCTCCACCACGTCCTAGGTCTTTCCCACCACTAGTTTCTCCCCAAACTTCACCCAACCATAGATCGGGATCTCTCAAGCCTCTTCACCAAAGGATTGGTCTCTCTCAAGCTATTTTGGGA
Organism: Lolium rigidum; assembly: GCF_022539505.1. Lineage (NCBI taxonomy): Eukaryota > Viridiplantae > Streptophyta > Magnoliopsida > Poales > Poaceae > Lolium > Lolium rigidum. The sequence continues at coordinate 126,889,622 of NC_061512.1, forward strand.
GATCTTGGGGATTTGGTCCTCGAGCCCTCTTCACGTGTTCTTCCTGCTCACTTGGGCAAAAAGGACGATGTCTTAGGGTAAATCTTTCTCCCTATCCCTCTCCCTCTTGCTTTCCCTCTCTCATTGCCCAATTTTGAGGAAAGTTGAGAAAAGTTAGGGTTAGGGTTAGGGTTAGTAAGTCCTCATGCCATCTAGAGTGTCTCACACTCCTATGCACATTGTTCACTCTCATGGTATAGTCTATGTTCAAGTTTGTGAGTTTTTGCATGATTTTGTGACGAATTTCTGGGCAAACATCACAAATCACTAGGACCCGGTTTACAGCCCGGTCAACCGGCCTCTCAACCGGCTGGTCCGGCGCGCCGCCCGGTCAACCGGATTGCCAACCGGCTGGTCCGGTCTGTAGTCCGGTCGGACCGGCCCATTGATACATCCCAAACGTATCTATAATTTCTTATGTTCCATGCTACTTTATTGATGATACTCACATGTTTTATACACATTATATGTCATTATTATGCATTTTCCGGCACTAACCTATTGACGAGATGCCGAAGAGCCGACTTCGTTTGTCTTGCTGTTTTTGGTTTCAGAAATCCTAGTAAGGAAATATTCTCGGAATTGGACGAAATCAACGCCCAGGGTCCTATTTTTCCACGAAGCTTCCAGAAGTCCGAAGAGGAAACGAAGTGGGGCCACGAGGTGGCGACACAACAGGGCGGCGCGGCCCAAGCCCTGGCTGCGCCGGCCTACTGTGTGGGCCCCTCGTGACTCTCCCGACTCTGCCCTTCCGCCTACTTAAAGCCTTCGTCGCGAAACCCCCAGTACTGAGAGCCACGATACGGAAAACCTTATAGAGACGCCGCCGCCAATCCCATCTCGGGGGATTCAGGAGATCGCCTCCGGCACCCTGCCGGAGAGGGAATCATCTCCCGGAGGTCTCTTCATCGCGATGATCGCCTCCGGATCGATGTGTGAGTAGTCCACCCCTGGACTATGGGTCCATAGCAGTAGCTAGATGGTTGTCTTCTCCTCATTGTGCTATCATGTTAGATCTTGTGAGCTGCCTATCATCATCAAGATCATCTATTTGTAATCCTACATGTTGTGTTTGTTGGGATCCGATGAATATTGAATACTATGTCAAGTTGATTATCAATCTATCATATATGTTATTTATGTTCTTGCATGCTCTCCGTTGCTAGTAGAGGCTCTGGCCAAGTTGATACTTGTGACTCCAAGAGGGAGTATTTATGCTCGATAGTGGGTTCATGCCTCCATTAAATCTGGGACGAGTGATGTAAAGTTCTAAGGTTGTGGATGTGCTGTTGCCACTAGGGATAAAACATCGATGCTTTGTCTAAGGATATTTGTGTTGATTACATTACGCACCATACTTAATGCAATTGTCCGTTGTTTGCAACTTAATACTAGAAGGGGTTTGGATGATAACCTCGAAGGTGGACTTTTTAGGCATAGATGTATGCTCGGATAGCGGTCTATGTACTTTGTCGTAATGCCCCGATTAAATCTCATAGTACTCATCATGATATATGTATGTGCATTGTTATGCCTTCTTTATTTGTCAATTGCCCAACCGTAATTTGTTCACCCAACATCTCGTTTATCTTATGGGAGAGACACCACTAGTGAACTGTGGACCCCGATCCTATTCTTTACATCTGAAATACAATCTACCGCAATTGTTCTTTACTCGTTCTTCGCAAACAATCATCATCATCCACACTATACATCTAATCCTTTGTTTACAAGCAAGCTCGTGAGATTGAAAACCTCATTGTTACGTTGGGGCAAAGTACTTTGATTGTGTTGTGCAGGTTCCACGTTGGCGCCGGAATCCCTGGTGTTGCGCCGCACTACACTCCGCCACCAACAACCTTCAACGTGCTTCTTGACTCCTACTGGTTCGATAAACCTTGGTTTCTTACTGAGGGAAAACTTACTGCTGTACGCATCACACCTTCCTCTTGGGGTTCCCAACGGACGTGTGTCAACTGCACGCATCAAGTAGATTTTCTGGCGCCGTTGCCGGGGAGATCAAGACACGCTGCAAGGGGAGTCTCCCACATCCAATCTCTTTACTTTGTTTTTGTCTTGCTTTACTTTATTTTATTTACTGCTTTGTTTGCTCTTATATCAAAAACACACAAAAATTAGTTGCTAGTTTTACTTTATTTACTGTCTTGTTCTCTATATCAAAAACACAAAAAAATTAGTTACTTGCATTTACTTTATTTATTTTGCTTTATTTACTACTACTAAAAATGAGTAATCCGGAAGTTGAAGTTCGTTCGTTTAAGCAACAAGGGGGAGAAAGTTTTAAAGATGCTTGGTATAGAATTAGTGATGCTCATCATAGGTGCATTAAGAAACACTCCACTATTATACTACTCGAGAACTTTTATGTTGTTATCTCTAGCTGGAATAGGTATGTTCTTGATACTCTTGCGGGAGGTAATTTCCTAGGCACTCCCGCTTTAGAAGCTAGTTGCATCATTGAGAGTCTAGTTGGAATACCACCTGTTAATGAAGCTAAAATTGAAATCTCTCTTGAAGATGTCATGAAAAAGTTGGAGGCCACAGAGAAAGATCTTCCAAGTATTGAGACTAAATTGGGAATATTACTTAATAGCACTGATAAACTTGATAAATCTCTAGGTGGAATTAATGAGAGAATTTCTGTTTTAGAAACTTGTGCTACTCATGATAATCGAACCCATAGGATTAGTGAACTTGAAGAGCCTATGGGAACCTTGGGTTCAACTTTTTCTTCTCTTAAGTTTAAGGAGAAAGCCTATGTGGGTAAGGAGCAAAAGTTCATGTATGTCTCTAAAGTGCCTAAGCCAAAAAACTATTATAGGCCAAAAATTGACAAAGCCCTTAGCACCACTATGGATGATGGAGCATCTGAGATACCTATTGATGTTGATGCTTCATCTCTTGACAATACTTGATACACACTTTCTGCGCCTAGCTGAAAGGCGTTAAAGAAAAGCGCTTATGGGAGACAACCCATTATTTTACTTCTGCACTTTTGTTTTATATTTGAGTCTTGGAAGTTGTTATTACTGTAGCAACCTCTCCTTATCTTTATTTTATTGCATTGTTGTGCCAAGTAAAGTCTTTGATAGTAAAGCCAATACTAGATTTGGATTGCTGCGCAGGAACAGATTTCTTGCTCTCACGAATTTGAGCAGTAGTCTTTGTAGCCAATTTAAAAAAATCTGCCAATTTACGCGCGTGATCGTCAGATATGTACGCAACTTTCATTCAATTTGGGCATTTTCATCCGAGCAAGTCCGGTGCCTCTTAAAAATTCGTCTTTACGGACTGTTCCGTTTTGACAGATTCTCGCCTTTTATTTCGCATTGCCTCGTTTTGCTATGTTTGATGGATTTCTTTGTTCCATTAACTTTCAGTAGCTTTGTGCAATGTCCAGAAGTGTTAAGAATGATTATTTCACCTCTGAATATATGAATTATGCACTGACCCTCTAATGAGTTTGTTTTGAGTTTGGTGTGGAGGAAGTTTTCAAGGGTCAAGAGAGGAGGATGATACAATATGATCAAGAAGAGTGAAAAGTCAAAGCTTGGGGATGCCCCCGTGGTTCATCCCTGCATATTTTAAGAAGACTCAAGCGTCTAAGCTTGGGGATGCCCAAGGCATCCCTTCTTCATCGACAACTTATCGGGTCACCTCTAGTGAAACTATATTTTTATTCCGTCACATCTTATGTGCTTTACTTGGAGCGTCTTGTTTGTTTTTGTTTTTGTTTTTGTTTGAATAAAATCGGATCCTAGCATTCTTTGTTTGGGAGAGAGACACGCTCCGCTGTTTCGTATGAACACATGTGTTCTTAGCTTTATCTTTAATGTTCATTGCGAAAGTTGAACTACCTCATTCATTGCTATATGGTTGGAAACGGAAAATGCCGCATGTGGTAAATGGTATAATGTCTTGAATAATGTGATACTTGGCAATTGTTGTGCTCATATAGATCATGTTTAAGCTCTTGCATCATGTACCTTGTACCCATTAATGAATAACTACATAGAGCTTGTTAAAATTTGGTTTGCATGATTGATCTCTAGAGTCTAGATATTTTCTGGTTGAGGTGTTTGAACAACAAGGAGACAATATAAAGTCTTATAATAGTTACAATATGTTCATATGTGAGCTTTGCTGCACCTTTTATACTTGAGTTTGCTTCAAATAACCTTGCTAGCCTAGTCTTGTATTGAGATGAATTCTTCTCGTGCATCCAAATCCTTGAGCCAATAACCATGCCATTTGTGTCCACCATACCTACCTACCACATGGTATTTCTCTGCCATTCCAAAGTACATTACTTGAGTGCTACCTTTAAAATTCTATTCTTTGCCTTTACAATACATAGCTCATGGGAAAATAGCCTTAAAAACTATTATGGTGAAGAATATGTACTTATGTGTTTTATTTCTCAATAAGTTGCTTGTTGAGCGGTAACCATGTTTCTGGGGACGCCATCAACTTTTACCTTTGTTGAATATCATGTGAGTTGCTATGCATGTTCGTCTTGTCTGAAGTAAGGGCGATTTTCATGATCAAATGGTTTGAGTATGCATAATGTTAGAGAAGAACATTGGGCCGCTAACTAAAGCCATGATTCATGGTGGAAGTTTCGATGTGGACAACTAATCCTCAATCTCTTATGAGAATTTTAATTGTTGTTGAATGCTTATGCATTAAAGAGGAGTCCATTATCTATTGTCTATGTTGTCCCGGTATGGATGTCTAAGTTGAGAATAATCAAAAGCGAGAAATCCAATGCGAGCTTTCTCCTTAGACCTTTGTACAGAGCGGCATAGAGGTACCCCTTTGTGACACTTGGTTGAAACATATGCTATGCAATGATAATCCATGTTAATCCAAGATAATTAGGACAAGGTGCGAGCACTATTGGTATACTATGCATGAGGCTTGCAACTTATAGGATATCTTATACGTAACACATATGCTTTATTACTACCGTTGACAAAATTGTTTCTATGTTTTCAAAATAAAAGCTCTAGCACAAAAATAGTAATCCATGCTTCCCTCTGCGAAGGGCCTATCTTTTACTTTATTGTTGAGTCAGTTTACCTACTTCCTTCTATCTTAGAAGCAAACACTTGTATCAACTGTGTGCACTGATTCTTACATGTTTACCTATTGCACTTGTTATATTACTTTGTGTTGACAATTATCCATGAGATAAATATGTTGAAGTTGAAAGCAACCGCTGAAACTTATATCTTCCTTTGTGTTGCTTCAATGCCTTTACTTTGAATTTATTGCTTTATGAGTAACTCTTATGCAAGTCTTATTGATGCTTGTCTTGAAAGTATTATTCATGAAAAGTCTTTGCTATATGATTCATTTGTTTACTCATTATATTCATCATTGCTTCGAATTGCTGCATTCATCTGATATGCTTACAATAGTATGATCAAGATTATGATAGCATGTCACTTCAGAAATTATCTTTGTTATCGTTTACCTACTCGAGGGCGAGTAGGAACTAAGCTTGGGGATGCTTGATACGCCCCAAACGTATCTATAATTTCTTATGTTCCATGCTACTTTATTGATGATACTCACATGTTTTATACACATTATATGTCATTATTATGCATTTTCCGGCACTAACCTATTGACGAGATGCCGAAGAGCCAGTTGTTGTTTTCTGCTGTTTTTGGTTTCAGAAATCCTAGTAAGAAAATATTCTCGGAATTGGACGAAATCAACTCCCAGGGAGCGAAGCTTCCAGAAGTCCGAAGAGGAAACGAAGTGGGGCCACGAGGTGGCGACACAACAGGGCGGCGCGGCCCAAGCCCTGGCCGCGCCGGCCTACTGTGTGGGCCCCTCGTGACTCTCCCGACTCTGCCCTTCCGCCTACTTAAAGCCTTCGTCGCGAAACCCCCAGTAACGAGAGCCACGATACGGAAAACCTTACAGAGACGCCGCCGCCGCCAATCCCATCTCGGGGGATTCCGGAGATCGCCTCCGGCACCCTGCCGGAAAGGGGAATCATCTCCCGGAGGTCTCTGCATCGCCATGATCGCCTCCGGATCGATGTGTGAGTAGTCCACCCCTGGACTATGGGTCCATAGCAGTAGCTAGATGGTTGTCTTCTCCTCATTGTGCTATCATGTTAGATCTTGTGAGCTGCCTATCATGATCAAGATCATCTATTTGTAATCCTACATGTTGTGTTTGTTGGGATCCGATGAATATTGAATACTATGTCAAGTTGATTATCAATCTATCATATATGTTATTTATGTTCTTGCATGCTCTCCGTTGCTAGTAGAGGCTCTGGCCAAGTTGATACTTGTGACTCCAAGAGGGAGTATTTATGCTCGATAGTGGGTTCATGCCTCCATTAAATCTGGGACGAGTGACGTGAAAGTTCTAAGGTTGTGGATGTGCTGTTGCCACTAGGGATAAAACATCAATGCTTTGTCTAAGGATATTTGTGTTGATTACATTACGCACCATACTTAATGTAATTGTCTGTTGTTTGCAATTTAATACTGGAAGGGGTTCGGATGATAACCTGAAGGTGGACTTTTTAGGCATAGATGCATGCTGGATAGCGGTCTATGTACTTTGTCGTAATGCCCTGATTAAATCTCATAGTACTCATCATGATATATGTATGTGCATTGTTATGCCTTCTTTATTTGTCAATTGCCCAACCGTAATTTGTTCACCCAACATGCTATTTATCTTATGGGAGAGACACCACTAGTGAACCGTGGACCCCGGTCCTATTCTTTACATCTGAAATACAATCTACCGCAATTGTTCTTTACTCGTTCTTCGCAAACAATCATCATCATCCACACTATACATCTAATCCTTTGTTTACAGCAAGCCGGTGAGATTGACAACCTCACTCGTTACGTTGGGGCAAAGTACTTCGATTGTGTTGTGCAGGTTCCACGTTGGCGCCGGAATCCCCGGTGTTGCGCCGCACTACACTCCGCCACCAACAACCTTCAACGTGCTTCTTGACTCCTACTGGTTCGATAAACCTTGGTTTCTTACTGAGGGAAAACTTACTGCTGTACGCATCACACCTTCCTCTTGGGGTTCCCAACGGACGTGTGTCAACTGCACGCATCACCCGTGCGCCGGCTCGCCCAGCTTTTTCGCATAATCCCATCGAAGCACTTGGATATATGCTATGCTTTTGGCTTCCCCATATACTGATGACATGTACACTTACCCCCCTGCTCTCCTCGCCTTATTTTTGCTGATTCACAGGAAGTTGGAGTGGTGAGGATCGTGGCACTACTGCCAAGAGAGGGAGGCTTGCAGTGCCTCCACCACGCCGTACTAGTGGTCGTGCACATCAGCCCACTGGTGGCAGCTCAGCTGGGGGACGAACCAAGACAACTGGCAGTAAGAGGAAAGATAAACATGCAGCACATGACAGTGATGAGATATTGCCAGAGTTCAATGTTGGTGATGTACATGTTGGTGCATGGAGAAGACTCAGAGAGTCCAACCCCTATCGCTTTTAGGAACCCACTTACACAGGGGGAGATAAGTTTTTCTGGACCAAGACACAGCAAGTCATGTGGGAAGAGTACTATGCTTCCAAGAGCACATGAAGACATGCACCATTGTTATGCCCAAGGCCATCAAGGATGTCATTGGAATGTATGAAGCCACCAAGTTTCGTTTTGTGGATGAGACCTTGAGGCGGATGGGGTTGTATGATCTTATGTGCCTGACACCTACTGATGGGTGCTATTGTCCAATCTTGGTGAGGCAGTTTCATTGCACAGTCTTTTTTCATGATGATGAAGCTCGGACTATGACTTGGATGAGTGGCCAACAGAAATACACTTGCAACTATCTTGATTTCTGTGAAGCCTTGGGGTTTGCTGGAGGTCGTGCTTGTGGTTTCAAGCTATATTCTCAGCAGAAGTTCACCAAAGGGGACATTGCCTTTTGCAATCCTCCGGACTCCGCACCTGGACCTCCCACTATCTCTGGCATGTACTACTCCTACCTTCTACTAGCCAAGCTATTCCATGAGACTCTCATCAGCAAGTCCGGTGATACAAGTGAATGCCGTGCATACCACCTGAACTTGATGTACTACTGCCACCCCGAGCACCGGAAACTCATTGATGGCTGTGATCTCATCTACTGTGAATTGCGGCGCTGTGTGATGTCTACGCACACTCCTTTTCATGTAGACAGTGTTGGGCCTCCAAGAGCAGAGGTTTGTAGAACAGCAGCAAGTTTCCCTTAAGTGAATCACCCAAGGTTTATCGAACTCAGGGAGCAAGAGGTCAAAGATATCCCTCTCAAGCAACCCTGCAATCACGATACAAGAAGTCTCTTGTGTCCCCAATGCACCTAATACACTTGTCAGATGTATAGGTGCACTAGTTCGGCGAAGAGATAGTGAAATACAAGTAGTATGGTTATATATGAGCAGTAGTAACGGCGCCAGAAAATAGCTTGCTGGCGTGCAGTTGATGGTAGTAATATTGCAGGAAGTAAAGATGCAGTAGAACAATAAATAAGCGATGATTGCAGTATTTGGAAACAAGGCCTAGGGATCATACTTTCACTAGTGGACACTCTCAACATTGATCACATAATAAAACCACTCTACACTCTCTTGTTGGATGATGAACACCATTAATTGTGTAGGGCTACAAGAGCACCTCAATGCCGGAGTTAACAAGCTCCACAACATTCGATGTTCATATTTAAATAACCTTAGAGTGCATGATAGACCAACGCAATTATACCGAGTACTAACATAGCATGCACACCGTCACCGACAGACTATGAAAGGAGGAATAGATTACTTTAATAACATCACTAGATTAATAGTGATATAAAGCACATTGCAATCATAAAGGAATATAAATAAGCACTTCACTATGCTATTCTGAATTACTCTTTGGCAAGATAACGAACACTAATTCATCATGTAGACAAACCTTAAAGATGTATTCCCAAGTACTAATAAACACCCCACGCTGTCACTGTGAGCATTCATAGGAGGTACTAACACACCACAATTTCATAGAGACATCCAACTCAAATCATAACTCAGTGAACAAGTATTCTGTGAAATATAGCCTAAGAGACCCACACGGTGCACACACCGTCACCTTTACACACGTGGGACAAGGAGTCTCCGGAGATCACATAAGTAAAATCCACTTGAATAGCATAATGACATCTAGATTACAAAGATCATCATATGGATCTCAATCATGTAAGGCAGCTCATGAGATCATTGTATTGAAGTACATGGGAGAGAGAGATTAACCACATAGCTACCGGTACAGCCCTTAGCCTCGATGGAGAACTACTCCCTCCTCATGAGAGACAGCAACGGTGATGAAGATGGCGGTGGTGTCGATGGAGATGCCTTCCGGGGGCAATTCCCCGTCCCGGCGGCGTGCCGGAACAGAGACTTCTGTCCCCCAGATCTTGGCTTCGCGATGGCGGCGGCTCTGGAACTTTTCGTATCGTGGCTTTTCCATATCGAAGATTTAGGTCAGGGGGCTTCTTATAGGCGAAGAGGCGGAGTCGGAAGGGCTACGGAGCCTCCTCACACTAGGGGGGCGCGCGCCCCCCCCCTTGGGCCGCGCCGCCACTGATGACCCACAAGTATAGGGGGTGTATCGTAGTATCTTCGATAAATAAGAGTGTCGAACCCAACGAGGAGCAGAAGGTGTTGACAAGCAGTTTCGATGAAGGATTCACTGTAAATGCTCACGAGACAAGTATTCGGGGGTTTTGATATAGCAGATGAATAAAGTACAAGTAAATAAAGTGCGAGAGAAATAATTGCAGCGAGTGGCCCAATCCTTTTTAGCACAAAGGACAAGCCGATTTGTTTACTTATAATGACCAAACGTTCTTGAGGACACACGGGAATTTAGTCTAGTGCTTTCGCTTCATATAGCTGATTAATCTTCATTGTTTTGATAAGTGTTGTGTGGGTGAACCTATGCTAATGTACCGCCCTTCCTAGGACTAATACATACTTGTGATTATACCCCTTGCAAGCATCCGCAACTACAAGAAAGTAATTAAGATAAATCTAACCACAACCTTAAACTCTGAGATCCTGCTATCCCTCGTGCACCGATATACCAATGGGGGTTTAGGTTTCTGTCACTCCGGCAACCCCGCAATTGGCAAACGAATACAAGATGCATTCCCCTAGGCCCATAAATGGTGGAGTGTCATGTAGTCGACGTTCACACAACACCACTAGAAGAATAACACCACAACTTAAATATCACAACATTGAATACTAACCAACATAATTCACTACTAACATTAATTAGACTTCACCCATGTCCTCAAGAACTAAACGAAATACTCACGAGACATCATATGGAACATGATCAGAGGTGATATGATGATGAATAACAATCTGAACATAAACCTTGGTTCAATAGTTTCACTCAATAGCATCAATAACAAGTAGAAATCAACACCTGGAGAGTTTCCCCTATCAAACAATCAAGATCAAACCCAATTTGTTATAGCGGTGACGGAGTGCAGCGGTGGAGATGGCGGTGATGATGATGATGATGATGGTGATGATGATGGAGATGATGTCCAGCTCGATGACGGTGACGATGGCGTCGATTTCCCCCTCCGGGAGGGAATTTCCCCGGTGGATTTCAGCCTGCCGGAGAGCTCTTTTCTCTCTGGTGTTCTCCGCCCCGCAGAGGCGGCGGTGACTCTTCGCGACTATCCTCTGGGGCTTAGGTTTTCGCGACGAAGACGTACACGAAGAAAAGGAGGCAAGAGGAGGCTGTGGGCCCCCTCCTCACATGGCGGCGCGGCCAGGCCTTGGGCCGCGCCGGCCTATGAGGTGGGCCCACCTCGGGTCCCCTCGGCTCCCCCTTCTGGCTCCCTTCGTCTTCTGGAAAAATAGGATTTTTCATATAATTTCCGTCAACTGTTGATCTTCCGAAATATCGCATTCCGACGGTGCTTTTTCCAGCAGAATCCTGACTCCGGTGCGCGATCCTCCAATAATCATGAAACATGCAAAATAGATGAAATAACATAAGTATCATCTCCAATTATGAAATATATCAATGAATAACAGCAAATTATGATACAAAATGGACATATCAACTCCCCCCAAGCTTAGACTTCGCTTGTCCCCAAGCGAAACTGAGCTCAGTAAACAAGACCACATGTTTATGGAGTGAAGAGTCGATAAATAAAATACGGACAAGAAGCATCATATTCATTCACACAAGACATTCTAATAAACAACTTCCTCATATAATTCAACTTGAAACAAGTAGAAGGTAATCACAAATAAAGGTGCATAAGGAATCATAATTGGTGATGGCAAACTTTGTTCTTGGTCAGAGAACAGTTAACAGATTATACTCATTTATTGAGCAGCGCTCTCATATTAAAGCTTATGGTAAACTTGCATACTCAATCATAGTAATCTCCTCATAATCATTGATAACTTTCAAAGCAATATTCATTCAGATAAAACTTTGTTGCGGTCAGAAACCCACAGGCGGGCAGCGACGGGCAACACCGTAGAGCCGGGAACAACTCAGGGCTGCGGCTGGCCCTGGTCCCTCAGAGCGACGGCCCGCAAAGCCTTCTGGTCACACGTCCGATGCTGTCGCAAGGGCGTGCCACCTGACCTATACCCGGTCGGGAAGGTGTTGGATGATGCCTCGCTTAGTTTCCTCGCATGGCATACACGTAAACATTAAATACGAGCCTCGATCGGCTCTCGAGTTATCCTCGTGAATCGGCTCAAAGAGCCGATCCACCCATGATTCGTACGAGGTGTACGAATATATGGTGGTCCTGCTTGATCAAGATAAAGCTAAAGCGATCTACGACGATTTAGGGTTTTCACCGCATAATCGGATCATCCTACTCGCGATCGGGCCTCGCGCTCGCGTACGATGATCGTAAGCCGATCCTAGACAGGGCCTAAAAACCAACACGAGGTTGATCCCCGGAACATCCTGTCTAGGGCTAGCAAACTACACCCTACACGCCGCTGGATCCTCCAACCCTTTGTAAGGCCTAACTATTGCGGATATTAAACTAATCCTTGAAGAACAAGGAGCAACCGTAACGGATCGGATCTACTAAACAATGATCAAGCGGGGTGCCGCCCCTACACCTAAGATAGGTGTAAGGGCGGCTAGATGTATAAGGGTTGCACTACGACAGCATATGATACGAAGAACAATGCTAACCCTAACACATCTAAGATAACTATGTTGCTCGTCATCAAAAAGGCTTCAGCACGAGCAACGCATGAACAACGTAATAAGCTTATGCTGCCTAGATCGCAAGATGCGATCTAGGCAGCATGGTGCTTACCAGGAGAAACCCTCGAGACGAAGGAGTTGGCGATGCGCCGAGATTGATTTGTGTTGAACGTTGGTTGTTGTTTATTCCATAAACCCTAGATACATATTTATAGTGCAGGGGACTTTCTAATTCAGGCGTGCACCTAACCGTGCACGGGTAAAACTCTAACTCCTAACCGACACGTATCCTACTATGGTACAGATACACGGGCAAACTAGCCCAAACTTTGCATGTAAGGCCGATTCACGTATTTCTTCCGTATATAATCTTCAAGCCCATCTTGATCGCGGCCCACCTCTGATCCGGTCAAATTCTGGTGATAACACATGCCCCCCTGGTTTTGGAAATGACATTTCCAAAATCATTACGCTTTCTTTCGTCGGGTCATGTCGTGGCAGAGCAGGACTGCCGCGAGTATCCTTCATTACGATGCCTTGCCTCTTCCACTTCTCCGCGTGGCCTCGCGAAATTTTCTCGTTGGGCACAACTTCCTCGGAAACTGCTGTGGCATTGAATCTCCCTCATATCCCCTTTATTTAACCGTTCTACACAGTCTGCTTCTTCATCCCCTTCGCATTAGCACCCAAAAACCCTCCTGCGCCACCATGTCTTCTTCCTCCTCATCCTCCTCCGGTCTTTCCTATGGGTCATCCTCCTCCCGCGAGACGCCGGAGGACATCCGCGCCCCAGAAGAATGGGACCAGGAAGACCACGCCTCCTCCATCTGGTCCGAGGACGACCAGTCCTTAACCAGCGGGGATGAAGATCTCCAGTTCCTCGCCGATGGGGAACTGGAATCGGAAAGCGAGGATGACCGGTTCCCCTGGGACGGCTGCCCCTCCTCTGAAGAAGAGGAGGAGGAAGACGACGACGACTCCCTCGAGGGCTACCCGCCAGCGAAACGCCTCCGCATGTGGTGGGACGACGACAGCAGCGACGATGAAGAGGAGGATGAAGCTCCCGTTGAGGGCTACGGGAGCAGCGACGAGGAGCTCATCGGCAGTAGTGCCGATGAGAGCTCCGAGGATGACGACGAGGGCAGCGATGGCCCGTAGATTAGGATCTACTAGTGTAGGCCTAGTAGTAGTAGATTGGTCAATAGACCCTTCTTTTGTTCTTCCTTCTTTGAGCAATCGGCTCTTTCTTTGTAAGAAATCCTGTTCATTAATGAAGAAGTTTCCCCAATTTGATTTTGCCGATTTCTTTTAAACCGATTCTCAATGAGCCGATGGCAACGCATCGGTCTCTCATAATCCGCCCTTCATCTCTTCGACCACGGGGTGATTGCAATCTTGGTCAAAGCTCAATAAGCCGATGTCAGCGCATCAAGCCTTCATGATCTATCCTTCATCCTTTCGATCAATGAGATTGAGTTCCGCCGGATCACCACCCTTGACGAAAATCACGACGCAGGATTAGCCGATGGCCACCCAATCGGCTTTCAAAAACAGAGCATCCACCAGGCCAGCTGCCCCCCGAGTCTCAGTCAAGGCGAAATAGAGACGAGGACACGCAATTCAGACAAATGGACCTAGGTTCACTCATGTCTGAGAGAACTTCCGTGCAGAGCCAGCCAAAGCCGATCACCCTTCCTCCGTTGAAAGCCGATATGCAGATACTCACCAACGGCCTAACTCCTCGGACAGCATTGCCTTGTGCCCTGAACACGCAGCGGGTAGCTCCTGTGTCATTGTGCTAGAGTCGATGGCTATGCATCGGCTTTGTTCCTTGCATATCATGCGAAATTTTTTTTACCGGCCGATTTTTCCTATCGGCCCCTAACATTTCACTGCAAACATGTACATCTGCCCATGTTCATCTGATTATGTGCCCCCCGAGCCGATTCTGCCAGGTAACTGCTGAAATCGGCTCTGTGATTAGCCAAGGCACTCTATGCGAACGTCGGCTTGATTAGGACCAGTGTGGACTTCTTCCAGCTCATTAGCCGACGTGACCCCATTTCCTATTAGCTTGGCGTTGAACCCAGGCAGAATGGATGGTGAGGATAATTTTGGCCGATTGCTGGAATCGGCCTCCATGTTGTTTGCTCGATGAAGGTTTTGTAGCGTTCCTCCATAAATCCTTGGGGCCGATCACTTGGATCGGCATCGCCGCATTTGTCCATCGATGTTGCTCTTGTTACACGGTCAGGCCGGTGGATAAAACCAGCCTAACCCCGTTCTTTGTCACATCGATGCGCTCGCAGTCGTCCAAATTGATGCCTGAGAGTGGCTCTTGGCCTGATGTCTCCCAAACGTTCATGCCAGCCGTTGAAATCTCGGCTGAATCATCTGCGTGGACGACTTCTACTTCATCTCCATCCCACTGTATTAGGCATTGGTGCATCGTGGATGGAATGCAACAGTTGGCGTGGATCCAATCTCTCCCTAGTAGGACAAGCATAGGAGCTCTTGTCTGTCGACAATAAAGAACGTCGTAGGGACAGTTTTCCTTCCTACGGTCGAGATCCACATTCGGAACACCTTGTGCGTCGATGCTTGGCCGTTGAAATCGCTCGGTGTTACATTGGTCTTGATCAGATCCGAGCTGGAGCGTCCCAACCGACGTAGCATGGAGTATGGCATAATGTTAATCGCCGCTCCGGTGTCCACCAACATTTTGTTGACAGGCTGCCCATTGATGTATCCTCGCAAGTACAGGGCCTTCAGATGCCTGTAGCTTCTCTCTCGTGGCTTCTCAAAGATGACCGGCCGTGGGCCGCAGTCCAGTTGTGCCACATGTGCTTCGTCTAATCCTGGAGCGCAAAACTCCGTTGGAAGGATGAAGACCATGTTTGTGCCAGCCGATGTCTCATCATCGGCTTTCTTTTGTCTGGGGCGCCACTCTTTCCTTTGTGGCCGACCTTCTTCGTCCAGGGTTCGCTGAATTTTGGCGGCCAGATCAGGCCGTGCCTTCCTCAACGTGTGCAGGTATAACCTTTCAGCTTCCTCCAACCCACGTAGACGCTGAACCCTTCGCTTTTGGGAACGGCTGAGCCCATCAGGGCACCACCTTGGCCGGTGGTACCTGTCCTCTTCTTCTTCTCCCTCGTCTTCCAAATCCTCAAGATCTTCCATCCGAGGGGACTCAGCGCGTTTGCTTCGAGGCGGGAGAGGCCCTAGACGCTTGAACACGGACACGTTAGCTGCATCCTTCTTCTTTTGTTTACATTCTGGGCAGTTGCCGATTGTAGGCAATCGGCTCATTCCTGAATCCCAGCAAGTGTCTGAAGAAGGGGCAGTCCCCAGTGCCTATCCACGTCGTCTTGCTCCCTCGACTTTTCCTTGGCGTGGCGCTCATATCTCTCCTCGTCGCGATCATGCCGACGACGTCTCCTGTCGTCCCTAGCCAGACGATCCTTGTCATCATCGTCATTGTATCGCCGGCGTTGGTCGTATTGACCCACATACTTGTTGAGGAGGTGATCAGAGAGAGGTCGCTGATATCTTACGTTCCTCACTTCTCCCTCTGTGATGTAGCGCTTGCCGTCGTGGCGGAGCCGATCGCGTGGACCGGCTTCCTCTGTGTCTTTGCTATGAGAGCAGCTGTCCTCATCTCCGTCCTTACTAGAGTGGTGCCCAGGTCCCACCATGTTGATATTGCACGAGAAATCTGGCTGGCACCCTCCATGGTAAGTATACTCCACCATATTAACGGCGGGGAAGGGGTGTGTGTCGACCTTCATGGCGTACTGGTTGAAAATTAGCCGCCCTTTTTCTATCGCCATTTGGATCTGCTGACGCCACACCCTGCAGTCGTTGGTGGCGTGGGTGAACGTGTTATGCCACTTGCAGTATGGCTTTCCGTTCAGCTCTTGCGCCGTGGGGATCTTGTGGCCTTCGGGTACCTTTAGCTGCTTCTCCGTGAGTAAGAGGTCGAAAATCTGCTCAGCTTTGGTCACGTCGAAGTCGAACCCTTTTGGAGGACCTTGTGGCTTAACCCACTTACAGGACACGGGGCTTGCCGCCCGAGCCCATTCAGCCACTGCTACCTCTTGATCTCCCGCAGCACCTTCATCCTCGTCTGCCTCAACCAGGACCACCGCATCGCTTGAATTTGTCCTGGTAAACATCTGGGTGGCGCTGTTCATATGCTGACAGCTTTCGCACCATGTGCGCTAATGAAGGGTAGTCTCGCTTGGGAGGCCACGTCCTTGATCGATGATGAGAGACCCACCACCGCCAACTCGATCGCTTCTTTTTCACTTACGTGAACCGAATAGCATCGGTTCCTCACGGTCCTGAAGCGCTGGATGTATTCGACACTGTTTCCCCGCGCTTCGTCGTACTTGTGCTAGATCGGCAATGCCAGCCTCGGAAGCCTCTCGAGTGATACTGCTCATGGAACTGCTCTTCCAACTCGCTTCCAAGTCCGGATTGAGTTCGGTGGCAGCGATGTGTACCACCCGAAAGCCGATCCTGTGAGGGACTGTGCGAAGAACCTCACACGCAGCTCGTCTGATGCTGAGATCGTGCCCAGCTGTGCCAAATATCGTCTCACATGCTCGATGGAGCTGGAACCATCTGATCCGCTAAACTTTGTGAAGTCAGGGAGCCGATATTTGGGTGGTAGAGGGATCAATTCGTACTCGTTGGGGTACGGCTTGGTATAGCCGATTGTCCTCCTTTTCGGCATCATGCCGAATTGGTCTTTCAGAATTGTACAAATCTGATCCGCGGTGATGGCTGAAGGTGTCGAACCCTGAAGATTCGCCGGGGTGGCATACTTAGCCAGCCATGCTTGCTTTTCCAGCTTCGAGCCAACTGCAGGAGCTGAGCTCTGGAGGTTTGTCGGAGTGGCGTACTTAGCTAGCCACGTCTGCTTCTCAAGATCTGTTGCCGACGTTCCTCCTCGCTGTTCCGAGGTCCCTCGCCGTCGCAGCCTCGGTTCGAGAGTGCCCGGTTGCTGCGGTCAGCACGTATGCGCACGTGTATCCGTGCGGGATCTCCTTGGGCGCCTCATGTAGGAATTGGTAGTCACTAGGGTCACCACCAATCTTGTACACGACGTATGCCGATGAGTTCGGCACTTCGGTGCTGCCAACGCGAACGGCAGCGGTGGACGGGACTCGGAGTGGCATCTCTCCTTGGTAAGTCCCCGCAGCTGGTCCCGACGGAGAGTACCGGTGGCTCATGATTTCTGGATCACGCGCAGAGCGACACACTCCAAAGTGTTCACCAGGCTCTCGAGTGGCGGTGCGGCGAATGAGCCACCATGAAGTTGATCTCCCGACGCAGCGACCTGGTGCGTTCTTCCGACGGGAGGACAGGTCCACTCCATCGAGCGCGCCTTCAGGTGAGAACCCCTTCCACCGATGCCATGGGAGCGGGTTCCGTGGAAAGAGCCGATGAGGTCGGCTTCGAGGACTGCCTTGATCTCGTCATGCTTCTTCTTGAGCTCGTCGGTCAGATCCTCGTACTTGACCGGAGTGCCTTCCGCCATCTCAGATGTAGATGGCGATGCGGTGGATGTCGAAGATGGTCCCACTGGGCGTGCCAGAATGTGTTGCGGTCAGAAACCCACCGGCGGGCAGCGACGGGCAACACCGTAGAGCCGGGAACAACTCAGGGCTGCGGCTGGCCCTGGTCCCTCAGAGCGACGGCCCGCAAAGCCTTCTGGTCACACGTCCGATGCTCGTCGCAAGGGCGTGCCACCCGACCTATACCTGGTCGGGAAGGTGTTGGATGAAGCCTCGCTTAGTTTCCCGCATGGCATACACGTAAACGTTAAATACGAGCCTCGACCGGCTCTCGGGTTATCCCGTGAATCGGCTCAAAGAGCCGATCCACCCATGATTCGTACGAGGTGTACGAATATATGGTGGTCCTGCTTGATCAAGATAAAGCTAAAGCGATCTACGACGATTTAGGGTTTTCACCGCATAATCGGATCATCCTACTCGCGATTGGGCCTCGCGCTCGCGTACGGTGATCGTAAGCCGATCCTAGACAGGGCCTAGAAACCAACACGAGGTTGATCCCCGGAACATCCTCGTCTAGGGCTAGCAAACTACACCCTACACGCCGCCGGATCCTCCAACCCTTTGTAAGGCCTAACTATTGCGGATATTAAACTAATCCTTGAAGAACAAGGAACAACCGTAACGGATCGGATCTACTAAACAATGATCAAGCGGGTGCCGCCCCTACACCTAAGATAGGTGTAAGGGCGGCTAGATGTATAAGGGTTGCACTACGACAAGCATATGATACGAAGAACAATGCTAACCCTAACACATCTAAGATAACTATGTTGCTCGCCATCAAAAAGGCTTCAGCACGAGCAACGCATGAACAACGTAAATAAGCTTATGTTGCCTAGATCGCAAGATGCGATCTAGGCAGCATGGTGCTTACCAGGAGAAACCCTCGAGACGAAGGAGTTGGCGATGCGCCGAGATTGATTTGTGTTGAACGTTGGTTGTTGTTTATTCCATAAACCCTAGATACATATTTATAGTACGGGGGACTTTCTAATTCAGGCGTGCACCTAATCATGCACGGGTAAAATTCTAACTCCTAACCGACACGTATCCTACTATGGTACAGATACACGGGCAATTAGCCCAAACTTGGTACACAAGGCCGATTCATGTATTTCTTCTATGTATATATCTTCAAACCCATCTCCAATCGCGGCCCACTTCTGATCCGGTCAAATTCTGGTGATAACACATCCGAACCCCTTCCAGTATTAAGTTGCAAAGCAACAGACAATTGCATTAAGTATGGTGCGTAATGTAATCAACAACTACATCCTTAGACATAGCATCAATGTTTTATCCCTAGTGGCAACAAGACATCCGGAACCTTAGAACTTTCGTCACACTGTCCCGAGATATCAATGGAGGCATGAACCCACTATCGAGCATAAATACTCCCTCTTGGAGTTAAGAGCAAAAACTTGGCCGCAGCCTCTACTAATAACGGAGAGCATGCAAGATCATAAACAACACATAGGTAATAACTTGATAATTAACACAACATAGTATTCTCTATCCATCGGATCCCGACAAACATAACATATAGTATTACAGATAGATGATCTTGATCATGTTAGGCAGCTCACAAGATCCAACAATGAAGCACAATGAGGAGAAGACAACCATCTAGCTACTGCTATGGACCCATAGTCCAGGGGTGAACTACTCACTCATCACTCCGGAGGCGACCATGGCGGTGAAGAGTCCTCCGGGAGATGAATCCTCTCTCCGGCAGGGTGCCGGAGGAGATCTCCAGAATCCCCCGAGATGGGATTGGCGGCGGCGGCGTCTCTGTAAGATTTTCCGTATCGTGGCTCTCGGTACTTCGGGTTTCGCGACGGAGGCTTTAAGTAGGCGGAAGGGCAGGTCAGGGGGCCACACGAGGGCCCCACACCCTAGGTCGGCGCGGCCAGGGCCTGGGCCGCGCCGCCCTAGTGTGGCGGCGCCTCGTGGCCCCACTTCGACTCCTCTTCGGTCTTCTGGAAGCTTCGTGGCAAAATAGGACCCTGGGCGTTGATTTCGTCCAATTCCGAGAATATTTCGTTACTAGGATTTACGAAACCAAAAACAGCGAAAACAACGAATCGGCTCTTCGGCATCTTGTTAATAGGTTAGTTCCAGAAAATGCACGAATATGACATAAAGTGTGCATAAAACATGTAGATATCATCAATAATGTGGCATGGAACATAAGAAATTATCGATACGTCGGAGACGTATCACTTGGCAGCCGCATGTCCGGCGGGACTGGATACCGGGTGTGGTACAGCGCCCACGCCTCCGCCACGGTGAGGATGCCGCGGCCGAAGCCGTTCGCCGCGGCGATCTTGCGGGAGGACGAGCTCGACATTTTTGGAGAGACGAGGAGAAGATCTGGGAGGGGGGAGGCGGCGGCAACGAGAATGTTTGTGAGCGGAAAGAAACTGCAGGGCGTCTTTAAACAGCGGCGGCAGCGGGTGGTTGCACGCAATAACGCCGGCGCGGACGGCCACACGGCCATGCACGACGAGACGCATCCGTGCGTCGCCTGGGAAAACAGGGACGCCATTAACGTCGCTTGACCAAAGGTAGGCGACGGGGTTTTAGGCTTCCGAGCCGCTGACGCGTCGGGCCCGCGTCGGTTCGCCTCGCTTTTCGTTGTGTCCGGCGTGCCCGGTGCGTCCCCTGTAGAACGGGGACGGGCTCGGGACGCCGGACACCGTATGGGGGCGCGCTGGATAAAAATGGGCTTTGGGGAACGCGACTGGAACGGTTTTTTTATCCAACGCGTCCCAAATCTCTTTGGGGTACGTTTTGGAGGACGTGGCTGGAGATGCTCCTACAGCGAGAAAAAGCAAGCCCAGAAATCCAACCGGCAATGCAAGCTAGTTCCAAGGTCCAGCCGACTCCATACTCGAATCATTTCGTCTCGTCTATCTCCCAGCTTCCCCTCACTCCGCCGCCAAACGCGCGCAACCAGCACGCACACACGACCAGACTCCTTTCCAGGATCGCCTGTCCGCCAAGATCGAAGCCGGACGGACAAGCCGCCATTCAGAGACCCGCCCCAACAATGACCTCTTTCCTTCCTCTGCGGATGTGTCGGTTGATGTGCTTCTTTGCTACTCTCCCCATCCGAGCCCGCTCCGATCCTTCCCAGCTTCCCTCATCGTGGTTGTAAATGCAGCTTAATACATATCCATCCAGAGATGCACTGTCATACCCGGTATCTGGGGAGATATAGGCCGGGATGTCATGGGCCACGGGGCTGGTGGTCTTGGGCTGCCAGTATCGGTGGATGCCAACAAAAGGAGAAGCGCACCTGTAGGAAGACATGGAAGAAAAGAACTGAACCCGGGTTGCTCTCGTTTCCTCTCTCTCGTCCCCTACCTCTCCGGTGGCCGCTCTCCACAAGCGGCATTATCCTCCTCCTCACGCTCCGGCGACCTCCAGCAGCAACGGGGCATTACACTTGATATCAGATTCAGGCGATTTGGGGGCGATTCGCTGTGCGTTGGTGCCAATTCCCCTCGGGATCTGACGCTGTCATTCCAGGGTCGGGTCGCGGATTGGGGAATTTGATTTCAATCGAGTTCACCGATCTGCAGTAAATCCTCGCGCCGGTCGGCTCGATCTCGCAGTTGGAGCATCACGACACCGTTGAAACCTTCATCGCAGACGCTCTTCGTCCTCAACGCGATGGGAGAAGCAGCGGAGCAGACGGCCGTGACTCTTGCTCAACTTCAATCGAGCTTGGATATGCTGCACGGCGTGGTGGCGGAGGTTGACACGGCGCAGCAGCAGATGCGCGCCCAACTGGACCACCAGGCGGAGGCAATTGCGGCAAGCTCCTCCAAGCACGACGATACTGCTCGGATCCTGCAAGGCCTCCTCGCCAAACTGCAGCTCCTTGAGCAGGGACCGACGAACAAGCCCCCTCCAGCAGAAGTGGAGCCTGGCCCGGGATTCGTCAGCATCATCATCATCGCAGGTCACTCCACGGTCAAGCCCTCTTCTCCTCACTGGTTCGGGAACACGGCGGGTGCGTCATCGATTGCGACACGTGGTCACGGTCCATCCAAGGAGGCGGAACCAGGTGGAGATGGCTTGGGTGAAGCAGGTGGCGGTCGAACAGGAGGCGTAGGCGGTGGTGGACTGGGCGGAGCAGGCCACGGTAGACACCATCAGGTCGCTGGTGCTGGTGCTACGCACACAGATGACATCCTCGCTCCTTCCATGCCCACAAGGTGTTCGACGTTCGGACCCACCGCAGCAACCATGCTGTTGTCCGTGCAGGGACGCGTTCCGGAGGCTACCAATTCTTCGTCGCCCCCAATCGTCTCGGTGAATAGGGCCGTGGTTGCTGCTGCTCTACACGCGTATGAGTTCCCCTCTTAGAGCATGTCTAACAGGCCCCGTATAACCCGCCCACCCCGTAAAATTCCGGCGGGATACGGGGCAGGCGCGATTTGGGGCGTCTAGCAGGCCCCGTATTTGGGCCGGCCCGTTTCGGCGGAATACGGGGCCCAGGAAATCGGCCCCGTCGCCCCGTACTTATACTGGGCGCAGGTGCGAGTGAGGGGTTAACCCCTCACTCGCAACCCTACCTACGCCGTGCGCCGCCTCCGTACTTAGCTCCGGCGAGCAATTCCTCACTCCCCCGCGCCGCATTCCACCCCAGATCCGGCATGGACGCCCGCCGCCGCAGAGCCGCCTCGCCGGCGAGCGGATCGAAGCGATCCCGCTCGCCGGACAACGTGGAGGATGCGTGGCGGCGCCAATGCAAGAGATCCGCCGTCGGGAGCCGGCGTGCGTCCTGCAGGTACGCCGGCGCCGCGTACGTCCCGCCGAAGCTCGTTGACTTCGCGGTGGGCGGGCGCTGGTACAACGAGGATCCGCCGATGAAGCCGATGAGCGGGCCCAAGTTCGACGAGTGGCGCGCCGACTGGGAGCGCCGCCGCTGGGCGAAGGAGGCTTGGAGCAGCGGGAGCACCAGCGCCGGAGGAGCTCCGCTCGCCGGCCGAGGAGGAGGAGGCCCCCGACTTGTTGAAGGAGCTACGACAGTTCCTCAAGGACGACGCCAAGAGGAAGAGGGCGGAGGAGGAAGAGGTGGCAGCGGCCATCGCCGCCGCGAAGGAGGCAGAGTTGCGGGAGGCGGAGGCGGAGGCGGACTCGTACCTAGTCGACCTCCCCGAGTAGGATCGCGCATTCTGGATGTAGAATCGTTGATCCGTATGTATGATCCGTAGTATGATGAATGAAATTGAACTTCTCGGGGTTTTTATTTTTGAAAATACGGGGTCTGCTAGACGGAATGGCTCTTCCGTTAGCAACTTTTCGATACGAGGCGAAATAACGGCGAGATACGGGACAGAAATATAAGGGACCTGCTAATTACGCCACGCCCACAAGCTGTTCCACAGTTGGCTCGGCTGTCAGCGTCGGCAGCACCCATGGCGTGGTGGCGCTTCCGACCAGTGACATAACGCATCTCCCTACGACAACCTTGTTTGGTTTGGGGAACATCACTTCGGAAGGTGTGGGTGGGAATGATCCTGCTGCATGCACTCTGGGAATCGACGCCAACATGTCTTTTGAGGTGCTGACCTGTGTTGGAGGTTTCTCCCTATTTCACAAGTTTGAGCAGAATTCTGCAGATGAGGCGTTCAATGGTAGTCTTCCCAAGGATGGGTTGTGGTATGAAGAGTTTGCGGGACTGCGTCATCACTAACATTGGCACCTCCTCTCTGTTCCTAGAGCTAAGTAGAGGAACTAACCAAGAGCTTCAGGGTCAGGTGGATCCCAATCCTGGATTAGGGGTTCCACGTGTTTCTTGTGACACAATGATAGTCAAACTGGAGAAACTGCAATGTGTCAATAATCAGTGCATTCACAGGTTTGGGCATACAAGGTTAGAGCTGGCTGGGGCGGGCGCGAGTTTTTGGGACTCTTGCTGGGCGAAAGCTTTGTCTTGGCGGCCGGCCAGGACCGACGACGGTGTCGCCCGTGGGCGCCGCATCCTTCTTGAAGGCGTCGTCGAAGTGGGTGTCTCATGATCTCCGCCCGGGCTCTCCGGGGGAAACCCTAGATCCCTCGTGGAATCGGGCGTGGGCGGCGCTCTTGCGTCGCTTTGCCTCTTGGGGCCTCGCTTTGGACGTCCACCGGACAGAGGGGCTTGTGCAGTGTTTTGGTGGTTCGGTGGAGGCGGGTTCGTCTTCGGCCAGGCGGGGCGCGGCCTCGGGGCCGGCGTGGTAGTTGGAGCGGTGGCTCCGGTCTATCGCCTCCGCCTGTTGCGTTGAGGTGTGGTGTCGACCTGGTTGGTCGTCGACCCGTGTGGAGCGCAGCCTCGGGGCTGGTGTGTGGTGTCGTGTTGTACTGTTTTTCGGCCAGTTTTCCTCATAAACGGGCCAACTCTTTTCTCCTATATCAATGAAAGGCAAAGCTTTTGCCTCGTTTCAAAAAAAAAAAACTTTGATGTAGTGTTGAACTGTACCATCTTACAGTTAATAGAGGAGATGGACAGGTCAAGTAGCCTTTGGGATCCTGGAGGTTCAAGTTTTGCATGCTCAGTACTGAATAGCCTAACCTTTGCTGGACACACCAGGGTTTATTTCATGAATAGCCTGCTAATTGATTCAATTGTCTGGGAGGACACCATGCTAGTATTTCTGGAAATTGAGTGCTACATGCAATGGGATCCTGGAATACATCATCTTGGCGATTGCAGTGCACTTTGGAAGTGTGACCCTGCTGTGACGGTTGCTATAGGGATCAGTACTTGTGAACTCTCTTTTGAATGGCAGTGGCACCTTGCTTGTCTGTACTTCCAGGACAAGTTGTATTGCATTGCTGATGGTTGGAGGATGCAGATGTGTTTTCCAGGCAAACTCGATATTGCAACCTTCGTTGTTTCCAATCAAACAAGCGAGAAGTTAAGTTGTGTTCCAGAGCGATTCATAGACTGGCCTTATATGCAACATGATGTTTCTTATGAAGAATGGCATATGTGTGAGAATTCAGGAGACGATGCATATGCAAATCAAGCAGTGGCCATGGATCCATACAGTACAACCTGGAGGCTGCCACTAAATTTATTGTTGGCTGCTGTAGGTGACTCTCTTCTACTTTCTCAAATACGTGGTCCACATTTTGAGTTATCTTGGAACCCAGCAGTGCATTTGGTGACACTGGAGCTTCTTACAATTTCTACCAATGTACACTTGCGGGAGATTATCATGATTGCACTGCAGTGGCCGTTTACCATAAAATACATGAGTTTATTGGCCAAGGCGACCTTGGCCTTGTTTCAGATGAATTTCCTCTACAACAACGAATGACACAGAGCTTAATTCAGGATGGTTTGCAAGCGCACAGCTCCAGGTTCTCTTACTGCTTCACATGGGGACAGGAAAATGAGATTACAAACAGCGACAATTGCTTGATTGTCATATGGAGCAAAAAAAATTATGTGCCTATGTTGGAGCTCCAAGGTTTGGAACCTACACGCCATTGCTTGGGGGCAAGCAATGTTTTTTGGGGGCGGTATTGTCATACCCGGTATCTGGGGAGATATAGGCCGGGATGTCATGGGCCACGGGCCTGGTGGTCTTGGGCTGGCAGTACCGGTGGATGCCAACAAAAGGAGAAGCGCACCTGTAGGAAGACATGGAAGAAAAGAACTGAAGCCGGGTTGCTCTCGTTTCCTCTCTCTCGTCCCCTACCTCTCCGGTGGCCGCTCTCCACAAGCGGCATTATCCTCCTCCTCACGCTCCGGCGACCTCCGGCAACAACGGGGCATTACATGCACCAACTCGTGTCATGCGTTTAATTAGCTCACACCACATACATCCGTCAATTGGCCAACCTGCTGCTTACGAATATTTTGGAGACATGGACCTTGCTGATAATCCAGCCAATGTGCTAGTATATGAACCGGTGGAAGTTTCTACTACCTCCGTTTCAAGAAATAATGCATCCTCGTTTTACGTGCTTTTTGTTTGACCAAGAATTACTTTAAATATATAAAAATTATTTATATAAAATTAACATCATTAGAAAGTGTTTTTTAATACGAATCCAACGATACTAATTACATATAATATAATCAAGATTTTGTTGCTTAATTTTTATAGTCAAAGTTTATCTTGAAATACGCGTACACCTTATTTCTTGAAACGGAGGTAGTACGAGGGATCGAGGTGGGACTAACGACAAAGAAATCGAGACATACGAAAGGAATCGATCAGCGTAGAGTTGGTTCTCGGGAATAGGCCCGATCGGTTCTTTGCTGGTTAATTGGGCCGTTTGGCCTGCCCCAACGAACAAAGCGATCGCCCAGCTCGCGTTCGGTCTACGCGAGAACACGATGCGTTTGGACCGACGGGCGCCATAAAAGATACAAACTGAATCGGTACGGGGCAATTGCAGTATTACGCGAAAAATTGGACGGAAATTTTGGCAGAAACCTTAGCTCTTTCATTATTAGGTATATATAGATATCATGATCCCTCTCTCCCTCCAATTTAGCGCCATTTTTTCATTTACCGAACCAACAAAGCGAGCGGATCGATCAAGTTTAAGCGTGCGCTTTTTGGGCTCGTATCGATTCAGCTCATCGAGCTAATGGAAGGAAGGATCCATCAAGGAGGCCAAAATTAATCAAGGGCCGGTAGCTCGCAGCGGATGCCAGTGGAATTATTAGTCCGATTTGGACACCGGTGGAATTACTAGTCCGATTTGGACACGTATTCGTTCCCACCATAATAAATATGATGTCTGCATCTGCCTCTCTTAGGTACAATCACACTGGGTACGATACCTCAATCCAGCCGGCCGTGTGTTACTTCATCCGCTTCTCTCCCGACGACGGACCCCCGTCTCGTCTCCTTCCCTGCCACCCGTCCGGGAGCAGCACAGCCAGGAACAAGTGCAGATGGAATCAGCCAGAATATTCGGAGGACGTCTGATCGATTGTCCTATACAAGCGTATCTCGACGAAGACGGCGACCTTGCGTACCGGGTACTGCTCGCCAACGGGACTCGGATCGGGTACATACTTGATCCGATGCCGCTCGAGGAAGCTCAGGCGACCATACGAGAGCTGTTGCTGACGGACATCAGGAACGGAAGATACGCCTTTTATGATATGCAGCGGCGAAGGGAACCCTGGGAGCTCCTCCCTGACGCTCATGAGGATGGAGCGTGGGAGGATACGTCGCTCATGCACCAGCATGGGTTCAGCGCTGTTCCGGCATCGGACAAGGCCGTCGCGGATCTGCGGGAGACGGCCGTCGGCGAGGGGCAGTGCTCGGTTTGTCTGGAGGCTCTCGACGCGAACAGCGCCGCCAAGCTCAGGATGATGCCGTGCTCACATTCCTTCCACGAGGATTGCATCTTTGCCTGGCTCAGGGTTAGCCACGCCTGCCCGCTCTGCCGCTTCGCGCTGCCCACTAGAGAGCAGAAGTAAAACTACGTATTGTTTGTGGTTAAATGTTGCAGTTTACCGAGATCTTGCAATTGGTTTTCTGCCTCGTATCTGCCCAACTGCCCAAGAACCAATGTTTCCTGTAAGATATTTATCTGTTCGTTCAGTTAAAAGATCACTCATCTCTGAAATGATGGTTTATGGGCCGTGGCTTCACTTGTTGGTACCCCTGAAGGAAGTCGAGATGATTGGGAGATAATTCACTTGGGCAAATAGTCTCCCTAACCCCATGTTTGAAAAACTTGATAGAGCTCTTATGGATGTTGAACGAGAATCTAAATTCCCTATGATATCTGTAAGGGCTCTTGAGCGATTCGAACGTCTTTCTGATCATGCACCCATACTTTTAACCACTGGACCATCCAGACTGCCAATTAACCACCGTTTCAAATTGAAATTGGGTTGGTTACAGCGGGAAGACTTCCATGAGATGGTAAAAAATGTATGGAGCAGACCTGTACTGGATGGGCACGTCAGATAACATGCAGTCTTAAAAAAGAAAAGCTAAGGCTTTCAACCATTGATGGTTTGGAAGCTTTGGCTGAGATGAGGCCTCTTTCTATGCAAGAGATTGAACTCAAAAATAAATCAAATGCTGAGATTGCGAGATTAGTCCGCGAGGAGGAAATCAAATGGTACCAAAGGTCTAAAAGCAAGTTCATCCTTGAAGGTGATTCGTATATAAGGTACTTTCATAGCATTGCCAATAGCAGACTGTTATCACCAGAATTTAACCAAGTCTGGAGATGGGCCGTGATTAAATGGGCTTAGAGGATATGCACGGAAAATATTCCCGAACCGGCCTGGTACAAGAAGTTTGGGCAAGATTGCCCGTGTATCTGTAAATTATAGTAGGTTACGTGTCGGTTAGAATTAAGAGATAGAGTTTAGCTCGTACACGGTTGGGTTTATTCCCAAGTTAGAAAGTCTACGGACTATAAATATGTATCTAGGGTTTTTGAGAAGGAGGACGATCACGTTCACAACAAATCAATCTAGGCGCATCGCCACACCTTGTTTCGAGGGTTTCTCCTGGGTAAGCAACATGCTGCCTAGATCGCATCTTGCGATCTAGGCGATATCGCTTATTCGTTATTGGTGTTGCTCGTGCTGAAGCTTTTTTGATGGCGAGCAACACCCTTATCTTAGGTGTTTTGGGGCTGACGTCGATGCTTTCACGATGTACTTGTTTAGCTACGCTGCTCCTTGACATCTAGCTGCCCTTACACCTATTTAGGTGTAAGGGCAGCATCTTGCTTGTTCTTTATTTAGTAGATCTAATCCGTTATAGTTGCTCCTTGTTCTTCAAGGATTGGTTTGATATCCGTATGGTTAGGCCTTATAAACGGGTTGAATGATCAGGTAGTGCGTAAGGTGTGGTTTATTAAGCTCTAGAGGGATTGTTTCGGGGATCAACTTCACGTTGGTTTTTAGGCCTCTTTAGGGCTGGTTTTCCATCATCTTACGTATCTGCTAGGCTCAACTACGCATAGGATGTTCCGATTATACGGTGAAAACCCTAGACTATCGTAGATTAGTTTAGTTTGATATTGATAAAGCATGATCCCCATGTCCTTATAAATCTAACATGAACCATGGGGCAATCGGCTCTTTGAGCCGATCCACGAAACAACTTAAGAGCCGATCGGGGCTCGTATTTAATGTTTACGTGTTTGCCATGCAGGAAACTAGTCGAAGCAATCCATCACCTTCCCGACCGGGTATAGGTCGGGTGGCACGCCCTCGTAAACACCAGGACGTGTGCCAGAAGGCATTGCGGGCCGTCGCCCGAGGGACCAGGGTCCACCGCAATCCTGGGAGCCTCCCGGCTCTACGGTGTTGCCCGTCGCTGCTCGCCGGTGGGTTTTTGACAGCAACACATTCTGGCACGCCCGGTGGGACACTCTACAACCACTACGTCGACATCTGCAGCAACCATGTCAAAAGCCGCGGATGAGGTGGTGGGCGAACCAGTCACGTACGCAGATCTGCCGGAGGAACACAAGAAGAAGTACGATGAGATGAAAGCCATCTTGGAAGCCGATCTCATCGGCTCTTTCACGAAGACCCGTTCACATGGCATCGGATGGAAAGGGTTCTCCCTCGAAGGTGCTCTCGATGAAGTAGACCTCTCTACCTCTTCGGAGGAACGCACCGCAGCTCTACGCCGGAGATTAATTACATGGTGGCTCATTCTCTACACCGCCATTCCGAGAGCTTCGTGAACGCTTTCGAGCGCGTTGCGGTCCGAGTGTTGCAAGAGATCATGAAGCATCGGTACTCTCCGTCGGGACCTACCCCGGGGACTCACCAGGGAGAGATACCGCTCCAGATTAGACCGTCGCTGCCATTCGCGCTTGCAGCGCCAGAGCCGCCGGGGTCACCGGCGTACGTTGTCTACAAGGTTGGAGGCGATCCTAGCGATTGTCAATTCCTATATGAGCCGCCTAAGGAGATCCCACATGGATACGTGTGCACATACGTGCCGGACTGCAATGCCTTGGCGCGCACAAGCCGATTGCACCAACGGGGATTTCGGAGCAGACGCCGACAAGCAAGCATGGCTAGCTAAATATGCTACCGGGACGAGTCATGAGGGCTCGGTCCCTACAGCCTAATACCATGGAACAGATCGGCACCATCTTGAGACCGGTTCGGCATCTTGCCGAAGAGGAAAACAATCGGCTATTCCAAGCCGTACCCCGACGAGTACGATCCGATCCCGTCGCCACCCAAATATCGGCTCCCTAAATTCTCAAAATTTAATGGAGCAGAAGGGTCTAGCTCAATAGAGCACGTAAGCCGATATTTGGCACAGCTGGGCATGATTTCAGCGTCAGACCCGTTACGTGTGAGGTTTTTCGCACAATCTCTTACGGGATCAGCCTTCGGATGGTACACGTCGCTGCCACCAAACTCAATCCGGACGTGGAAGCAAATGGAGGAGCAGTTTCACGTGCAATATCACTCAGAAGCTACTGAGGCCGGCATTGCCGATCTAGCGCGAGTGCGGCGAGCGGGGAGAAACGAGTGTCCGAATACATCCAACGTTTCAGATCGTCGGGAACCGATGTTATTCGGTTCGTTTATCCGAGAAGGAAGCAATCGAGCCGGCAGTATTGGGCCTCGCAACGCCGATCAAGGATCCGACTTCCCAAGCGAGTACGATTCATTGTCGCACATGGTGCGGAAACTCACATCGTATGAGCAGCGGCACCCCGAATTGTACCAAGACAAGTTCAAGAGTCCGGTAGGCTCCGGTTGAGATGGAAGAAGTCGAAGATCCTGCACCAGACCTGGAGGTGGCGGTAGCTGAATGGGCTCGGGGGGCAAATCCCGTGTCCTGCAAATGGGTAAAACCACAAGGGCCTGCAAGAGGGTTTGACTTCGATTTGAGCAAAGCTGAGCAGATTTTCGATCTATTGCTTAAGGAAAAACGGCTGAAGTTACCCGAAGGCCATAAAATCCCTACAAGCACAAGAAATGAACGGGAGGCCGTATCGCAAATGTCATCACTCGTTCACCCATACCACCAATGACCGCAAGGTGTTTCGTCGGCAGATCCAAATGGCGATAGAACAAGGCCGATTGCTCTTTGGGCGGTTTGCCATGAAAGTGGACACACATCCGTTCCCCGGCGTCAACATGGTGGAACCTAACCACTCCGCGAGGCGTCGACCGGATTTCTCGTTCGATGTCAACATGGCAGGGCCTGTGCGCCACCATGGCAAGGATAAAGAGAAAAGCGAGTCACTCCCGCAACAAGGAAAAGGAGGAGGCCGATCCACGCGACCGGCCCCGATATGATGACAAGCGGTACCTCACCAAGGAACAAGTGAGAAGCGTGCGATACCAAAAACCACTTTCCACGCACCTCCTCAACAAATATGAATATCAGTATGACCGACGTCGGCAGTACGACAGAAACGACGAGAGATACAATCGGTCTGATGAGGACAAAGGGAGGTACCGTCGGCATGACAGAGACGACGAAGGACACGAGCACCGCGCTAAGGAGAGGTCAAGGGAGCAGGAAGACATGGATAGACACTGGGACTGTCCCTTCTTTAAACACTGCTGGGATTCAGGGATGAGCCGATTGCCCACAATCGACAACTGCCCGGAGTGTAGACGCCGGAAGAAGGGTGCAGGGGAAGTTTCAGTTTTCAAGCGTCTAGGGCCTCTCCCGCCACGGAACAAACGAGCCGAGTCCTCTCAAGATGAAGACTTTGAGGAGTCGGAAGATGAAGAAGAGGATAGGTACCACCGGCCAAGGTGGTGCCCTGATGGACTCAGCCACTCCCAAAAGCGTAGGGTTCAGCGGCTACGCAGCTTGGAGCAAGCCGAGGCGCGATACTTGCACACGTTGAGGAAAGCGCGGCCCGATCTGACCGTGAAAATTCAGCAGACTTTGGATGAAGAGAGTCGTCCACCAAAGAAAGTTTGGCGTCCCAAGCAAGAAAAAGCCGATGTGAGTACATCGGCTGGCACAAACATGGTGTTCATCCTTCCGTCAGAGTTTCGTGCCCCAGGAACTGAAGAAGTGCCGATAACACAGTTTGACTGCGGTCCACAGCCCGTCATCTTTGAAAAATCACGGGAGAAGGGCTACAAACACATGAAGGCCCTGTACCTAAAGGGTTATATCAATGGGCAGCCCGTCGGCAGGATGTTGGTTGACACGGGAGCGGCGGTCAATATAATGACGTATTCCATGCTACGGCGTTTGGGACGCTCCAGTGCCGATCTGATCAAGACCAACGTCACACTAAACGACTTCAACGGCCAAGCATCAGGGACGCAAGGTGTCCTTAACGTGGATCTAACCATAGGCCGAAAGACGATCGCAACGACATTCTTCATCGTCGACAGCAAGAGCACCTACGCTGTCCTGCTAGGAAGGGATTGGATTCACGCCAACTGCTGCATTCCATCTACAATGCACCAATGCCTGATACAATGGGATGGAGACGACGTGGAAGTCGTACATGCAGATGACTCGATCGAGGTCTCAATAGCCGGCATGAACATTTGGGACTCGGAAGACCAAGAGCCGCTCTCTGGAATTAGTTTGGACGGCTGTGATCGCATCGAGGTGACAAAAAACGGGGTGAGGCTGGTCTTATCCACCGGCCTGATAGAGTAGCAGGAGCAACATCCATCGACATACGTGGCAAGGCCGATCCCTGTGATCGGCCCCAAAAAATAAAAAGCAAGGATCTCACTTCAAACATGTCACGTAGTCATGGTAGGGAGACTCCCTCCTGTAAGGGAGCACATACAAGTTGTAAACCTTCATTGAGCAATTCAATCGACATGGAGGCCGATTCCAGCAATCGGCCAAAATTATCCTCGCCATACGTTCTGCCTGTGTTCAACGTCGATCTAACAGGCGACGTGTCACATCCCAAAATTTTCCAGATTTTGAAATGTAAAATAAAAATGAATTTAATGCTTGATTGTTTGAACTTGATTGAAAATCCACAAAGAATTAAAACTTTTTGGAGTTATTCAAACGTATTTTCCAAACTATTGGTTTCCAAATACTTTTGGTTTCAAGTATTTTCAAAATCAAACATATAGGCCAAATGTACATAATAATTATTTTAATTTCACAAAGGGATATTAAAAGGGTTTTTGCAAAATATAGAGTTTTCATAAAACTTGGTTTTCAAAAGATTTTCTAACAATACTCTATTTTGTTCGGAGGTTTTGAAACTTATAAAAATATTTTATTTGAGAAAAACTTTAAACCCAAATGGGCACTATAGCCACATAGACATGTATGTCAAATTTTGGTTTTATAAAGTTTATATTTTTATTCCAAATTTAGTCTCATATTGAAGCATTTTTCATAACGAATCCAACGGTACCTTATTTACATTTTTCCGATTTTATTTGAAGCCCCAAAATGTATTTCCAATTTCAGTATAAAAAAAAACAGAATCGGGCCGGCCAGCCGAGCCGACCGGCCCAGCAGCCAGCTCGCCCCGCGCGCCACGTCGCCCGCCGCGGCCCTCCCGGCCCCCAGCCTCCCACGTCGCCCCGGCCCAGCTCCCCTGCCCTTTTCCTTTTGTTTTTTTTCAGCAACAGGCCGCTCCCTGGCCCAACTCCAGCCCACCCGCGCGTGCTGCCGCAGTCACGCACGATGCCGCCACCAGCGCCCAGCTATTCCTTTTCTTTCTTTAGTCCCACATCGCCTCTTCAGATAAATTCTCTCCAGCCCATAGCCTATATAAAGGACCCAAAGGGCAGCCCTAAACGCACCCAGCGCCCAGCGCCTCCGACCTCTTTCTCCGCGCGCTGCTGCCAGCGTTCCGCGACGCAGCTGTTTTGCGACGCACACACGCGACGCAAACTCCGCAACACTATTTGGGAAAAACCGCGACTCGATGCATCCCTCGCCCGGTAAATAATCTATTTCCGCTCTTTTTACGTAGATTTTTTTACGTAACTTAGTAATTTTATTTTCTTAGATCTACACCTCCATTTAGAATAGTTGTTCTTTCGTTAAGTTTGTAATTAGATTCTCTACAACTTTCATGTAGGAAGTTTTTCCATCCGAGCAACTTGTTCGGACAACTTTTCGTGCACCATTAGAAATGTGACCACTTATGTCTAGTTTTGTAAAATTCATATCTTAAGTTCTATCCGTCGGATTTCGACAAACCCTATTCCGTCGGAATCGGCAAATCACGTAGATCATCTTAGACATTTTGCATGTCAGTTTCGCCCACTCTATTTTCGCGGTATCCCTTTGATCCGCAACATCGTCTATGAAATAAATACTACTAACTTTTTCCGAGAGATTCTTTTGGCGATACGCTTGTAATGGAATTCTCTAAAACTTCCGTGTAGAAAGTTCTTCCATCCGGAGAACTTTTTCTAATAACTTTTCGCGAAAAGTGCAGTACTATGATTGGCTTCAACATAGTTCCTTTAGCCAGATTAATCCTTATGATCATACCTATTTTCCAGTATCAGCTATAATTCTTTATCATGTTCATAGATAATGCATATCCTACTCTTAGTTGTCTAGTTCACCTTATTCAAATGACAATTGAGCTATTTGAGTAAATGGTGACCAATCTTAGCTATGGATTTTTCCCTTGTGCAAGTGTTATAGTGCAAGTGTTATGTTGAGTCACTATACTACATAGCAAATGTTTTGAACCCTTGATATCCATTAGCATCCTTGACCCACATTGTCCATATCGTTCTTACATTTTCAACCTCATGACCATTTAATCCTATTGGCTTATATTGAACTATTCAATTTACAAATGAGTTGATTGAGTAATTCAACATATCACAAATCCATACCTAAGCCTATGTGTAACTCATACTATCTTAGTAAGTGTTTTCACACTTTACCAAATAGTATTTTGAGTTGCGTCATTGAGATTCATGTGATTTCATCACATGGATCATTTCAATTACCCAATCTTGAGTAGAAAACAACCATTGATCATAGGTTCTTATCAATCATTTTTCTTCTAAGCACTTGGCTTAGATAATCATTTCCTTTTTTCAAGTATTTGACCCATTCATTCAGTAACTCCAACTCATATCTTGCAAGCCAAACCTCATGCCACACCTTAGTACCATAGAGCGAATTCCGATTGTTGTCTTGTTTGATTTTGTTGTTGTTGTTGAATGGTGTGTTTATGTTGTGTTATATTTTATATTATAGTTCGTACGGAGAGGCACGTATTTTGATTAAGAGAAGTGAACGCGCTTCAACTATCAAAAGGCAAGTGACATTCAAATCCTACCTATCTTATATATGCATTAGTGTTTTTTTTTAAACTAGTATGCATGGTAGGAATTTGTTTTCGAAAATTATGCTATGATATCAATCCCAGTAGTGTGTAGCCACCATGAACCCTTGCTAGCATTCTTAGTTGCCTAGCAATAACAAAATGCCACTGCTGTTTGATCATTCTGGATTGTGAGTGTTGGGAACTAAATTAACAACCTTAAATGAAACACTTGGGTGGATTGGTAATTGCTTGGTGGGCGGCTACTCAGGGCCACGGTGTGGTTGTCGTCGCCTGAGGGTACGTGGCTACTCAGGGCCACTCTGTGGTTGTCGTCGCCTGAGGGTACGTGGCTACTCAGGGCCATATTGTGGTTGTCGTCGCCTGAGGGTACGCGTTGGTTGAGTGGCTACTCAGGGCCACTTTGTGGTTGTCGTCGCCTGAGAGTGCACTTGTGGTTGGCCACTCAGGATTAAAGAGATTATTATGTCGTCCATGTTTAGATAGCTTCCAGTGCAGCCTTATGGTATTATGGGCTCTGCCGGGATTAAGTAAGTTGTGAGGTCCAACTTGTTTGCTAGACATGATGATGTGGCTGCAGCCAAACGGGAACGGGTCTAGCTAGTATGGTTGAAACCTTCTTCTGAAAGATCTTGTCTCATTCTTCTCTTGGGAAGGGTGGGTCGTAAGGTGAAAGTGCACAACCTCTCGAGAGTTAAATCTAAGATCTTAGCCGTGTCCCCGGTTACGGACAATTTGAGCTTTCTAGGCAGGGAATGTACGGAAGAATCTCATCACCTTTTATGAATAAGTTAAAATTGGAGTAGCAATCGCTCGGATAGTACATGGGAGATGTAACCATGATACTCGTTTATGACATCATTACGAGTTTTGTAAAATGTTTTGTTTTAAATAAAATGTAGGATAAAATTGGCTTTATGCAAATTTGCCTAAACTCCACTTGCCAAATATCATGTAGATAGTCATGCCCAAAACTCGCCACCATATAAGTGTCATTTGCCGATACATCATTGTACCGACCTCCATTCGTGGGGCTGCATATTCAAACGTGCAGGATTTTATGAGGAGAAGTACGTGGTAGGATCTCGAGTCTACATTCCAACATGATCGCTCGTGGCACATGAAGATGATGAAGGCTCATTGCTGATTTACTTTCCGCTGTGTTTATTCTGAGCTAGTCCATGTGACTATGCAATTTGTAAGGTTTTACTTTACCCTCTGGATCAATGATTTAGTAATTTGATACTATTGCAATGATTACTATATTTTGTAATGTGTGTGCTATCAGTGATCCCGGGAATAGCACTATACACAGGTGTCTTACCTTTATTAAAAGGTAGGGTGCTACACGACGGAAAGCTAGGGTATGGGTTTACGTCAGCTGATGAGCTAGAAGAGATTGACATTGGTCCTGGGGTTAAGCCACGAACAACATTTATCAGCAAAAAGTTAGATTCGCATCTGAGGGGCCTGATGATAGCTTTGTTGAAAGAATACCCAGATTGTTTTGCCTGGGATTATACAGAGATGCCCGGGCTAGACAGGAGCATAATTGAGCATCGACTACCTCTTAAGAAAGGATTTCGGCCGTTCCAGCAACGAGCACGGCAGATGAAGGCCGAAATTCTAGAAGAAGTCAAGAAGGAGATTGAGAAGATGTTGAAGAATTACCTCTTTGCCATTGGACTTGGGGAGTGCCTCTATGAAATCCAAGCTGATACATAACCAAGGTGTGCCAGGAATGGGTAGTGGTTGTAAAAGGCCAGCAGGACTGGTGTGATCCACTTTGACCTTTCTTCCTCAAGCTAGGGGAGAAGCCTATCTGAGTGAGAGTGCCTCAACCAAGCTACTTCGTTCCTTGGAACTGCTGCTGTTAGTTCTTTTAATTGAATAGTTTGATTTGTTCTCTGAGTGATTGCCCTTAGGGACCTAGCTTCCCTTCCTTTCCTTGCCTGGAAGCTCTCTAAGGCTTCTTGCTTTCCCTATTGATGTTCCTAGCTACCTACTATAATGGTAGGGAAGGGCTTTACTAAGTATTAGATATGGGCTAACGGGTCACATCAGGAGCGGTCTACGAGAAAAACGATCAGGCTTCAGGTACGCATAAAGGGATCAGCAGGAGAGGGTGGGATAGAAGGGTAGTTTCTGAGTTCGAGATGTCTGAGCTTGGAGGTTCCGCTTCTCTAATGTGATAATAAAGCAACAAGCAACGCCGCTCCCGTGCGCTCATCCCTTGCTTGTTCTTGAGCGCTAGTCATTCATCCCGCCGCTGGGTTCTTGGGATATCTTGATTCTCTTTATGATGATGTAAGGGTCGGCAACAATGAATAAGGAATCGATCGGAAGTTCGCGCCAATCGATCTTCTGTAGGAGTAGGAGGTAGCGCGAATCCCCTCTTTCTTCGTTTAGAAGAGTGCTGGACCTCCACAACGTCAAACCATTGAATGCAATGCATCTTGCCCCATTATATTGGGAAGACCTTTTCTTCGAATCGTTGGTGCTATTGATATGAAGGAAGGTAATATTAAATATCAATTTCCTCTCAAGAAAGGTATGGAACACTTCCCTAGAAAGAGAATGAAGTTACCTTATGATTCTATTATTAGAACAAATTATGATGTTGATGCTTCATCTCTTGATGTTACTTGATATACACTTTCGCGCCTAGCCGAAAGGCGTTAAAGAAAAGCGCTTATGGGAGACAACCCATGTTTTTACTACAGTATTTTTGTTTTATATTTGAGTCTTGGAAGTTGTTTACTACTGTAGCAACATCTCCTTATCTTAGTTTTATGTTTTGTTGTGCCAAGTAAAGTCTTTGATAGTAAAGTAAATACTAGATTTGGATTACTGCGCGTGAAACAGATTTCTTTGTCTGTCACGAATCTGGGTCTAATTCTCTGTAGGTAACTCAGAAAATTAAGCCAATTTACGTGAGTGATCCTCAAATATGTACGCAACTTTCATTCAATTTGGGCATTTTCATTTGAGCAAGTCTGGTGCCCTAATAAAATCCATCTTTACGGACTGTTCTGTTTTGACAGATTCTGCCTTTTATTTCGCATTGCCTCTTTTGCTATGTTGGATGAATTTCTTTGATCCATTAATGTCCAGTGGCTTTATGCAATGTCCAGAAGTGTTAAGAATGATTGTGTCACCTCTGAACATGTTAATTTTTATTGTGCACTAACCCTCTAATGAGTTGTTTCAAGTTTGGTGTGGAGGAAGTTTTTAAGGATCAAGAGAGGAGTATGATACAATATGATCAAGGAGAGTGAAAGCTCTAAGCTTGGGGATGCCCCGGTGATTCACCCCTGCATATTCTAAGAAGACTCAAGCGTCTAAGCTTGGGGATGCCCAAGGCATCCCCTTCTTCATCGACAACATTATCGGGTTCCTCCCCCGAAACTATATTTTTATTCCATCACATCTTATGCACTTTGCTTGGAGCGTCGGTTTGTTTTTGTTTTTGTTTTGTTTGAATAAAATGGATCCTAGCATTCACTTTGTGGGAGAGAGACACGCTCCGTTGTAGCATATGGACAAGTATGTCCTTAGGCTCTACTCATAGTATTCATGGCGAAGTTTCTTCTTCGTTAAATTGTTATATCGTTGGAATTGGAAAATACTACATGTAGTAATTCTAAAATGTCTTGGATAATTTGATACTTGGCAATTGTCGTGCTCATGTTTAAGCTCTTGCATCATATACTTTGCACCCATTAATGAAGAAACACTTAGAGCTTGCTAATTTGGTTTGCATATTTGGTTTCTCTAGAGTCTAGATAACATCTAGTATTGAGTTTTGAACAACAAGGAAGACGGTGTAGAGTCTTATAATGTTTACAATATGTATTTTATGTGAGTTTTGTCTGTACCGTTCATCCTTGTGTTTGTTTCAAATAACCTTGCTAGCCTAAACCTTGTATCGAGAGGGAATACTTCTCATGCATCCAAAATACTTGAGCCAACCACTATGCCATTTGTGTCCACCATACCTACCTACTACATGGTATTTATCCGCCATTCCAAAGTAAATTGCTTGAGTGCTACCTTTAAAATTCCATCATTCACCTTTGCAATATATAGCTCATGGGACAAATAGCTTAAAAACTATTGTGGTATTGAATATGTACTTATGCACTTTATCTCTTATTAAGTTGCTTGTTGTGCGATAACCATGCTTCGGGGACGCCATCAACTATTCTTTGTTGAATATCATGTGAGTTGCTATGCATGTCCGTCTTGTCCGAAGTAAGAGAGATCTACCACCTTAATGGTTGGAGCATGCATATTGTTAGAGAAGAACATTGGGCCGCTAACTAAAGCCATGATTCATGGTGGAAGTTTCAGTTTTGGACATATATCCTCAATCTCATATGAGAATAATAATTGTTGCCACATGCTTATGCATTAAAGAGGAGTCCATTATCTGTTGTCCATGTTGTCCCGGTATGGATGTCTAACTTGAGAATAATCAAAAGCGAGAAATCCAAAATGCGAGCTTTCTCCTTAGACCTTTGTACAGGCGGCATGGAGGTACCCTATTGTGACACTTGGTTAAAACATGTGTATTGCGATGATCCGGTAGTCCAAGCTAATTAGGACAAGGTGCGGGCACTATTAGTATACTATGCATGAGGCTTGCAACTTGTAAGATATAATTTTCATAACTCATATGCTTTATTACTACCATTGACAAAATTGTTTCATGTTTTCAAAATAAAAGCTCTAGCACAAATATAGCAATCGATGCTTTCCTCTTTGAAGGACCATTCTTTTTTACTTTTATGTTGAGTCAGTTCACCTATTTCTCTCCATCTCAAGAAGCAAACACTTGTGTGAACTGTGCATTGATTCTTACATACTTGCATATTGCACTTGTTATATTACTCTATGTTGACAATTATCCATGAGATGTACATGTTACAAGTTGAAAGCAACCGCTGAAACTTAATCTTCCTTTGTGTTGCTTCAATACCTTTACTTTGATTTATTGCTTTATGAGTTAACTCTTATGCAAGACTTATTGATGCTTGTCTTGAAGTACTATTCATGAAAAGTCTTTGCTTTATGATTCACTTGTTTACTCATGTCATTACCATTGTTTTGATCGCTGCATTCATTACATATGTTTACAAATAGTATGATCAAGGTTATGATGGCATGTCACTTCAGAAATTATCTTTGTTATCGTTTTACCTGCTCGGGACGAGCAGAACTAAGCTTGGGGATGCCGATACGTCTCCGACGTATCGATAATTTCTTATGTTCCATGCCATATTATTGATGATACCTACATGTTTTATGCACACTTTATGTCATATTCGTGCATTTTCCGGAACTAACCTATTAACAAGATGCCGAAGAGCCGATTCTTTG
Organism: Lolium rigidum; assembly: GCF_022539505.1. Classification (NCBI taxonomy): domain Eukaryota; kingdom Viridiplantae; phylum Streptophyta; class Magnoliopsida; order Poales; family Poaceae; genus Lolium; species Lolium rigidum. The sequence goes on from NC_061512.1 coordinate 126,930,138, forward strand.
TTTTCTGCTGTTTTTGGTTTCGGAAATCCTAGTAACGAAATATTCTCGGAATTGGACGAAATCAAGACCCAGGGTCCTATTTTGCCACGAAGCTTCCGGAAGACCGAAGAGGAGTCGAAGTGGGGCCACGAGGGGCCGCCACCATAGGGCGGCGCGGCCCAGGTCTTGGCCGCGCCGACTTGTGGTGTGGGGCCCTCGTGTGGCCCCCCACGTTGCCCTTCCGCCTACTTAAAGCCTCCGTCGCGAAACCCCTGAGGCGGAAAAACCACGATACGGAAAACCTTACTGAGACGCCGCCGCCGCCAATACCATCTCGGGGGATTCTGGAGATCTCCTCCGGCACCCTGCCGGAGAGGGGATTCATCTCCCGGAGGACTCTACACCGCCATGGTCGCCTCCGGAGTGATGAGTGAGTAGTTCACCCCTGGACTATGGGTCTATAGCAGTAGCTAGATGGTTGTCTTCTCCTCATTGTGCTTCATTGTTGGATCTTGTGAGCTGCCTAACATGATCAAGATCATCTATCTGTAATACTCTATGTTGTGTTTGTCGGGTTCCGATGGATAGAGAATACCATGTTATGTTAATTATCAAGTTATTACATATGTGTTGTTTATGATCTTGCATGCTCTCCGTTATTAGTAGTGGCTCTGGCCAAGTTTTTGCTCTTAACTCCAAGAGGGAGTATTTATGCTCGATAGTGGGTTCATGCCTGCATTGACACTCGGGACGATGACGAGAAAGTTCTAAGGTTGTGCTGTGCTGTTGCCACTAGGGATAAAACATTGATGCTATGTCTAAGGATGTAGTTGTCGATTATATTACGCACCATACTTAATGCAATTGTCTGTTGCTTTGCAACTTAATACTGGAAGGAGCTCGGATGATAACCTGAAGGTGGACTTTTTAGGCATAGATGCAGTTGGATGGCGGTCTATGTACTTTGTCGTAATGCCCAATTAAATCTCACTATATTTATCATGACATGTATGTGCATTGTTATGCCCTCTCTATTTTTCAATTGCCCGACTGTAATTTGTTCACCCAACATGCTTTTATCTTATGGGAGAGACACCTCTAGTGAACTGTGGACCCCGGTCCATTCTTTAATACTGAAATACAAATCTGCTCGCAATACTTGTTCTTTACTTGTTTTCTCTCGCAAACAATCATCTTCCACACAATACGGTTAATCCTTTGTTACGAGCAAGCCGGTGAGATTGACAACCTCATCTGTTTCGTTGGGGCAAAGTACTTTGGTTGTGTTGTGCGGGTTCCACGTTGGCGCCGGAATCTTTGGTGTTGCGCCGCACTACATCCCGCCGCCATCAACCTTCAACGTGCTTCTTGGCTCCTCCTGGTTCGATAAACCTTGGTTTCTTTCTGAGGGAAAACTTGCTGATGTGCGCATCATACCTTCCTCTTGGGGTTCCCAACGAACGTGTGAGTTGCACGCCATCAGGGAACACACAGCTCATAAAACAATCATCAGTGTTTGGAAGACATGCAACATACCCAGACAGAAGTTCTTTGCCTGGTTGCTACTGCAAGGGAAATTAAACACAAAAGACATGATGAAAAAGAAAAATTTCTATGTTGAATTTGCAGACTGTGTCCTATGTGAGGAATGCCCTGAGGAAGACCCTATACACCTATTTTTTGAGTGTCCCTTCAGCATGAGTTTTTGGTGGGCACTTGGGCTGGAATGGAATACTGATTTAACCATCAATGATATGATTGTTGAAGCTAAGGAAAGATATCATATGCATTTTATTATGGATATTATCATTACAAGTTGCTGGAGTATATGGGATCAAAGAAATGACGCCATCTTTAATAATAATGCTCCTAGTCTATCCAGATGCTTGATCAAGTTTAAAGATTATGTAAAAATTAATTTGCACCGAGCCATGCCTAGTCTTAAGGAAGGCATGCTATCCTGGTTAGATACTTTATGAGCTTAGACTGTTGAGAACTCCATTGTACATTATGATCCTTTGAAAATATATAAATGAAAAATGACACAGTAGAAAGTTTCTTCCCTACTGTTTTTGTGTCAAAAAAAAGGTTCAACGTGTAGGAAATAAATTCCTTGTACCTATCCAGCTGGTCCAGCCTGAAGATCGGCCGCTGCTTGTACCTCCGCAGGAGCGCCTAGGAACATTTTTCCTCTTCTGCCACAATGGAAGGCTCCTGGTCTATCATCCAGACATCCCGCAGCTCTCATGTTGGCCCGCCGAGGATCTCGTCCAGCGCCGGCTGAGTTGGTTCCTCTCGTGCCCCACAACAATCAAGAAGCTATTCCAAGGCGCGTCTGAACCGGCCTATCTCGTCGTCAGCTTCCGCAGCGGCAGGGGCATCCGCGAACACGGCCGGCAAGAAAGCCAGCGGTGGCACCAACACTGCAGAGTAAACTTGCTGCTGCTGCACCACCGGAGGGTAAGGCACGGAAGCGCGTGTACGCTTGCGGCAATGCTGATCCACGCCAACCGATGCTCGTCTTTTCAGCGATGGCGTGGTCAGGGTTGTTGGAGGATGCGCCGACAGCTCTTCTTGTTTGTCTTCTTGACATAGCTCAGCGGCAGATTCTTGGCTGGTTGCGTTCGGCGACAAGAAGGTCTTGCGCAGCACCTTCTGCCCGTCGCGGGCGTCGTGGCTCCCTCCTTGACCTTGAGCCAGCACTTCAGGGCTCCTTTGATTTGAAGGATAGGAAAAACATAGGAATAGGAAAGGTATAGGATTGGAAGGGCATGTCTACTTGAATCCTATAGGAAGTTGAAGTTTGTTTGATTGTAGCAAAGGAATTTTTCCATGAGGTATGAGCTAATGCTTTTTTCCTATAGGAATTACACTACAAGATTCCTATAGGAATTTTTCCTATAGGATATGTTCCTATGAATCAAACAACATGTATAGGAAATTTTCCCATAGGAACCAAATCCTACATAATTCCTATGCAAATCCTTTGAATCAAAGGAGCCCTCAGTGTGCCGCCCTTCGTGAATGGACGGGTCTTCTTCTCCTCGGCCTTGACGCCAGCGCCGTTCTTGATCCGTCGGTTCTTCTGGACGGTCAAGTTTCCCTCGCCCGCGGCTCGCGCGCTCCTGTTGCCGCGCCTTCTGTTTTATTTTGATTTTGATTTTTGCCTCTTCTTTATAAAACTAAAATACCAAAAAGATTTTATGTTTCTTTATTTTGTTTTTCTTTGGTTTTTCTTTGCCTTTGAACAAAACAAAAACAACAAAAAGATTTTATGTTTCTTTATTTTGTTTTTCTTTGGTTCTTCTTTGCCTTTAAACTTTTATTCTCTATTAAAATAGAGGTTTGAGTCTAAGTTTTAATTTCAAAATAAGGTACCAAGTTTTACCCATTTTGATGTTTTAAAGTTGTGAAACAAAATGGAGTTGCTGATTTCTGCACTGCATTTTTTAGTGCATGATTTTTCTTATTTTTTGGGAACTCCTAAAATCTTTATAAATTCAGAGTATATAAAAAAATTCATTCTCTATATGTAAAAATTCATTCTCTAACATGTCTAAGTGGTCGATTTTTTTTTGTTTTGCCGCTGCTATATTTTTTGACAGATTCTGCCTCTTAATGTTTGCACCATTCTTTTGGGTTTTAAAATGATTTTTTTGAATCTTTTGATTTGATAAGAATGTGTTCAGATTTATGTGATATCTGGTACATAAAGGAATTACTTTATCGTTGAATAAAATGGCAGCAAGCATATTAATATCACCCCATAGAAAAGATTAGGAGAAAATTTTGTGTTGAAGTTTTTCACAGAAAATAGAGAAAAACCACACCAAAGCTATCCAAGAATAGTGAAGACCATAAGATTGGGGATACCTGTAACGACCCAGAAAAATCCTAATAATAGTTTTTCTTCGTTGCTTGTTTTTCCGCATCATTCTGACGTCATCATCATGCATATGTCATCTACATGCTTTTGACCAAATAAAATTTATTTTTGTAATTTATATTTTATTTTTCTTGTATGGTGCTATTAAACCATCCCTCTCTTTCTTACTTCAAAATAAATCCAAAATAATAGTAATAATGTTTTATTTTTACAAAACTTATTTTTTCATCCTTGCTAGGGTTTCTAAAAGTTCTCCACATGTTTTAAACTCCTCCTCTCCCAAAAACGAGTTCCCTCTTCTCTTTTCTTTCTTTGAAGAATCTGTGAAGAGAGGAAAGATCAAGAGATATTTGAAACGACAAAGAAGAGAAGAAAGTTCAACAGTCCAGTCGCCCCACCTAGCTCCACTTCCGAACAAGTCCAATTCTTTTCCCAGGCCTCTTCTTTTCACCAAAGAGTTCCCTGGCCCATCTCTATCTCCCTTCGACATGCTTGTCTTCAACATGTGCATCAGACATCAGAGCGGTGCCACATCGCCATGGCTCGGATGGGACGGCTGACCTTGCTCCCTTAAGTACTTAAGAAGGACTAAAAATATGTTTCTCATATATGGCGGTGAAGAAGAGATCCTCGCAAAATGTTACGTCTACGCTATCTTCGACACTGATCCGGATGACTTTAAGTCACAATCCAGGTACATATTTTTAATAATGGAGGAGCTGTGAGCTGGGGGGTTCCAAGCAACCCGTGGTAGCAAGATCATCAATAGAGGCGGAATATGTTGCTGCTTCGGAAGCAGCGACATAAGTGGTTTGGATGAAGGAGTTCATATCTGAACTAAGTGTGTTTCCAAGTGCATTGTACCCAATTTTTATCTATTATGACAACAATGGTGCCATAGCCAATTCCAAAGAACCAAGTTCTCACATGAATTCCAAGCATATCAAGCGCCGGTTTCACTCCATCCGCGAACATGTCAAGGATGGTGATATATAGAGATTTGCAAAGTGCACACGGATTTAAATGTGGCATACCGTTGACTAAAGCTCTCCCAAGTGCAAAATATGATGATCACCATAACTGCATGTGTGTTAGATTCATCTCAATGTAATCTAGATTGTTGACTCTAATGCAAGTGGGAGACTTAAGGGAATATGCCCGAGAGACAATAATAAAGTGGTTATTAACTTATTCCATGTTTATAACAGATGTTCATTTCTCATGCTAGAATTTTATTAGCCGGACACAGTAATACTTGTGTGTTTAAGAAACAAGCAAGAGTTCCTAAGAAAGCCTCTCTTTTAACTAGCTCGTTGATCAACCAATGATCAAGGTTTTCTGATCATGAACATTGGATATTGTTAATGGGGTCATTTCATTAGAATAATGATGTGATGAACACACACCAAAGTAGGTATAGCATACAATCAAGTCATTAAGTTTACATTGCTATATCCAACACATATGGAGTAGCTTTATTCCTTAGACCATGAGAACATGTCAATCACTAACACTGGAAGAGTACTTTGATGAGATCAAACGTCACGCCCTAATAGGGTGGCTATAAATGTTGATTTGGGTACTATAAAAGTGTTAGTTGAGGCTCATGGATCAAGAGTGGAATTTATCCATCCTGCTGACGGAGAGATATACACCGGGCCCTCTCGGTGATATCACATCGACAACGCTTGCAAGCATGTGAATAGGTCGCAGGAATGTCATATCACGGAACGAATAAATAGTACTTGTCGGTAATGGGATTGAACAAGGTATAGTTGATACCGATGATCGGATCCCGGACAAGTAAAATTTCACGAGATAAAGGGAATTAGTTACAACATTTATGGTACATACAATCACAATTTTCTTCGTTGAATGAGTGGGGGTCATTACGGATCTCTAGATCTTGTTGATGATTATTGATCGGAGAGGTTTCTTGATCATGTCCACATTATTCAGGAACCGTAGGGTGATTCACTTAAGGCTCGTCGATGTTTTTAAGTGGATACGGAACACCGGAGAAATTTTGGACAACATAGGAACTATTTCGAGAATCACCGGAAATTTTTCGGGATATCGGAATAGTTAAAGTGACTGAATGTTAATGTTTGTTAATCAAAATAATTAAAAAAATATTAAATAAAAATAAAAATGTTTTATTTATTTATGGGTTGCTTCCCGTCCTCCTCCTAGAACCTTTGGCTGGTAATTCCCGTTCTTCCCGCAAGTCCACCATATAAGCAATGGCTTAGGAAAAGTCCTACTGAAATTGTTTCTCCACCAACACCAGCATGTCGGTGTGCTGTTGGAGTGTCCTGGTGGATCATCATCTTCCACTTCCCCGCAGGAACAAGGGAGCGGAGTTCATCATCAAGCCGTGTGTGAGGTACGGCCCCTTGTAGCGCTTGTCTTTCTCACGATCTTGAGATCGTCAAGTGATCGACTACATCAACCATGAGAACCGTTCCCGTTAAATTTTTGTCTCTTCGAGGGTGAGTTTATCTCAACTACGGTTTTATTAGTTACTAGCATCTCCTAGATTCGATCTTGGTGTTTTTGTTGTTGCGACCGTAGTATTTTTTTGTTTTCTATACAACGAGCCCATTACAGGTATATATTTTTGGGCGAAAATGGAGAGAGTGGGGGTCAAATCCGTTGAAACCTAGAGCTCTGATACCATATTATGCGGCCTAAGGCCTCGTGGGCTGCCCGATCTCACTTATTTCACCAAGAAACATATGGGGGAGAGGGATGAACACGAAGAACACACACACAAATAACCCGATACAATATGGTTCACTCTTAACAGCTTGAACAACCGTCCCGATAGAATCACTCAAGGAGAATACACGAGGTAGAAATCCCGAGTTAAATACTGGTATGCAATGGATAGAATCACAAGCATACATGAGTAGCAACGGATTAGAGGTCTGAATCGGAAGAGACGTCACAATACTAGAATCATGCAAATGAAATATCAATCACAGAAAGAGTGCCATGATATAACTCGTAAATTTGTGTCTAAGAGAGGAGGTGGTTTCCTTAATCTACTAGGGATGGTGGAGGCATGAGCCTATCCTTCATATCATCAACTCTTGGGTTTCTAGGTGGGAGTGTGAGCTTATATATAGGGAACCACCAAGAAGGAGTATTTTAGGCATACAAGGGGGTAGAGGTAGGTCACATGGGTTGTGCCCAAATCTGGACACGCAGGGGGATTATCCGGCCTTAGTGGGGGCAGATAATCCAACCTGGTAGGGTCGGATAATCTGTCCTAGCAGTGGCGTTTCTTGCACCTTTTTCTCTTCCATGCTTCAATGTCGTCGGCCTTCATGGTGGTCCTTGTTGTTGACGCACATGGTACATCAACGACCGTAGGTCGGGCTGTATCACGGCTGGCCATCGGGCCGTCCTTCCCTGGCGCAGGTCCGACCGTAGCGGGGAACTCGCCCCTCCTCCACTGTTGGTGGCTTGCCAATGACCCGTCCTTCCCTGGCGTAGCCTTCCGCGGCCGCATCCACGCTTACCATGGAGGTGATACGTCTCCAACGTATCTATAATATCTTATGTTCCATGCTAGTTTTATGACAATACCTACATGTTTTATTCATACTTTATATCGTTTTGATGCATTTTCCGGTACTAACCTATTAACAAGATGCCGAAGCGCTAGTTCCTGTTTTCTCCTGATTTTGGTTTCAGAAATCCTACACAGGAAATATTCTTGGAATTGGACGAAACAAAAGGCCACGTTCCTATTTTTCCATGGGCTTCACGGAGTCTGAAGGAGAGACGAAGGGGGGCCGCGAGGAGCCCACACCCTAGGGGGGCGCGGGCCACCCCTTGGCCGCGCCGCCAGGTGGGGACCCCACGTCGGGACTCCACCGACATCGCCCCTTCGCCTATATATGCTCCCAGATGTGAAAACCCTAAAACATCCAGTCATATTCCACGAAGAGTTCCGTAGCCGCCACCATCGCGAAAACAAGTTTCGGGGGACAGAAGTCTCTGTTCCGGCATGCCGCCGGGACGGGGAATTGCCCCCGGAAGTCATCTCCATCGACACCACCGCCATCTTCATCGCCACTGCTGACTCCCATGATGAGGAGGGAGTAGTTCTCCCCCGAGGCTGAGGACTCTACCGGTAGCTATGTGGTTCATCTCTCTCTCCCATGGTGTGATCTTTATGTGATAATGAGCTTTGTATCACTATTAATCTATGTGCTACTCTAGTGATGTTATTAAAGTAGTCTATTCCTCCTCCATGATGTAAAGTTGACAGTGTGTGCATCATGTAGTACTTGGCGTAGGTTATGTTGTAATCTCTTGTAGATTATGGAGTTAACTATTACTATGATAGTATGGAGGTTACTTTAATATGAACTCCGGACGTTGTGGAGCTTGTTTACTCCGGCTTGAGGTGTGCTTTTATAGCCCTACACGATGAATGGTGTTTGTTATCCAACAAGACAGTGTTTAAAAGTAGCACAAGTGAAGAGAAGTTATTTATTTATTTATGTGATCATTGTTGAGAGTGCCCACTAGTGAAAGTATGATCCCTAGGCCTTGTTTCCAAGCATTGAAACCCCGTTTCCAACAAGTTCTGCTACATGTTTGCTTGTTGCCATCTTTATTTCAGATTGCAATTACTACTTACAATCATCCATATTACTTCTATTTCACTATCTCTTCGCCGAACTAGTGCACCTATACATCTGATAAGTGTATTAGGTGTGTTGGGGACACAAGAGACTTCTTGTATCTTAATTGCAGGGTTGATTGAGAGGGATATCTTTGACCTCTACCTCCCTGAGTTCGATAAATCTTGGGTGATTCACTTAAGGGAAACTTGCTGCTGTTCTACAAACCTCTGCTCTTGGAGGCCCAACACTATCTACAGGAATAGAAGCGCGAGTAGACATCAGAGGTGAGCGGCGGTGCCTCCAGATGGAGCAGGTTGATGGGATGGGGAAGCCGGGTGGATGGGAGGCGGCTATCCGATGGCGGCCGGAGTTGGAGATATCCTGATGACCACGGACCTGGAAATTGCTTAGACTTTTGCCACATCATCACTACATATGGGTCCCACTTCACAGGAAGCGGTCAATTCAAGATTAATTTTGCCCTAGTGCACATTGCAAAATATCTACTATATAGTGGCAAATTTATGCATTTTTTTTTGAAAAATGATAGTTTTCCAAAAAAAATTGCACAAGAGTGGTAGTTTTATGCTAAGAATTTCTTCTGATAACCACGGACCAGCAAGCTATGAAGCTAGAAATCCTCTGGATGAAAAAGTAGTACAGTATCATTTTCCATAGGAAAACGCTTTGTTTCCTCCGGAGGTTGCGCACCGCGGCCTCCGGATCTCCCGAGCGACACGCGTCTCATCTGCGTGGACGAAAAGGGACGATAGTGCATGGGGTCCACCTCAACCCTATCCTGTCCTCCATGCTTCCATCGTTCCTCTCACATCTCACACCCGAACGCCGACGCTGCATCTCAGCCACTGGCCGCTCCCATCCCAGCCGCGCGGCGCCGCTAGAACCAGCGCTCCCCTCCTCCTCCTGCCGCCCCTCCCCCACTCGCGCCGCCTCCGACGAGGTCAACTGCGCAGCCGCGAGCGGTGGTGTCTCCAGCGGGGGCGGCGGTGCTGCCGGGGGTGCTGCCATAGGAGGAGAATGGCGCTTCCTTCGGTGGGAGGCGGTGGTATGCTGCAAGGAGAGTCGCCGGTGCATCCCACCGGAGTTCACGCATCGCCAACGAGATCCCTCACCGGACTTGTTTCTAGGTGTGTCGGGAGGATGGTGCGACCAAGGGCTGTCTCTGTGTGATGTTTTTGTTTTATTTTTTCACTATTTTTCCTCCGTGGAGAATAGAAGAGGTGCACGTGGGGTGGTGGTCCTACGTGTCGAATCGGGTGACTCGGAGGTTCGGGAGAAAAAAATGCTCCGGAGGATCCTCAGCAGTATCCTTTTCCATAATAAAAACAATCAAGGGTTAAATTAAGGGTGTGCCTATGTCTCAGTTGACTGAGATTTTCTTAAGTCGCAGTCAATTCAGAAAAGTGCAACTATAGTTCAAAGAAAAGTGCAACTCGATTCAGTTGCACATTTCTGTCAGAAAAGTGCAATTGCACTTTTTAAACAGAAAAGTGCAACTCAAAGCATTTTTTGTAAGTGACTTAGACTTAAGAAAATCTCAGTTGACTGAGACATAGTAAAACCGTTAAATTAAAGAAAGGCAGAGATAGTCTTCCGACCCCCAGTTCCCGTTGTCCTCCCTCCAGGGTTCCATCTCCTCCTCCCGTCCAACATCATCGCCGCCGCCTTAGCCGTCGGCCACCTACTGCTCCGGCCCGTGCCTCCTTGGCCCGCCCCGTCCCTTGTTCCGGCGTGTACCTCCGCATCCCCCTCCACCGGAGAACATCCCCGTGGCCGGGCAGCCGCTTCCCTTCTGCCGCCTTCCTCCTCTGCTTCAGCGCCGACCCGTGTGTGGTTAGTTCTCACTCCCGAGGATGGACCCCCGTCTCATCTCCTTCTTCCGCGATCGGCCCGTCCGGGAGCAGGAGAACCAGGCAGAAGTCGAGATGGGATCCGCCCGAATAGGAGGGGGACGCCTGATCGACTGTCCTATAGAAGAATATCTCGACGAAGATGGCGACCTTGCGTACCGGGTGCTGCTCGCCAACGGGACTCGGATTGGGTACATGCTTGATCCGATGCCACTCGAGGAAGCTCAGGCGGTCATACGAGAGCTGCTGCTGACGGACATCAGAAACGGAAGATATGACTTTTATGACATGCAGCAGCGAAGGGAGCCCTGGGAGCTCCTCCCTGACGCTGATGAGGATGGGGCGTGGGAGGACGCGGCGTTCATGGACCAGGACCAGGGGTTCAGAGCTGCCCCGGCATCTGACGAGGCTGTCGCGGATCTGCAGGAGACGGCTGTGGGCGAGGGGCAGTGCTCGGTTTGTCTGGAGCCTCTCGAGGGAGACGGCGCCACCAAGCTCAGGATGATGCCGTGCTCACATTCCTTCCACGAGCATTGCATCTTCGCCTGGCTCCGGATCAACCACGCCTGCCCGCTCTGCCGCTTCGCCCTGCCCACCAGAGAGCAGGAGTAAAATTATGTATTGTTTGTGGTTACCTGCTGCAGTTTACCGAGATCTTGCAATTGGCTTTCTGCCTCGTAATCTGCCCAAGAACCAACGTTTCCTGTAAGAAATTTATCTGTTCGTTCAGTTAAAACGACAGACAGACGATGTTCTTCTAATATTGATGGATTGCAAGAATATGTAAGAGACACGGATTGGCAAGTGCCATGTACCAAATGCGGAGACACTGCATCCTGATATTAGACAATACAGTGACTTGCCATTGTGGATAGAATAGATGAGCATACTGAGAAGCTACGTGGTAAATCAATTATGATGTATGTATGACCAAATCTTAGAATTAGTCATTGCTTTGTAGTTTAGGCACAATGGGCAAGCAATTTATTGAACTACCTTGTTGGTATTTTCAGGTACTGCGCAGGAGGTATACGCTGTGAGATGGCCTCAGCTTATATCCACTCCAAAAGTGAAGGCTTTGAGAATGTTTTTCAGGTAATCTGCACCCTCTGGTCGAAAATTTGCCATTCCGGACATCTGCAGTCTTGACCATGTACTGTAGTTTGCATGATTTATGATAAATTCTTATGATACTCGTTTTAGTTGTACGGTGGCATCAAAAGATATTTGGAGCAATTTCCAAATGGTGTCTATTTTGATGGAAAGAATTTTGTACTTGACAACAGGTTAGTGCCTTACACAGTGTGCTTTGAACCCTCAAATTATCCTCTTTAGCAGTTCCTCAGGTCCTTGACTTGTTTCACTATGGTTTAACAGAATATATGTGGGAAGCCTTAAAGACAACAAACTTGGAACTTGTTTGATATGTGGTTTTACTTTTACCTATGATGACTACTCGTCCCGGTGCCGTTGCAGCCACTGCAGAATGTTGGTTCTAGTGTTCTCCACATGTCAGGTATCTAAGATGTTACATTTTATATTGCCTTTTTGCAAAACAATGCTGCTAATTAGCACCTTAACTTCAATCCTTGATGTCCAACCTGACCTGCCTCTGCTTGCATGGTAAACTTCATTCCTTGCTTTCCAACCTGACCGCCACTCATGTTAGATATCTAAGATGGCTGCTCCATGCAATATAATCTCTCTGCTAAATCTTCTCATTTTCTTCTATAGGATTGTACCAAGGCCGAAGAGCTCAAGGACCAGCTGGGCTCTGGCCACCCCACCTTCATCAAGCCCATGTCCCACGGCTATGCCACCAAATCAGACAGTCTGGTATGGCAATAACGTTCGCTGCTGGTCTGCCAAATTGTGATTGATTCTTGGCTGGTAATTTCTTGCACTATCTGCCAGAAAATCCTGTTGAACTTCAGGCAGCATCTCCCGGTGCATGATGAGATCATGGTTTTGGTGGATGAGATGAATAACGATTTTCACTTGTTATATTCCTACAAAAACCACAGAACTGACGGCTGCAACCGTAGGATTAACCAGTGGAAAGGGTTTGCTGCTTTTTTTTTTTTTTGTGAAAGGGTTTGCTGCTAAGCACGAGTTGGCTGATGGTGACTGCTTGGTGTTCCAGCTGATAGAGAGCAGAAAGTTCAAGGTGAGGTTCAACCTGTTCTCCGCACACGATTTTGGATTTTTTTAAAAATTTTCTTTCCAAAAGGAGGCAAAGCCCCTGGCAAACTTCGATTTTAGATGGGCGTTTGAGAAAGAAAATGTTGCTCCCAACAGCATGGTTGGTACACAGATTTATAAAGAACCCAGAAAAGGAAGATACCTTTGTTATGACATGCGGCGGCAAAGGGACCCTGAGCTCCTCCCTGATGCTGATGAGGATGGAGCATGGAAGGACCTGTCGTTCACGTGCTGTCCCGGCATCCGACAAGGCCTTGGCGGACCTGCAGGAGACGGCCGTGGGCGAGGGACAGTGCTCAGTTTGTCTTGAGCCTCTCGACGCGGGCGATGCCACTAGTTCAGGATGATGCCGTGCTCCCATTCCTTCCATTTGGATTGCATCTTCGCCTGGCTCCTAGTTAGCCCACTCAGCCGCTTCACGCTGCCCAAAAAGCCTAGGACTAAGCTATGTATTGCTTGTTAAAGAGACTAGCAATGGCTGGCACGGCGGCACGCCGCGCCTCTGCTGTGGCTAGTCGATGATAATTGTTGTTTTAAATATGGAACATGGAAATAGTAGAGGATGGTCCGTAAAATGCCATGGATATGTTATCTAGTTTATTGTAAACACTGCAAGAACAGAAACAGAGTTCTGGTGCATGTCTTGTACGGCGTACCATGTACATTACATGGTCGAGAACTCAAATTCAATGCTTGGAATAGTGTAGGTAGATGACCAAATTAAACAATAACAACTCATGCCTTTGATTAAATGACCAAGAATCAATACCTTCGGAAGCCTATGTTTCTTGACTTGATTCAGTGAGTGAAGCTTTCATGCAGGATTATTGAGAGTGGAATCATTCAACTTGTGGATTTGGTTATTTACAATTCAACAAAGTTAGGATGGATATCATATAATGTCTTCTTAAGATCAAGAGACATCATGTTGCACATCGTCAATATTCTTGAACTGAACATCAATCTCTTACAGACTGGGATTCTGAAAACATAACTGAACATCAATCCTAGAATTCTGAAAACATAACTGAACATCAATCCTAGAATTCTGAAAACATAAGTACATCAAACTCATATAGCCCGAGATTCTGAAAACATAAGTAGAAACAATATAAGCGTCAGAATTGAAAGATTCTAATAACCATAGGCTTTTTTGCCTCTAGCTCACGAAGCTAGATTTTCAATTCTATTTGTCTTCTTATTTTTAAGATGAAAATGTGCTTATACATTATTGTCACTCGAGTATTACAATCGATTACAAAGGTTTGATCACACACTGCTCAACACTCTACCCAACAATCATACTTGAGGCAGAGAGGCTGCACAGATTGGAATTGATCTGTGTTAACCACCGTCTGGCTCTCTGAGACTTTGTCACAATGCTCCTACAGCCAAAGTTCACGCTGAGTTGCATGCCCTGTAGTACCTCAACTTCTGCTTCTTCAGCTCTGATTCGTCCTCTCATCGGACAGGCTGCGTAGAAGTGACACTTCCCAGGTGATCCCAGCCAACCAGTCCAGCGCTATCAACCCCAGATTCATCAATGAAGCAAGCATCGGTGTTAGCCTTTATAAAACCTTCAGGAAGTGGCTTCTAAGCTAGAGAGATTTGAGTCTTCTGATGTGTCCCCGGTCTTGGTATCCTCAAGGTTGCAGTGCAACCCAAGTCCACCTTCGTTTTGCCTTTTGGGTCATCTCCCTGTTGTTTTTCAAAAGAGAATCAGCATAAACAGATAGGAAATTGAGCAAGCTTTGCAGAGAAATTTTTCTATCACCATCCTGATTGCAAATAATATGTTAGCATCGAGAAAATGACCAGGACTATACTTGTGTAGCACTATTGCAGTTCGCCCATCATGAAATGCCATCTTCTGTTGTGTGGGCTTCATTAAGTTAAACTTGGGCCCCACTCTAGCCTCCCGGCTAATAAAATGCCATGTTCTTAAATGGTCGACACTCGGGTCATTTCATTCAGGTAAGAATATGCCTCATGCCTTCGTTCTATTTTCACAGCTTGTTGTCACTTACTCAATAGTCAGTATGAATCTCTTCAAAACGGTGAGTAACGAAATAGGAAGACCAGAAGCACCAAGGGCAGCATATTCGAAGAACAAAAAAATCAGTATGATACTAAGAGAAGTGGTAAATCAAATGAGCAGAATGTTACATACAAATAGGATGTGGCGCTCCAAGAAAACAAATATCAAGACAGGTCTACCAGTTCGGTAATTGTTCACCAGCTAAATGGAATGCATAATTTGCAAGAGTGTCTTCTCTCAGTTCCTTATTTTTGTACTAACAAACAGAAGAACACGTAAAGACCTCCTGTGACCTATACATATTTGTATATCAGAGAAGGAGAAAACATAACCCATTTCTCCGCCCATTGGAGGTAATAAATAAAATAGATTCATCAGGCAAGATATAAACCATGCCCTGAATTTTCCGTGTTGCAGGGACTCAATTCAATATGCATCTGTAACAGTATAACACCTAACCTGGAAAAAAAATGATCTCTATGATATACACTAAGATATTCAAGAGTGGACGCGTGTTAGATCTAACTCAAATGACATGACTCATGTGTACATGGAAGCATGATTTTTTTTCCAGGTATTTCCTAGCTGTTTGAATGATCAAAAATGGGTATTACCTTGACTACAACCAGCCAGTTAGCAAGGTACTACTCTGAAATGAGATATGCCACATGAATGATGTGAGGACAGTACACCATTACTTGCATGCCTGCAGACATCAGTAGCTATGACCTGTCAATGCGGTCATTGTTTTGGTAAATTGATAAATCAGGCAAGTCATACACAACAAATGAACTAAAAGCCACCATTGAACAATAAACTAATTGACTCTACAAACATTGGTACTTCTGGAAGGACCAGTATTCCTGGTTACTAACAGTCAAACCTATAATCAAAGCATCGTTATATAAAATTGGTGTGACTGAAAAATAGCACACCGAAAGAAATATAAAGTGGTTTATAGGAAACATGATCTAAAAGCCATTTTTCATATAGTATACATAAGCTCACATAAGGAGACATTGATATTCGAGGGGGCGAAAATTGCATAGATATTCAGTTATATAAGTTATATTGATGCCTTTTTGCAGAGCATTTGTAAAAGCTCATTATCACACAATCCAAGCTACACATTCAGGCCGTACTTCAAGCATCCTTGAAAAAGTTTCTCTGGTCTATAATAGATGTTTGTCCAGTAAGTATAGTGTCTTTTGACAAAGAAGATCTTGAATGCATCTCTTATTGAGTGAAACTGCATAAACATAATATCTTTCAAAATTATTTTGTAGACTGTTAATAAATCAACTCCTATCCTTTCAGGAAAAATCAACTATGTTATTGTCTACTTAAATTTGATGGGTTTCTATAATACTGCCGTCCAATACTAAAACATATATATTTGGAACATACATCTACCCACCATATCAATTAGTTGGCTGCCTTATCCTATGATCATGAGCATAAAAAGAAAAAGACAAAAACTTTTTTTTTCGAGAAAACGCAATGACATTGCGTTTCTTTTCATTGCAAAGAAGGAGAACAGTTTATTACAAGGTCACCCTCCAAGGAGGGTGAAGAACATCCAGCTTATAACAAAAAACTAGTGTACATCCCAGTCTAAAAAGACAAAAACTTATCAACCAGTAAATAGGAGAGGAATAGAGATAGAGGAATTACCTAAGAAAACTACAAAGCTGTATGTTTACTCCATCTAAAAAAACTAAGCTAAACCAGGCAGCCATCTATTCACATTATGTAAAATCTTGATCCAGAATAATCATGCCATTGAGCTAAAGTATACTTGCAGTACTCTATCTTCAGTAGAAGAATGAAAACATGAACAAAACCAGGAGTAGCATTAAGAACTCTTTTCAAGTATCTCGTGAACTTATTAGCATCCCTGATTATCTGATCGAACATTATAAGATAACAATAGAGAGAACAGTTACTCATGGCCATTTGATAGCATAGTGCCATCAGTGAAAAACAGAGAACCAAAACAACAGAACCCACTTATTTTACCTGTAAGCTGCATATGGTTTGGTCAACACATAGTGACACTCTCAGCGGGACACTATTTAAGCAGTAATTACCGAAGGAACATGGTACAAAGTCACAGTCAATTGAATCTGCAAGCATGTAAAATTTGCACAACATTTGTGTTATATAAACTGTTGCCTAGAACCCAATACATTAAATTTTATTGGACAGCTTTCTGTTAAATACATATCCATGTCCAACAATTACATCTGACACAAAAGAGGATCTCCCATTGTAAAGTAGTGTTGTATTAAACCATGATATAGATCCTTGTAGTTTCCTAAACTGAAAATAATAAACTGAGAAAGTGGACAGCTAAAGTTACAGCTAAAAGCATGATCATCTGTCCCACATAGGAGAATTTGAAATATAAACCAGAAACTTTGCACGAATAACTAAACATATACCATTTAGAAATGAAAGCTCACATAATGACTTGTAGAAAATAGGCGGAGAAATGTAAGATGCATATGTCTACTTGACCATGACATGAGAGTATCTATTTATATACTTGATCTAGATATATCCGATAGAATTTGTAGTTGGTTTATGTAGACCCTTTCAATTATTTAGTGCTCTCGTGTGATATTTTTATTGCACTAATTTGACATTACCCATCATTGACAAACATAAGGGTCTGGAATAATAACCATGGCTGCATACAAAGTGTTATTTACTTCAAAAGCATTTATGAATGTAAAAAAAAAGATCATTGCAGAGCGTCATGAAGGGAGAAGGGAGACATATGATTGCATGCAAGATGTTCATACTACACAAATTATAGACCATACTACTAAATTATTAAGCATTATCCAACAGACTTTGTTATACTGAAAAAAACGGTGCAAATGCCATAACACTTGCTGTGCTTAAACAACCACACCTCCCACGCCTTCGACACCTCCGAGCATCTATTTGACAGCCTCAAATATGAGAAACTTCTGATTTTCTTTCAAGTATGAAAATCTAGGGTGCAAATTAAATAGGCATGATCTAGTGGCAGAGATATATAAAAATCTAAGACGCAAATCCGATAAACAAATCATTAGCAGTTTAGTTTTGGTGGCTAGACCTGTAGGCAAGACATCTCTTGACAAGAAAATTTATTCTCTAGAGCAAAGCAAATTATTCAGTAGCTATGATTGGAGTGGAATACATTAGCATATCTTCAACAGCAAGAAGAGGTCTATGAGACAAAGTCGGTTGTCTGAAACATGAAACCTGAGAAGAAAACACATCCAAACATAAGCAAATGATTAAGTTACAGATTACTGAATCCCATGTTTTGGAATTATGTTAATAGATGACATTCCAACCAAATCCAAGATATTTTTCGCCAACCTATCTGCATTATGACCTTCACTCTATTTACAAGTCATGGAGCAATGCGTATTAATCCAGAGATAAATGGATACCTATTAATTCAACATATCAGAAGATTGCTTTAACAGCTACCCAATGTCCAGATCAAAAACTACAAACTGAAGGAAAGGTTGAGCACTATTAGATCAAAATTGTTGCTATCTTTACCATTGTTGCCTCTGCAGTTCTTTTTCTGTGCTGAATCTTGGCATCACGGTAGGTATTGCATATACAATACGTGTCCTGGCGGCTGGGCACCGCCCAGCGACGGCGCTGCCTCCGTCGTACTCTTCCTCCTGCACCCCATATGATCGGGTCGGCGGCTTGCTGCAGCGCGCGCCGGCGCAAAGAGCCGTGCACGGAGACCATGGAGAGGGTGGGCCGCCGTCCAGGTGAGGAGCTGTGTACGGGGCAGGACCGAGCCGCACACAGAGGAGCTCGGCAAGTGGAGCCCACGGCGGGGAAGGGCTCAGGCGGAGAGAGCTCAGGCAGAGGGTCGTCGGGTAGAGAGATGCGGGGGCTGGGGAGGCCGGTGGAGATGCATACGCCACCGGTGACGTCTTGTTGTCGCCCGGAACGCTTCCGGCCGCTGCCTCTCCTCTTTCTCCTGGATGACCACAAAGCCAACCACGATCAGGTGTAGATCCCCTAAACCATCAGAAACGAAGACAGTCCACGGCCGAGTTTTGACGAACCTTCCGCCGGCGAGTGGGAGCGGTTGGAGGCGGCCGAGAGACGCCGGCTGGAGAGGCGGCGCTAGGGTTCCAGACTTCCAGGAGAGGCGCCGCGATTGGGGACACGGGGTAGCTATGACGGCGGGGGAATCTGCTGGGGCGACCGCGCAGGCGATGAGCCGGCCGGCGGCGACGGCATAGGTCGGGGGTGCCATGTGGTTGGAACTGGTCTAGGAGAGATGGAACGCCAGAAGAAAAGTCTGACAAGAGGAGTGTTTTTTAGAGCCTTCGGGAAGGTCATGTAGTTAAAGCGGTGATGTGAGAAACCGTAACCATGTGAGATGCCAGGACAGGAAAAATGTTACACGCATCCGGAATGCTTCAAGTGCAAAAACAACACAGCAGTAATCATCACCTTTACTTATTTCTACACTCCACCGAGAATGCACACGCACAAAAACTGACCACAAAATCACTACGTGTCCATCTAAGGTTAATTCAAAAAATATATCAAAATTTTGAGAAAAATGAAGTTGGTTACCCTATAGTATTGTACTTATACATATATATTGCAGATTACCGAGATCTTGCAGTCGGCATTCTGCTGCTCAAGAACCAATGTCCTCTGATCGTTGAGTTAAAACGACAGACGATGTTGTTTACTACTGGCACTGGATGCTTTATGTATCTTCCATAATAGAGATGGATTGCAAGACATTCTCTTGGTTGGCGAAATTTATGGCCTCCAGAAATAAGCTAACAATTGGCGTGAGAATTCAGAACTTACAAATCATAATTTCCCCCAATGATCATCTCAATATGTAGAGCTTTTTTGAACCAACAAAACCTTGGATTAAGAACAGAAAACATGATGAAATTTACTAGGACAAAAAAAGAACTGATAAAAAGTTGTTAGCTCATATGCAGAAAAAGCTTAGTAGTACTATATGTTGGGGTTATGAACATTTAGACCTATACACCTCCAAAAGAAGCCCTGAACTGCATGATACAACAGCTGGTCAATTTCATAAGAAGCTGCAAGCCCGCAACTGATAACAGATTAACAATACACATTGATCTATTCGCATATCTCCGCTGGACAGTACTATTTCTTCTTTTTTTTAGAAGGGATTTTCTCCTCTGTTCCATACGTATGCATTAGGCTTGTTCAACTGACTTGATCATGTAAGAAGCCACGACAAGTGTTTTTTTTTCTGAGAATTGGTGACAAGTGTTTGTTGCGGTCAGAAACCCACCGGCGAGCAGCGACGGGCAACACGGTAGAGCCGGGAGGCTCTCATGACTGCGGCTGGCCCTGGTCCCTCCGAGCGACGGCCCGCAACGACTCGGCACGCACGTCCGATGCTGGTGCAAGGGCGTGCCACCTGACCTATACCTGGTCAGGAAGGTGTTGGATTGTGCCTCGCTCAGTTTCCTGCATGGCATACACGTAAACATTAAATACGAGCCTCGATCGGCTCTCAGGTTGTCCTGTGAATCGGCTCAAGGAGCCGATCCACCCATGATCCGTACGAGGTGTACGAATATATGGTGGTCCTGCTTGATCAAAATAAAGCTACAACGACCTACTACGATTTAGGGTTTTCACCGCATAATCGGAACATCCTACTCGTGATTGAGCCCGGCGGCCACGCACGGTGATCGTAAACCGACCCTAGACAAGGCCTAAAAACCAACACGAAGTTGATCCCCGGAACATCCTGTCTAGGACTAGCAAACTACACCCTACGCGCCACTGGATCCTTCAACCCGTTTGTAAGGCCTAACTATGCAGATATTAAACTAATCCTTGAAGAACAAGGAGCAATCATGACGGATCGGATCTACTAAATAATGATCAAGCGGGGTGCCGCCCTTACACCTAAGATAGGCGTAAGGGCGGCTAGATGTCTAAGGGTTGCACGACGAAAGCATATGATACTATGAAACAATGCTAACCCTAACACATCTATGATAACTACGTTGCTCGCCATCAACAAGGCTTCAACACGAGCAACGCATGAACAGCGAATAAACTCTGTCTTGCCTAGATCGCAAGATGCGATCTAGGCAAGCATGATGCTTACCTGGAAGAAACCCTCGAGACAAGGGAGTTGGCGATGCGCCTAGATTGGTTTGTGGTGAACATGATTGTTTTTTATTTCATAAACCCTAGATACATATTTATAGTCCGTAGACTTTCTATCGTGGGAATAATCCCAACCGGGCACGAGCCAGACTCTATCTAATCGACACGTATCCTACTATATTACAGATACACGGGCAAACTAGCCCAAACTTTGCATATAAGGCCGATTCATGTATTTCTTCCATGTATATCCTTCAAGCCCATCTCCAATCGCGGCCCACCTCTGATCCGGTCAAATTCTGGTGATAACACATGCCCCCCTGGTTTTGGAAATGACAATTCCAAAATCACTCTGTTTCTCTTCGTCGGGTCATGTCGTAGCATCTTGCCTTCTCGATTCATCACAAATCTAAAAACCCCTCTTATTAATGAAGGAGTGCTTTTATTTAATTTTGCCGATAGTCAAAGTCAAACACTCCCCGAAAGAGCCGATGGCATCACATCAGCCTCTGCAATAAAACAAGAGTAAGGCCAACCTAATTGCTCCTCCAAACGGTAACCTGCGACCTCCATCTGAGAAAGCTAACTCAGATCCCCAAATCGCCGCCCAAGCAGCTCCACGAATCTCAGATCTCAACCGCGCCGTCCCAATTCCTCAGCGCATCAAATGGCGGAATCATCCAACGCCAACGCCATGGTCTTCGGTCTGCAGGTAATCCTTAACCGCCTCTTCGTCATTCGAATCAATGTTAGGATTAAACAGCAAACACCTGAATTAATGCTTTATTCCGTTATCAATTTTAGGTTTCAGACATCCTGCTGCCACACCCCTCTCTCCCAAACTCTATGTGTCTTGGCCCCCGTTCTTCCGAGAGTCCCGCTCACCTAATCTCATGCGAGGCCAATAGAATCCCCTTCGTGAACCAGAACTTAGATCTGACTTCCTGGGCCGACTGCCTGCGAGCCTGGCCTAATCCTCCCGAAGGTTGGGTGGCATGGTACAGTAGAGTGTCTAAAACACACTATGCTACCTGGGACACGATAGGGATAGCCGATGCCTTGTCATTATCATTGTCTCCTCTTGAAAAGAATGAGAACATCCTGAAAACCATCGGCTACTTTTGGTCTGATGCACTGAATTGCTTCATGTTTGGCCATGGCCCCATGATACCAACTCTGCTGGACGTGGCCATGATCACAGGCCTGGATATTGCATCCCCAAGCCCCTCTGCCTTTAAATTGCCAAAGGTTCCTTTCACCCTTTCCTCTAAAACAGAGTGTACAAGCTGGGGCGCCTACCTCAGGCGCTATATGAAAACCAAAGGCCCCGTGATAGAAAGAGAGCACACGGCCTTCTTGAACTTCTGGCTGGAGCACTTCATATTTTGTGGTCCTTCACTCGCCCCAACCAAGAATTACCTTTCCCTGGCCTATGAGCTCGCCAAAGGTACCCAACTTGGCCTCGGAAAACTGCTCCTTGGAGAGGTCTATCGATCTCTTCAACTGATGTCCGTCAAACTATTCTCCCAAAGGACAGTCAAAACAGGAGGCCCCTGGTGGTTTATTCAATTATGGGCTCAGCTGTATTTTCAAAACCAGGTCCCAAACTTCCCACCTTTGGCCACCTGCACCTTCCCAGATGCAAATGGGAAGGATATCCGATGCACCAGCTATGGTCAAGCTCTGTATAGTCTTCCAGGCAGCAGGCTGATCCCCAAGGAAGCAGCAGAGTGGTTCAAGATTTTCTTCCAAGGCCTGGACAACCCTCTGTTCTTTCCCTATACTGAATCGGAAAACTTTGAGAATCCAGTCTCCTTCCGATTAGACAGCCTTGCCGATGACGCTAGCACCCGGCACTTGTACTCTATCATGATCCGTCCCTGCTTTCTCCCAGTTGGCATGAGCACCTCAAACAGGATCATCAAGCCTGGTTATGAGTCTTACCAACCGGTGGTAGTAGCCCGGCAGCTTGGTCTCGGGCAAGTGCCCCCACACTTCTTTCTCCACCACCTGACAGCAAGCAGAGCTGAACTGCCTGACATTCTTACTGGCCAAAGGTGCTATACCTTCTTTGACGCTCTGGCCATTCCAATTCCTCATAACCTTTGTTTCACCACCACTACCGATGGTTTTGAGACCTGGTGGTCTATGTGGAAGACCCACGCCTTCAGAAGAGCTCTAGGACCAGGTACCATTCCATATAAGTTACTCGCAATGGCTCATGATGATTATCTGTAACCTGACTCTACTTCTTAGCAGCAACAGGATGGCCCAGAGCCCACGCAAGCCGATGGCTCCCCCTTCAAGTTCCTTCCACCGGCCCCGGTGGTTCTCTTCTGCCAGAGCTCGCCTCCCTTGAAGAAGGTCATAATGCAGAGCCAGCCGATTTCACCGAAATCGTCTCCCAAAAACAAAGCATCCTCGGGGCCAGTTGCCCCCCAAGCCTCAACCCAGGTGAGGAAGGCAGTGAGGAAAGTAGCGGCCAGAAAGACCCTGAAGCGCAAAGCCCCTGTCCAAGCAAGCCTGAATGTAAGCTGACTCGTGTCTTGACCAAATTCACCTGTCTTCCCAATCTTTTGTAACATGTTTGTACTTCTTCTTACAGACTTCTACTGAAGAGGACCCCAGCGGGGAGGCACAGTCCAGTCCAAGGGACTCGACCCCGGGCGATTCCGGGAGATCCACCACACAGAGCCAGACAAACTCGCCAGCGTCGGCTTCTAGGAAAAGGTCGACTCCCGAGCCTGCTGCCCTTCAAGCTCCGATTAAGACAGGGTCGCGCGTGAAGCGCCGATGCGTCAAAAGGGCTCGTAAAGACCCACGAGTCTCCTCGCCAAGCCAGGAGGTTTCAAACGTAATTACTTCACCAGCTCATATTTCATATCGTCCCGTTGCTACTTGGATCGGCTCACCATCTCTTTTGCAGACTAACGGGACCTTTAGCGGGGACGTTGAAGAGGTACCGATGCCATCCGCCACGTTAGACCTAGCCACCTCGACGAGCGCGGCTGCCCAAGTGGCTAACCTAGCCAAGTCCACTGAAAAGCCGATTATCACAGCATCGGCTGCTCCTCCTTCTTTGGGAGAGGTACGCTCCACTCTCTCGGACCTACCCTTTTTCTTTGTTGTATGCTCATACTGCTCTTGTTTGTCTGTCAGGGTTGTGATCTTTCAAGCTTGCTGACGTTCGATCCCGACTCCATCGAGCCAGCTACTTCCAAAGCAGGTGAAGAGCTAAGTCCTAGCGCGGTCCATGGTCCGCTCCAGCGTCTCAAAGTTTTGCTCTCCTCCTCGGTCGAAGCCCTGGTCGAAAACCCCGAGGCAGTCAAGGGCATCCTCGAAGACATCCAGCCCCATCTCCCGTGACACTGCAGGTTAAGCTTTGGTCGGCTGTGACTTTGTCGGTTTTTAGGTCAAGGGTGCAGTCGGCTCGTCAAAGAATTACTCTTCGTCGCGCCCAGCTTCCGTTGAGAGCCGATATTGCAGACAAGTATCAACGGCTCAACGAGAAGAAGGCCGCTTTAGACGCCAAAACCGACACTTCTACTAATAGTGCCGAACTCGAGATCCTGCGCAAGGAACTGGAGGACCTTGAAAAGAGGGTCAGGGAGACCAAGCAACTTATCCAAGACAAGGAAACCCTCATTGCTTGCTCTCAAGAGGAAGCAAAAGGTCTCACAGCCGATCTGAAGACCGATCTGGCTGAAATTCGTGCCCTGAGCAGTCAGCTGGTGACGGGCAAAGACGAGGACGACGAGGCTGAGATCGCCGAGGTGGATCGAATCCGTGCCGACGCCCTTCACGCCCTCAGCACTTTTCTTCAGTAGAGCCTCTCTATGTAAGCTGATAAATGTTTTGCTGAACTTGTCTGAAGTCGACGGCTGTGCATCGGCTTTTCACATTCTGAAGTCGATGTCTGTGCATCGGCTATGATTTGCATGTACTGATTTTGTTTTTTTTTTCTCTGGCCGATTTTTCTATCGGCCCCCAATATTTTACTGCATATGTATCGCATATGTTCATCCAATTAGGTGCCCCCCCCGAGCCGAATCTGTCAGGTTACTGCGGATATCGGCTCTGTAGTTAGCCAAGGCACTGTTTTTTTTACGTCGGCTCCGTTAGGACCAGTGTTGACTTTTCCAGCTCATTAGCCGACGTAAACCCGTTGCCCGCTGTATCGATGTTGAACACAGGCAGATCGTATGGTGAGGATACTTTTGGCCGATTGCTGGAATCGGCCTCCATGTTGATTGAATTGCTCAATGAAGGTTTTGTAACGTTCGTCCATAGATTTTTGGGAAGTGCCGGAGCCGATCGCGTGGAACGGCTTCCTCCTTGTCGTCGCTATGAGAGCAGCTGCCCTCATCTCTGTCCTTACCAGGGTGGTGTCCAGGTCCTACCATGTTGATGTTGCACGAGAGACTTGGCTGGCATCTCCCAGGGTAAGTGTACTCCACCATGTTAACGGTGGGGAAGGGGTGTGCGTCGACTTTCATGGCGTACTGGCTGAAAATTAGACGCCCTTGTTCTATCGCCATTTGGATCTGCTGACGCCACACCCTGCAGTCGTTGGTGGCGTGGGTGAACGTGTTATGCCACTTGCAGTATGGCTTTCCGTTCAGCTCCTGAGCCGTGGGGATCTTGTGGCCTTCGGGTACCTTTAGCTGCTTCTCCTTAAGTAAGAGGTCGAAAATTTGCTCAGCTTTGGTCACGTCGAAGTCAAACCCTCTTGGAGGACCTTGTGGCTTAACCCACTTACAGGACACGGGGCTTGCCCCCCGAGTCCATTCATCCACTGCTACCTCTTGATCTCCCGCAGAGCCTTCGTCTTCATCTGCCTCAACCAAGACCACCGCACGTTTGAATTTATCCTGGTAAACATCTGGGTGGCGCTGCTCATATGATGACAGCTTCTGCACCATGTGCGCGAGTGAAGGGTACTCTGCTTGGGAGGCCACGTCCTTGATCGGTGATGCGAGACCCACCACCGCCAACTCGACTTCTTCTTTTTCAGTCACACGAGCCGAATAGCATCGGTTCCTAACGGTTCTGAAGCGCTGGATGTATTCTGACACTGTTTCTCCGCGCTTCTGTCGTACTTGTGCTAAATCGGCAATGCCAGTCTCGGAAGCCTCTGAGTGATACTGCATGTGGAACTGCTCCTCCAACTGCTTCCAAGTCCGGATTGAGTCTGGTGGCAGCGATGTGTACCACCCGAAAGCCGATCCTGTGAGGGATTGTGCGAAAAACCTCACACGCAGCTCATCCGATGCCGAGATCGTGCCCAGCTGTGCCAAATATCGGCTCACATGCTCGATTGAGCTGGAACCATCTGATCCACTAAATTTGGAGAACTCAGGGAGCCGATATTTGGGTGGAAGTGGGATCAATTCGTACTCGTTGGGGTACGGCTTGGAATAGCCGATCGTCCTCCTTTTCGGCACCATGCCGAACTGGTCTCTCAAGATGGTACTGATCTGATCCACGGTGCTGGCTGCAGGAGTTGAACTCTAAAGGTTCGCCGGAGTGGCATACCTAGCCAGCCACGCTTGCTTCTCAAGCTCTGAGCCAACTGCAGGAGTCGGGCTCTGGAGGTTTATCGGGGTGGCGTACTTAGCTAGCCACGTCTGTTTCTCAAGATCTGTCCCCGAAGTTCCTCCTGCCGTTCCAGAAGTCCCTGCTGTTGCAGTCTGGTTTGTGAGTGCCCGATTCTCGCGGTCGACACGTATGTGCACGTGTATCCGTGAGGGATCTCCTTAGGCGCCTCATGCAAGAGCCGGTAGTCACTAGGGTCACCACCGATCTTGTAGACGACGTATGCCGGTGAACTCGGCACTTCGGTGCTGCCAACGCGAATGGCAGCGGTGGACGGGACTCGGAGTGGCATCTCTCCTTGGTGAGTCCCTAGAGCTGGTCCCGACGGAGAGTACCGATGCCTCATGATTTCCTGGATCACCCGAAGAGCGACACGCTCCAAAGTGTTCACCGAGGCTCTCGGAATGGCGGTGCAACGAATGAGCTACCATGAAGTTAATCTCTCGACGCGAGAGACCTGGTGCGTTCTTCTGACGGGGCGGACAGGTCCACTCCATCGAGCGCGCCTTCAGGTGAGAACCCTTTCCACCTGATGCCGTGTAAGCGGGTTCTGTGAAAAGAGCCGATGAGGTCGGCTTCGAGGATAGCTTTGACCTCGTCATACTTCTTCTTGAGTTCCTCGGTCAGATCCTCGTACGTGACTGGAGTGCCTTCCGCCATCTAAGATGTAGATGGCGATGCGGTTGATGTCGAAGATTGTCCCACCGGGCGTGCCAGAATGTGTTGCGGTCAGAAACCCACCGGCGAGCAGCGACGGACAACACGGTAGAGCCGGGAGGCTCCCAGGACTGCGGCTGGCCCTGGTCCCTCCGAGCGACGGCCCGCAAAGACTCGGCACGCACGTCCGATGCTCGGTGCAAGGGCGTGCCACCTGACCTATACCCGGTCGGGAAGGTGTTGGATTGTGCCTCGCTCGTTTCTCGCATGGCATACACGTAAACATTAAATACGAGCCTCGATCGGCTCTCGGGTTGTCCCGTGAATCGGCTCAAGGAGCCGATCCACCCATGATCCGTACGAGGTGTACGAATATATGGTGGTCCTGCTTGATCAAAATAAAGCTACAACGACCTACTACGATTTAGGGTTTTCACCGCATAATCGGAACATCCTACTCGTGATTGTGCCTGGCGGCCACGCACGGTGATCGTAAACCGACCATAGACAAGGCCTAAAAACCAACACGAAGTTGATCCCCGGAACATCCTGTCTAGGGCTAGCAAACTACACCCTACGCGCCACTGGATCCTTCAACCCGTTTGTAAGGCCTAACTATGCAGATATTAAACTAATCCTTGAAGAACAAGGAGCAATCATGACGGATCGGATCTACTAAATAATGATCAAGCGGGGTGCCGCCCTTACACCTAAGATAGGCGTAAGGGCGGCTAGATGTCTAAGGGTTGCACGACGAAAGCATATGATACTATGAAACAATGCTAACCCTAACACATCTATGATAACTACGTTGCTCGCCATCAACAAGGCTTCGAGCACGAGCAACGCATGAACAGCGAATAACTTGTCTCGCCTAGATCGCAAGATGCGATCTAGGCAGCATGATGCTTACCCGGAAGAAACCCTCGAGACAAGGGAGTTGGCGATGCGCCTAGATTGGTTTGTGGTGAACGTGATTGTTGTTTATTTCATAAACCCTAGATACATATTTATAGTCCGTAGACTTTCTATCGTGGGAATAATCCCAACCGGGCACGAGCCAGACTCTATCTAATTGACATGTATCCTACTATATTACAGATACACGGGCAAACTAGCCCAAACTTTGCATATAAGGCCGATTCATGTATTTCTTCCATGTATATCCTTCAAGCCCATCTCCAATCGCGGCCCACCTCTGATCCGGTCAAATTCTGGTGATAACAGTGTTATAGAGCAAAAATATGGTTTCGGTCAAACCCTCTTGAAGAAATCACTGACGGGCATTTTAGGCAGGCTAAGTGAAGAGGCCAAATTGCATTATACAAGACATGAAAACAAAAATAACACATTGTTTTCCGTAAATTATAAGTATGTTCTAGGTAATACTAGTGTAAATGGACAGTAACGAAAAAATACAGTGTTCTTTTGCCCCAAATCACATGCAGTAAATCATGTAAAACTAGTGTTGATGGACTATTTACTTGCTTGTCTGAATCCAGTAAAAATCAATTAAACGGTTATTCCTGTCAAAAGTACCGCTGAACTGTATGATACAAAGTCAAGGGCTACATCTGATAACAATGGCTATGCATTGTTCTGCCCGCATATTCCAACTGTACAGTACTAGTCCTTTTTTCTGCGAAGAGAATGCAATATAACCTGAAAACTCGGCTCAGGTGTTCCAAAATTTTCGGTTGCTTGGAGTGTAGAAAACAGAGCACGCAAACTACCTGAAAGAAGTGAAGAGGTGACCTAGAACGCTAGAAATAGTAACATCCACGGGGGAGAATCCGAGGATTCCGGTAATGCAAGTGTCGGCTACTCAGACTGACTCCTGCACCCTTACAATTCTGAATGTGTGCACTTGGGATACTTCCATTTGCCTGATTTCTCCCAATTACAAGGTAAAATATAAAATGCAGGAATTTCGTGAGTACCAGCAAAATAGAAAGAACAATTTGTACACTGCAGATCTTCAAGATCACTGAAATGATTCCGACTTGCATACATAAGAAACTAACTGCAATTGTTCAGAACCAAAATCGGCATCAGATATGCTTAGGAGTTAGAATCAGAATTATTACTCTTTGGAGTTTGAACCAGGGAAACAGGGACTGATAAGCAATGGAAGCAAAAAGGTAGAGGAATTGCCACGATCTACATTTTTAGTTGCAAACTCCCAAGATTTCACAACATCACAGGACCAAGAACAGCCGCTGTAGTTCCATGAGTACCTGATATAGTGATGATCAGTAGATACACTGAATTTCAGTGTGGGATATCTAGTACAGCTCTGTGTAATCTATAACGAACTTGGTGTCGAAAGTTCCAACATTCGAAATACAGCCGTCTAGGTTCAACGTGTAGGAAATGAATTCCTGGTACCCATCGAGCTGGTCCAGCCTGAAGATCGGCCGCTGCTTGTAGCTCCGTAAGAGCGCCCAGGAACATTTTTCCTCTTCTGCCGCAATGGAAGGCTCCTGGTCTATCGTCGAGACAGCCTGCAGCTCTGGTGCTGGCCCGCCGAGCATTTTGTCTAGGACAGGCTGAGTTCGTTCCTTCTCTCGCGCCCCACAACAACCAAGAAGCTCTTCGAAGGCGCGTCTGAACCGGTCTATGTCGTGGTCAGCTTCTGCAGCGGCAGGGGCATCCGCGAAGACGGCCGACGGTGGCGCGATCGCTGCAGAGTAATCCTGCTGGTACTGCACCACCGGAGGGGTAGGCACGGAAGCTCGTGTGCGCTTGCGGCAATGCTGATCGGCGGCAACCGGTGCTGGCCTTCTCCGTGAGGGCGTGCTCACTGTCGCCGGTGGATGCGCTGGCAGCTCTTTTTGTTTGTCTTCTTGACAAAGCTCAGCGGCAGGTTCTTGCTGGGTCGAGTTCGGCGGCAAGATCTTGCGCAGCACCTTCTCCCCATCGCCGGCGTCGATGGCTCCCTCCTTGACCTTGAGCCAGCACTTCAGTGCGTCGCCCTTCGTGAGTGGACGGGTCTTCTTCTCCCCGGCCTTGACGGCAGCAGCGTTCTTGACCCGGCTGGTCTTTTTCTGAAGGTTTCCCTCGCCCGCGGCGCGCGCGCTCCTGTTGCCGCGCCCGTTCTGCCGCTTGCAGGGCGTGAGCAAGAAGCGGTCGCAGGTGCTCTTGGCCTTGGGCACGGGGACAAACACCTCGTTGGGCTCGCAGCCGTAGACGACCGCGCGGTGGATGAGTCGCTCGGCGGCGTGCTGCATCGGCTCGCCGGAGATGAGGCGCGGCAAGGAGATGACCGCCTCCGTTTGTTCAGGATGGAAGCGGCCCAGGTTGAAAACCTTTTCCAGCAACTTCGTCTCCATTGATGGATCAATTCCCTTGCGTTCTTCTTCTTCTTCCGATCGTGTTGGGATGCGAGGGAGGGCGCCCTTGCCCCGTAGTTAACAGAGCTTGCAAACCGAGCTCTGCTCGTGTTGGGATTGGAGGGCGGGGAGGCCGGATACCATTTCGCTGAAGGTTTCGCGGTCATGGGCCGGCCCATCTGTATGGAGCGAACGAGGTAAAAATGTTGTTAAATACGATCGTCAAAGGATTCGACCTCGCGTCAATGAACGCTGGCTCTTTATCGCGCGAGATCTCTTGAAAACCTAAAGGAAAACAATCTGTCTTCCGCTCGATGTGGTTCGTGTTGAAAGTAATCTAGATGTAAACGAGAGAAACAACGAATGATTCAACTGTTATTTTTCATTGATGATTCACAGCTTATATACAAGGGGAAGAGACGCGAATATGAGTCACCTCCGTTCGAAGAGGTGTGAGAAAGAGTTGTGTTTGTTGACAAACCAACCGACACAGAGAATAGGTAGTCGCAGCTTAAAGTTTTTTCCCCTAGCGTAAAAACCTAGGGTTTCTGTCCTCCGGCGATCGCCTCGCCGAGAGTTTCATTCTGGTTCCATTAGCCGGCGGCTCTTGCCCTCGGGTTCGCGATGGAAGAGAAGGCGGATTCGAGTAGATCGACAGCAGGGGAAAAGAGGATGTGGATGACCTCCTCGATACATTGAATCTGCATGAAGAGGGTTTTGTGTGGGAAGACGAAGCACCCGATCCACATGTGAAGACGAAGTGGCTTGCTGTTAGGAAAGTTCATACGACGAGGGGCTTCAGCCCTAGCGCCCTGTATGCTGACATGAGGTCAGCGTGGAATCCGGCAAAAGAGGTAATTTGGAGAAAACTTGAAGAGAACTTGTTTTCTGTCCAATTTGGTTGCCTGGCAGACTGTGATAAAGCGATGATTATGGGGCCTTAGCTATTTCGAAACAATTTTGCTTTGCTGATGGAAGAATATGATCGATTCCAAAACCCTAGGACCATTGTTCTGAATAAGATTGTCGTCTGGGTGCGAGTACTTCAACTCCCGGATAACTACCTGAAGGAACCGGTGATTCGAGGTATGTGTAGACCTGTTGGTGAAGTGAAGGAGGTCCAGATTACTCTCCCGGCAGGTTTTGTCGGTGAATTTGCTAGAGTTAGGATCAGGATTGATGTTGCAAAGAAGCTGTGTAGATTTGTGTCAATAAAAAAAGACAAGAAAAAGGATTGGTACCAGCTGAAATATGAGAAACTACTATTGTTTTGTGGTGCATGT
Organism: Lolium rigidum; assembly: GCF_022539505.1. Classification (NCBI taxonomy): domain Eukaryota; kingdom Viridiplantae; phylum Streptophyta; class Magnoliopsida; order Poales; family Poaceae; genus Lolium; species Lolium rigidum. The sequence goes on from NC_061512.1 coordinate 126,961,786, forward strand.
GGTATTCTAGGGCACTGGTACAAAGAGTGTGGGACATGCGAACATGATGAAACTAAATTAGAGTGGGGTGATTTTATGTTGGCAGATGGGGGTCGTGGCCGTGGTAGAGGTTGGAATGGAGGGCGTGACTCACAAGGAGGTAGAGGATGGGGCAGTGGTCATGATCATACAGGTGGGAGAATGTCATCAGGCAGAGGAAGGGGACGATCAACTCAAGATACACGTGATAACTTCCATATTGCATGGGGTTCTGGTGTCCAACGTGATGATGAAGAAATGGCTGATGTGGTTAATGCGAGGAAGAGAAGTACTGTCGGATCGGGAAATAGTGAAGGATTGGGTGACCTCGGGAAAACCAGTGTGCTGGCGGGGCTAATAAACCAAACGGAGCCTGGGAAAGGGGCTGCTATTGCAGCTTTGGCATCACGGAGAAGATTCAACCTCCCAAACGGACACGAACAGGAGAAGATACAAACAACCAAAATTTATCGGCGACCTCTGGAACGGAGGTTGTCCGGGAGCAATGAAACTCTTATGTTACAACGGCCGTGGTTTTCTGAAACTACAGCTGTCACGGCGCTTGTGAAAATTCAGAAGCGTCAGGATGCGTATATTATTTTTCTTATGGAGACTCATCTAGAGGAGTGGCCGGCATAATTTCTGAAAAGAAGACTAACTATGGATTATAAGGAAATTGTGGGGAGTGATGGACGAAAGGGTGGTCTAGTTCTTATGTGGAAGAAGGAGGTGGTGATGTCCATGAGGCATAAAACAGAGCGCTACATTGATGTTTACATTGGGGTGGGGCAGGATAATATATGGAGATTCACAGGTTTTTATGGTGAACCTAGTTGGGAAAATAAACATTTATCTTGGGAACATCTTAGAGAGCTGAAGAGAGTGACATCAAGGCCCTGGGTGGTGATGGGAGATTTTAATGAGATCCTCTACTCTTTTGAGAAGGAGGGAGGGAAAACAATACCTAACAATTTTTTACTTGCTTTTCAGGAGGCCTTAATTGATACTGGGCTGTCTGATCTGGGATATACAGGGGACAAGTTCACCTGGCATAGAGGAGACATAAGGGAACGGCTAGATAGAGCAGTGACATGTGATGGTTGGAGATCAAAGTTCCCTGACGCTACTGTTGAAAATCTTGATTATAGCAGGTCGGATCATCAGACTATATTGTTGAAATTTGGAGACGAGCAAGAACAGGAGCTGCAGGGGCCGTCGTTGCTTCTGTTTGAGGCTAGATGGCTGAAAGAAAAGAATTTCCAGGATATAGTCAAGGATGCATGGGAGGCGTCAGCTCATCAAGTGGACAATGGCCTAGCAGGAAGGCTGGCTTTGGTACATGATAATTTACACAGATGGGATCGCATGATTCTAAAGAAACCTCAAAGGAAGATTAACTCTATTATAAGAGAGGTGGAAAATATTACCCGAAGTGAGATTACAGAGGATAATATTGCCCATGAAAGAGATTTGGTTGCGGAGTTGGAAAAGCTGCTAGAACAAGAAGAAATATACTGGGCACAACGTAGTAGGGTAACTGGTTGCAATGGGGTGATAAAAATACCAATTTCTTCCATAAGGCTGCTACTAGTAGGCGGGCTAGAAATAGAATTAAAAGTCTCAGTGATTTGAATGGCAACATGGTGGAGGGTACTGAACAACTGAATCCGATGATATCTGAATACTTCGCGGGATTATTTGCTACAGAAGTGGCTGAACCTGTCCCGGCCCTTTTGGAGAAAGTCATGCCCATGGTTACCAATGAGATGAACGAAAATTTCCATTAGTCCTAATGTGGAGGTGGATGTGAAAGCTCAGATCTACCAGGATTTGAATATTATGACAGAAGCAATATCTGAGAAGTATCTTGGTTTGCCGGCCATGGTGGGGTTAGATTGAACTGATAGCTTTATGTACTTATTGGGAAGAATTATTGAAAGACTGAAAGGATGGAAGGAGCGTTTTCTGTCCATGGGAGGTAAGGAGATTCTGTTGAAAGCAATTATTCAGGCCATTCCAGTGTTTGCAATGGGGATTTTCAAAATTCCAAAAAAACTTTGCAAAGATATCAATGATGCAATGGCTGGTTTTTGGTGGGGGGGGGGGGGGATACAGAGGAACAAAGGAGGATGCATTGGTTTGCTTGGTGGAAAATGTGTATTCCAAAAAATAGGGAAGGGATGGGTTTCCGAGACTTACACTCCTTCAATTTAGCCATGTTAGCGAAACAATGCTGGAGGCTGATATCAAAACCAGATTCTTTGTGTGCAAGGGTGATCAAGGCTAAATATTACCCAAACACTAGTCTCTTATATGCGGGTCCAAAGAGTGGTTCGTCGTTTACTTTGCAAAGTATTGTGGCGGGTCTACAAAAATTTAGAAGGGGCCATATATGGAGAATTGGTACTAGTGAAAAGGTGAATATCTGGGAGGACCACTGGATCCCATCAAGCCCGACACGGAAAGTGTACACGAGAAGAGGAAATATTTTGTTAAGGACAGTCAATGATTTAATTGATCCGGCTACAAATAGTTGGGATGAGGAGCTGGTGAGATCAATATTTTTGCAGGTGGATGTGGAAAGAATTCTAAGGATCCCTCTCATTCATCACATGCCAGATGACTTCGTGGCTTGGCATTATACGAAGAATTTCTATTTCTCGATTCGGTCTGCTTACCATATTCAGTGGGAGCACTTGTTTGGACACATGACAAGAAGAAGAGATGACAGGGATCGGCTCAAATTAACCCAATTTGGGACACTTTGTGGAAGTTAAATATTCCAAGCAAGGGGAAAATTTTCCTATGGAAGGCGCTGCATGTTGTGCTTCCTGGTATGGCCATTTTGGCTGGGCGTCATATAAAGGTATCTCCGCAATGCCCAATTTGTAAGAGTGGACCGGAGGACATCTATCATATTCTATTTGGCTGTTTAAGAGCAAAAGAAATCTGGAGTGAATTGGGGTTAACGTATGTGATAGAACATGCACTACTGGCGGATCAATCAGGCTTAGTTATCCTTGAGTACATTCTCCGATCACCTAATAAAAATGTTCCTAACCTTGAGCAGGTCACATTACATGAATTAATAGAAGTTGGAGGATTGTATATATGGTGGCAACGGAGGGAAGCAGTGAAAGGAGAGAGGGTTAGCCCTCCAAAGAGTTCAGCCGTTGCTATTAAGTCACTCACTGCAAATTTTGGGGAGAGCCAGGGGAAGTCGACGGAAAAGGAGTTCAAGTGGTTGAAACCAACTAGGGGAAAACTAAAGTTGAATACTGATGCATCCTATTTTGCAGATGGTTCTGGTGCGGCGGGTGGAGTTCTGAGGAACGATAAAGGGGAGGTAATGGCGGGGTATTACTGCCACTTGTTAATATGCTCAGCCCGGCGACCGCGGAGGCAACAGCGATGCTTAGGGGTTTTGAACTTCTGAAGAAGCTGGGTTGTACTTCCTGTCAAGTAGAAACGGACTCCCTAGAAATTATCAAAGCATGTAATGGTGAAGTCGAGATAAATAGCCCATATGCTTCTATCCAAGCTGAATGCTTCCAGAAGGCCAGTGACATGACGGAGATCTCGTTCATGCACTGTCATAGAGAAGCTAATCAAGTGGCTCATGATTTGGCAAATTTTGCTTATAGGTCTAATGAGAATCAGATTTGGGAGGGTGATCCCCCAAGTTTTATTTTGGCTTCTGTAATGAATGATGTGAATTTATTCACAACAATGTAACACTACTATGTTTCGTAGCCAACAAGTTTTAGACGCACTCTTTTCCTTCCAGGGTACCGAAGGGGGCTGGAAGGTTTTTAATGAGGCGGCTTGCTGACCTTAATATATGGGTTTCAAAAAAAACCGACACAGAGAATTACATGAGGGGGGATTATCCAGTTAATTAAACCTATTTAATTAAATCCTAACACTCCCCCTAATCCTTCCTTGTCCTTGTGCTTGGTTATCTCTAGAATCATCTTTGGAATCATCTCCTCTAAAAAACCCCTATGGGAAAAATATGAGGAGAGTAGTGTGTATGATATATTGCTAAAACTCCTTAAAACCCAGTGGGAAAATAAGGAGAAAATGGTGCAACATATAATGGTTAGATGTGCTGTTAAAAATCCTTCAAAACCCAGTGGGAAAATAAGGAGAAAATGACACGGCATATAATTCGTATTGTCTCTTTGTTAACTCGATATGAGAAAAACCTTGTAAAAGGGAATGTTGTGACCTCACCTGAAAAAGTGAGAGTCTTTGTGCAACAGTGCTAGTCCCGGATCGAACTGCTAGCACACACAGTTTAAGATGAAATAATAAGTAGCAAAGGTCTTCATTACAACGTAAGATCCACTGGAAATAAAATAGTTCGATACAAGTTGCATAGCTCTCAGGCTAGCACAAATTCAGAGTTTAAAGCAGCAAGGAATCTTAAAGCATGGAGCCATCTTCTTTCATGAAGCCACAAGCAGACATGTTGGGCAAAGACTCGTGAACCTAAACAATTATCTTCAGCTAGAGAAGTAACCTGCAACATAAAACGTTACAGCCCGAAGGTCAATACATTTGGAATTGTATTGGCAAGATGACACTATGGTGGACACAAGTGGCAACCTAACACATACGTGATCATTTGGCTAGTAGAGCTCAGGCATATTTGCGTAAAGCCAATTTTGTCCTATCATTTGACAAATCATTTTCTTTCAGACTAATTAAGCGGTACCATTGATAGACATCAATGAACCTGGACACCACCGATAGACATCAGTGAGTCTTGACACCACCGATAGACATCAGTGAGCTTTCCTATTGCATATGATCAACTTGGGTTGGGCGACTGATGTCTACGGGAGCTTCTATTCTTGTAGACAGTGTTGGGCCTCCAAGAGCAGAGGTTTGTAGAACAGCAGCAAGTTTCCCTTAAGTGGATACCCAAGGTTTATCGAACTCAGGGAGGAAGAGGTCAAAGATATCCCTCTCATGCAACCCCGCAACCACAAAGCAAGAAGTCTCTTGTGTCCCCAACACACCTAATAGGTGCACTAGTTCGGCGAAGAGATAGTGAAATACAGGTGGTATAAATAAGTATGAGCAGTAGCAACGGTGCCGAGAAAAGTGCTTGGCGTGTAGTTGATGGTGGTGGTATTGCAGCAGTAGTAACGCAGAGAAACAAGTAAACAAGCAGTAGTAACGCAGTAGTAGTAACGCAGCAGTAGTAAACAAGCAGTAGTAACGCAGCGGTATTTAGGAACAAGGCCTAGGGAATAGACTTTCACCAGTGGACACTCTCAACATCGATCACATAACAGAACAGATAAATGCATACTCTACACTTTTGTTGGATGATGAACACATTGCGTAGGATTACACGAACCCTCAATGCCGGAGTTAACAAGCTCCACAATAATGCTCATGTTTAAGTAACCTTTAGTGTAAGATAGATCAACGAGACTAAACCAAGTACTAGCATAGCATGCACACTCGTCACCTTCATGCATATGTAGGAGGAATAGATCACATCAATATTATCATAGCAATAGTTAACTCCATAATCTACAAGAGATCATGATCATAGCATAAACCAAGTACTAACACGGTGCACGCACTGTCACCTTTGCACACATGCAGGAGGAATAAACTACTTTAATAACAAATCACTAGAGTAGCACATAGATAAATTGTGATACAAACATGCTGCAATCATAAAGAGATATAAATAAGCACCTCACTATGCCATTCAACAGTGAATAAGTATTCTGTGAAATCTAGCCTAAGAGACCCACACGGTGCACACACTCGTCACCTTTACACACGTGGGACGAGGAGTCTCCGGAGATCACATAAGTAAAACTCACTTGACTAGCATAATGACATCTAGATTACAAGCATCATCATATGAATCTCAATCATGTAGGGCAGCTCATGAGATTATTGTATTGAAACACATAGGAGAGAGATGAACCACATAGCTACCGGTACAGCCCCGAGCCTCGATGGAGAACTACTCCCTCCTCATGGGAGCAGCAGCGGTGATGAAGATGGCGGTGGAGATGGCAGCGGTGTCGATGGAGAAGCCTTCCGGGGCACTTCCCCGCTCCGGCAGCGTGCCGGAACAGAGATCCTGTCCCCCAGATCTTGGCTTCGTGATGGCGGCGGCTCTGGCAGGTTTCGTGGGTTTCGTCAATTGGTATCGGGTTTTCTGATCCAGGGGCTTTTTATAGGCGGAGAGGCGGCGCAGGAAGGTCGAAGGGGGGCCCACACCCTAGGGGGGCGCGCCCCCCCCCTTGGCCGCGCCGGGGTAGGGTTTGGTGGCCCTTGCCTCCCTTCTCCGGCGGTTCTCGTGTGTTCCGGATGCTTCCGGGTAAAATAGGAACCCGGGCGTTGATTTCGTCCGATTCCGAGAATATTTCGTTACTAGGATTTCTGAAACCAAAAACAGCAGTAAAACGAGAACCGGCACTTCGGCATCTTGTTAATAGGTTAGTTCCGTAAAATGCACGAATATGACATAAAGTGTGCATAAAACATGTAGATAACATCAATAATGTGGCATGGAACACAAGAAATTATCGATACGTTGGAGACGTATCAGCATCCCCAAGCTTAGTTCTCGCTCGTCCCGAGCAGGTAAAACGATAACAAAGATAATTTCTGGAGTGACATGCCATCATAAACTTGATCATACTATTTGTAAAGCATATGTAGTGAATGCAGCGATCAAAACAATGGTAATGACATGAGTAAACAACTGAATCATATAGCAAAGACTTTTCATGAATAGCACTTCAAGACAAGCATCAATAAGTCTTGCATAAGAGTTAACTCATAAAGCAATAATTCAAAGTAAAGGCATTGAAGCAACACAAAAGAAGATTAAGTTTCAGCGGTTGCTTTCAACTTGTAACATATATATCTCATGGATATTGTCAACATAGAGTAATATAATAAGTGCAATAAGCAAGTATGTAGGAATCAATGCACAGTTCACACAAGTGTTTGCTTCTTTGAGGTGGAGAGAAATAGGTGAACTGACTCAACATTGAAAGTAAAAGAATGGTCCTCATAGAGGAAAAGCATCGATTGCTATATTTGTGCTAGAGCTTTGATTTTGAAAACATATAGAGAGCATAAAAATAAAGTTTTGAGAGGTGTATGTTGTTGTCAACGAATGGTAGCGGGTACTCTAACCCCCTTGCCAGACAAACCTTCAAAGAGCGGCTCCCATTTTATTTTATTTTTGGGTGGCACTCCTTCCAACCTTTCTTTCACAAACCATGGCTAACCGAACCCTCGGGTGCCTGCCAACAATCTCATACCATGAAGGAGTGCCTTTTTATTTTAGTTTTATTATGATGACACTCCTCCCAACCTTTGCTTACACAAGCCATGGCTAACCGAATCCTTCGGGTGCCGTCCAACAATCACATACCATGGAGGAGTGTCTATTTTTGTTAATTAATTTGGGACTGGGAATCCCATTGCCAGCTCTTTTTGCAAAATTATTGGATAAGCGGATGAAGCCACTAGTCCATTGATGAAAGTTGCCCAACAAGATTGAAAGATAAACACCACATACTTCCTCATGAGCTATAAAACATTGACACAAATAAGAGGTAATAAATTTTGAATTGTTTAAAGGTAGCACTCAAGCAATTTACTTTGGAATGGCGCGAAATACCATGTAGTAGGTAGGTATGGTGGACACAAATGGCATAGTGTTGGCTCAAGTATTTGGATGCATGAGAAGTATTCCCTCTCGATACAAGGTTTAGGCTAGCAAGGTTGTTTGAGGCAAACACAAGGATGAACTAGTACAGCAAAACTCACATAAAAGACGTATTACAAGCATTATAAGACTCTACACCGTCTTCCTTGTTGTTCAAACTCAAAACTAGAAATTATCTAGACCTTAGAGAAACCAATTATGCAAACCAAATTTTAGCATGCTCTATGTATTCTTCACTAATAGGTGCAATGTATATGATGCAAGAGCTTAAACATGAGCACAACAATTGCCAAGTATCACATTACCCAAGACATTATAGCAATTACTACATGTATCATTTTCCAATTCCAACCATATAACAATTTCGAAGAGGAAACTTCGCCATGAATATTATGAGCTAAGAACACATGTGTTCATTTGAACCAGCGGAGCGTGTCTCTCTCCAACACAAGCATGATGTAATCCAATTTATTCAAACACAAACAAAAACAAAAGCAAACAAACAGACGCTCCAAGAAAAAGCACATAAGATGTGATGGAATAAAAATATAGTTTCAGGGGAGGAACCCGATAATGTTGTCGATGAAGAAGGGGATGCCTTGGGCATCCCCAAGCTTAGACGCTTGAGTCTTCTTGATATATGCAGGGGTGAACCACCGGGTGCATCCCCAAGCTTAGAGCTTTCACTCTCCTTGATCATAGTATATCATCCTCCTCTCTTGACCCTTGAAAACTTCCTCCACACCAAACTCGAAACAACTCATTAGAGGGTTAGTGGACAATAAAAATTAACATGTTCAGAGGTGACACAATCATTCTTAACACTTCTGGACATTGCATAAAGCTACTGGACATTAATGGATCAAAGAAATTCATCCAACATAGCAAAAGAGGCAATGCGAAATAAAAGGCAGAATCTGTCAAAACAGAACAGTCCGTAAAGATGGATTTTATTAGGCCACCAGACTTGCTCAAATGAAAATGCTCAAATTGAATGAAAGTTGCGTACATATCTGAGGATCATGCACGTAAATTGGCATAATTTTCTGAGCTTCCTGCAGGGCAGTGGGCTCAGATTCGTGACAGCAAAGAAATCTGGAACTGCGCAGTAATCCAAATCTAGTACTTACTTTTCTATCAACGGCTTAACTTGGCACAACAAAACTCAAAACTAAGATAAGGAGAGGTTGCTACAGTAGTAAACAACTTCCAAGACACACTTATAAAACAAAGTACTGTAGCAAAATAACACATGGGTTATCTCCCAAGAAGTTCTTTCTTTTTAGCCATTAAGATGGGCTCAAGCAGTTTTAATGATGCACTCGCAAGAAATAGTATTTGAAGCAAAAGAGAGCATCAAGAGGCAAATTCAAAACACATTTAAGTCCAACATGCTTCCTATGCATAGGAATCTTGTAAATAAACAAGTTCATGAGGAGCAAAGTAACAAGCATAGGAAGATAAAACAAGTATAGCTTCAAAAATTTCAGCACATAGAGAGGTGTTTTAGTGACATGAAAATTTCTACAACCATATTTTCCTCTCTCATAATAACTTTCAGTAGCATCATGAGCAAACTCAACAATATAACTATCACATAAAGCATTCTTATCATGAGTCTCATGCATAAAATTATTACTCTCCACATAAGCATAATCAATTTTATTAGTAATAGTGGGAGCAAATTCAACGAAGTAGCTATCATTATTATTCTCATCAAGTGTAGGAGGCATAGTATAATCACAACAAAATTTACTCTCAGTAGTAAGTGGCACCAAAAGACCACTATCATTATAATCATCAGAAATAGGAGGCAAAGTATCATCAAAGAAAATTTTCTCCTCAATGCTTGGGGGACTAAAAATATCATGAAAACCAGCTTCCCCAAGCTTAGAACTTTCTATATTATTGTCAACAATGGTGTTCAAAGCGTTCATACTAATATTACTACCAAGCATGCAAAGAAGATTTCATAGGTTTTTTAATTTTCGCATCAAACAATCCATGTTTTAAATCAGGAAATAGAATAAGAAGCTCACTCTTGTACATTATGCCAAACTAGTGTAAACAAGAAACAACAAGATGCAATTGCAGGATCTAAAGGAAATAGCTTTGAGCACACACACGACGGCGCCGTAAAAATACTTTACCCGAGACCGTAGTATGAGAGCCTTTTACCTTTCCTCCCCGGCAACGGCGCCTGTAAAAGTGCTTGATGTCTACGGGAGCTTCTATTCTTGTAGAAAGTGTTGGGCCTCCAAGAGCAGCAGGTTTGTAGAACAGCAAGCAAGTTTCCCTTAAGTGGATACCCAAGGTTTATCGAACTCAGGGAGGAAGAGGTCAAAGATATCCCTCTCATGCAACCCCGCAACCACAAAGCAAGAAGTCTCTTGTGTCCCCAACACACCTAATAGGTGCACTAGTTCGGTGAAGAGATAGTGAAATACAGGTGGTATAAATAAGTATGAGCAGTAGCAACGGTGCCGTAAAAGTGCTTGGCGTGTAGTTGATGGTGGTGGTATTGCAGCAGTAGTAACGCTAAAGAAACAAGAAACAAGCAAGTAGTAACGCAAGAGTAGTAACGCAGCAGTAGTAAACAAGCAGTAGTAACGCAGCAGTATTTAGGAACAAGGCCTAGGGAATAGACTTTCACCAGTGGACACTCTCAACATCGATCACATAACGTAACAGTATAAATGCATACTCTACACTTTTGTTGGATGATGAACACATTGCGTAGGATTACACGAACCCTCAATGCCGGAGTTAACAAGCTCCACAATAATGCTCATGTTTAAGTAACCTTTAGTGTAAGATAGATCAACAGTACTAAACCAAGTACTAGCATAGCATGCACACTCGTCACCTTCATGCATATGTAGGAGGAATAGATCACATCAATATTATCATAGCAATAGTTAACTCCATAATCTACAAGAGATCATGATCATAGCATAAACCAAGTACTAACACGGTGCACGCACCGTCACCTTTGCACACATGCAAGGAGGAATAAACTACTTTAATAACAAATCACTAGAGTAGCACATAGATAAATTGTGATACAAACATGCCGCAATCATAAAGAGATATAAATAAGCACCTCACTATGCCATTCAACAGTGAATAAGTATTCTGTGAAATCTAGCCTAAGAGACCCACACGGTGCACACACTGTCACCTTTACACACGTGGGACGAGGAGTCTCCGGAGATCACATAAGTAAAACTCACTTGACTAGCATAATGACATCTAGATTACAAGCATCATCATATGAATCTCAATCATGTAGGGCAGCTCATGAGATTATTGTATTGAAACACATAGGAGAGAGATGAACCACATAGCTACCGGTACAGACCCGAGCCTCGATGGAGAACTACTCCCTCCTCATGGGAGCAGCAGCGGTGATGAAGATGGCGGTGGAGATGGCAGCGGTGTCGATGTAGAAGCCTTCCGGGGGCACTTCCCCGCTCCGGCAGCGTGCCGGAACAGAGATCATGTCCCCCAGATCTTGGCTTCGTGATGGCGGCGGCTCTGGCAGGTTTCTGTGGGTTTCGTCAATTGGTATCGGGTTTTCTGATCCAGGGGCTTTTTATAGGCGGAGAGGCGGCGCAGGAAGGTCGAAGGGGGGCCCACACCCTAGGGGGCGCGCCCCCTTGGCCGCGCCGGGGTAGGGTTTGGTGGCCCCGCCTCCCTTCTCCGGCGGTTCTCGTGTGTTCTGGATGCTTCCGGTAAAATAGGAACCCGGGCGTTGATTTCGTCCGATTCCGAGAATATTTCGTTACTAGGATTTCTGAAACCAAAAACAGCAGAAAACAGGAACCGGCACTTCGGCATCTTGTTAATAGGTTAGTTCCAGAAAATGCACGAATATGACATAAAGTGTGCATAAAACATGTAGATAACATCAATAATGTGGCATGGAACACAAGAAATTATCGATACGTTGGAGACGTATCAGCGACCTACCCCTACATACATAGACCATAGACATGGCACGGGACCTGCTAGCCGATAGTCACTTGCACCAATTGTCATACTCCCTGTTCACCCATCAAATTTTATTTAAGAAATTGGAATGAGGAGATCTTCGAACAAGTGCCTTGTCAGTTCGCTCTAATTGTCCGTAACCGGGGACACGACTAAGTACTTAGTTTTAACACTCTGCAGAGGTTGTACAAATTTACCCACATGACCTAGTCTGCTCTTCTTCCATGATGCACATTTTGCTTAAATGGACATATGTTGATTAGGACAAGACTTTTCCGAAGTGATCCCCCAGACCATTCTCTACGGACCCGTACCAACCTACAATCCCCTACATCATCTGTCACGTAGGATCCGGGTTCTCACAACATACTCCATCAAGCTAGAGCCCATATTAGCATGTGGTTGTACGGTAGCTATTGAGCAAGGTTGTCTACAATCTCTTTGTTCCTGGGTGGCCGTCCACAAGTGCGATAGACACGACCGCCATAGACTTGACTCCGGTGTAACCACTCAACATAAACCAAGCAATACCAATTCCACCCAGGTAGTTCATAAAACTTAGTTGTTTTTCCATAACTCACTAACAAAATTATTTCATAGCATAGCTGAGCAACAACTAAATTTAATGGCGACAAAGAAAATCAAGTACGGGTAGCTAGACTACTAGGATTGCATAGCAAGCATAAAACCCTACACATGTATACTACAAAAATCTCTACTGTGCATAGATAAAAACTGGAACATTTGTGAGGGTGTGTCACTTGCCTAGATAAGGTGGGGAGTTGGCACAATCTTCACAAGCACAACTGTTGCAGTCGGCACAATCACAATCTACAAACAGATAACATTGCACCATAAGCATTGTGTCATACATTGATATGCAGAAACAGAAAACATGGGATGCATATGAGATTTACACAAGTGCACTCCATTTAGTATTCTCTGGTTGTCACTATATGCAGGATGCCATGGTCATGTTTTACGGTTGGTTGAATTATTGTGAACCGTCTATATCGCACTAGCGAAGGGAAACTACCACTAATTGTAAAAGGTGTTTTTGTACAGTAGACAAATGGTGATTTTGGTACTACTGGATAGAGGGTTCCATTTGCAAGCATATGCAAAAAGCACTCAAAAAGGGTATGTAGATCTCAATTTATGGGTGAAGTACTCCGATTAGGCATTTAAAAATGAATGAATCTCAAACTTCTGTAACTCCCCATTTTATTGTTCCAAAATGTTCCTTATATTGTTAGGATTCCAACGGTATATTATTTGTGAATTTTGGACATACAGAACTCTGGTTGGGATTTTTACAAAGCGCGGACTATCGAAACCGAGATTAAACGCAAACTAGGGTGTGTCCCTGACACTTGGCGCAACGTGATTGGTCTGTACCCCTTCGCCGCGGATCAGCCTCTATAACCGTTGGATCTAACTAAAATGCACGGCTGCGGTCTGTTTGCAGAAAAGAAAAGGAAAAAACAAAAGAAAAGGGAAGGGGCTCACATGGCGGCGACGTGGCGCCGGCGATGGTGGTGGCCGGTGGCAGCGCGACCAGATGGCGTGGTGGCGGCGCTTCTCGGCGTCTCCCGGCCTGGCCAAGGCGCGGACGGCATGCGGGGCAGCGATGCGGAGCTAGGGGCGTCTACGGCGCGGTCCAAGGGGTCCCTTCCGACGGCGAGGGGTGGCTGGAGGCGGCGGCGGGGCGGCGAACTCCGACGAGCAACTGTGGGGTGGCCTGGCGGCGTGGGTGCGGGAAAAAGAGGGGAAAAGGGAGAGGGGACCGGGCCTTTATAGGGGGCTGCTCGAACGGGAGGGGGTGTGCTGGGGGGTGGGTGATGTCTACGGGTGCTTCTATTCTTGTAGACAGTGTTGGGCCTCCAAGAGCAGAGGTTTGTAGAACAGCAGCAAGTTTCCCTTAAGTGGATCACCCAAGGTTTATCGATCTCAGGGAGGAAGAGGTCAAAGATATCCCTCTCATGCAACCCTGCAACCACAAAGCAAGAAGTCTCTTGTGTCCCCAACACACCTAATAGGTGCACTAGTTCGGCGAAGAGATAGTGAAATACAGGTGGTATAAATAAGTATGAGCAGTAGTAACGGCGTGTAGTTGATGGTGGTAATATGGTAGCAGTAGTAACGCAGTAAAACAGTAAACAAGCAGCGATAGCAGTATTTAGGAACAAGGCCTAGGGATTACACTTTCACTAGTGGACACTCTCAACATTGATCACATAACAGAATAGATAAATGCATACTCTACACTCTTGTTGGATGATGAACACATTGCGTAGGATTACACGAACCCTCAATGCCGGAGTTAACAAGCTCCACAATTCAATGTTCATATTTAAATAACCTTAGAGTGCATGAAAGATCAACACGACTAAACCAAGTACTAACACAGCATGCACACTCGTCACCTTCACACTATGTAGGAGGAATAGATCACATCAATACTATCATAGCAATAGTTAACTTCATAATCTACAAGAGATCATGATCATAGCATACGCCAAGTACTAACACGGATGCACACACTGTCACCATTACACCGTGCAGGAGGAATAAACTACTTTAATAACATCACTAGAGTAGCACATAGATAAATTGTGATACAAAACACATTGCAATCATAAAGAGATATAAATAAGCACTTCACTACGCCATTCATAACGAGTGAGTAAGTATTCTGTGAAATATAGCCTAAGAGACCCACACGGTGCACACACTGTCACCTTTACACACGTGGGACAAGGAGTCTCCGGAGATCACATAAGTAAAACTCACTTGACTAGCACAATGACATCTAGATTACAAGCATCATCATATGAATCTCAATCATGTAAGGCAGCTCATGAGATTATTGTATTGAAGTACATAGGAGAGAGATGAACCACATAGCTACCGGTACAGCCCCGAGCCTCGATGGAGAACTACTCCCTCCTCATGGGAGCAGCAGCGGTGATGAAGATGGCGGTGGAGATGGCAGCGGTGTCGATGGAGAAGCCTTCCGGGGCACTTCCCCGCTCCGGCAGGGTGCCGGAACAGAGACTCCTGTCCCCCAGATCTTGGCTTCGCGATGGCGGCGGCTCTGGAAGGTTTCTGTGGGTTTCGTCCTTCGTCATAGGGTTTTCTCGACGGAGGCTTTAAATAGGCGGAAGGGCAGCGTCAGAGGGTCGAAGAGGCGGCGACACCATAGGGCGGCGCGGCCAGGGCCTGGGCCGCGCCGGCCTATGGTCTGGGGGCCCAGTGCCCCCCCTCTGCTCCCTCTCGTGTGTTCTGGATGCTTCCGGTGAAAATAGGAACCTGGGTCTTGATTTCGTCCGATTCCGAGAATATTTCGTTACTAGGATTTCTGAAACCAAAAACACCAGAAAACAGGGACTGGCACTTCGGCATCTTGTCAATAGGTTAGTTCCAGAAAATGCACGAATATGACATAAAGTGTGCTTATAACATGTAGATATCATCAATAATGTGGCATGGAACATAAGAAATTATCGATACGTCGGAGACGTATCAGCATCCCCAAGCTTAGTTCCTGCTCGTCCCGAGCAGGTAAACGATAACAAAGATAATTTCTGGAGTGACATGCCATCATAAACTTGATCATATTGTAAACATATGTAATGAATGCAGCGATCAAAACAATGGTAATGACATGAGTAAACAAGTGAATCATAAAGCAAAGACTTTTCATGAATAGTACTTCAAGACAAGCATCAATAAGTCTTGCATAAGAGTTAACTCATAAAGCAATAAATTCAAAGTAAAGACATTGAAGCAACACAATGGAAGATTAAGTTTCAGCGGTTGCTTTCAACTTGTAACATGTATATCTCATGGATAATTGTCAATATAGAGTAATATAACAAATGCAATATGCAAGTATGTAGGAATCAATGCACAGTTCACACAAGTGTTTGCTTCTTGAGGTGGAGAGAAATAGGTGAACTGACTCAACATAAAAGTAAAAAGAATGGTCCTTCAAAGAGGAAAGCATCGATTGCTATATTTGTGCTAGAGCTTTTATTTTGAAAACATGAAACAATTTTGTCAACGGTAGTAATAAAGCATATGAGTTATGTAAATTATATCTTACAAGTTGCAAGCCTCATGCATAGTATACTAATAGTGCCCGCACCTTGTCCTAATTAGCTTGGACTACCGGATCATCGCAATACACATGTTTTAACCAAGTGTCACAATGGGGTACCTCCATGCCGCCTATACAAAGGTCTAAGGAGAAAGGTCGCATTTTGGATTTCTCGCTTTTGATTATTCTCGGACACAATTTACTGCTGTTACCAAAAAGGTATGGGTCCCTAAATGGATATTGGAAAGTGCCGATTCGGTTCTGCCGGCTACAGCGTGCACTGCCGTTTCACCTCCCCTCTCTGACCCTGTGCTCCCTTCACCACCCTTGTCTGGCGATTCTCCACCTCTGCTCATCGACGAAACTGAAGCAATGGCAACCTTCCCTGTCAATCCGCTGGCCTTTCTCCCCGAAGGAATGACGATCGATCAAGGGCCGCCTGACCGTAAGGTACGAACAGATCCGGTTGTCCACTGCCTTAGCGCCTTTGCGAGAATGACAGAGTTTTGATAGCTGAGACCAATAGATTCATCCCTATTCACTTTCGTGAGCAAATGCGTGAAGATGTTAGGGATTTGCTGGTTGAGTCTGGTTACATAGTCAGATATTTTGATGATCATCCGTTCGGCCTAGGAGTTTACACCTTTAGATATTCTCTTACTGCTGATTCAGTTTCTGGCCTCACCTTTGAACTAGATGAGATAACAACCATTACTTTTGTCAAGCATGATGAAGCCAAGAATATGCGCCTTACTACTTTTGGTAGGGAAACTTGGTTTTTATACCTTGGTTTCCCTCTCAATTATCAAACAACACAAATCATTAGCAGTGCTGTGGAGGACTTTGGCCTGATGTCCATTTGGCAGAACCCTCGTGGAAACAATAAATTTGTTCTTGTCAGAGCTGCTATTGTGGACCCCAAGTTTGTTCCAAAAACCTTAGTGATACATCAGCTTGGTGGTGCTAGAAGAAGTTGGACTGTGCTCGTGATAATGCTTGAGAAGTACTTGATTGGAATGCACATGAGGCTGCTGTTCCCCCTCCCCCGAAGATCCACCCTCCAACAATCCACACCCTCTGTATGGACTCGACCCCACGGCTGAAAATATTTATCGAGCATCGGCTTGCACTATGGTTGCGGCAAAATCAGCAACAACATCGGGGTGGTGGCAATAATCGGGGTCATCAACATTTACATGCACGACCGAGTTGCGGTAAACAATATTGTTGTTGAGCGACAGATGAATGAACATGCGAGATATGATGCAAGCCCATGAGGATTTACAGGAAGCACCACCTCTCTTCAATTTCCAAGCAATGCTTGCAGAACAAGGTGTTCCATATGAAGCTGGGTTACCTCCTCCTGCCAATAATGTAACTGATAGTCCTCTTCAAGCCTGGACTGATATGGTGGATTCTCCCTCCTCAAGCACTAGCTCACAAGGTACTGTTATGATGGATATGTCTACTGTGCAACAGGTGAATTTTCTCAGGTTTGATTCTGGATCCTTTGAGGATTTATCTGCTGAAATTTGGGCCAAGATCTGTATGGCCAAATCTGCTATGTCTTCAGTTCTGGCTCCATCTGTGTCACTGGACAATACAAATCATATATCCTTCAAGATACAGATGGATCAAGTCATGCTTTATGAATTACTGGGAGAATTCTTTCTGTTAAAAGCTGGAAGGAAACAGATCACTAAGGAGTCCCCTACAAACTCCCCTGCTGCCACAACCATGATGATTGACTACCCTATGGAAGACTATGGCTCCTCTGAGGATTGCACTGCTGTTTCTTTCCCTCTGGATAACAAGGGAAAAGAGATCTTATTGACTGAACCTGAATGCACTTCCCAGGTTAGGAGGAGCTCCAGATGTAATAAATATGATGGGTTCAACCATAAAAACCTCTCTGAAGAACGAGCTACTAAATCTAAGGTCAAACAGAGAAAAGTTCCAGCTGTGCAACAGAAGATTCAGAAGCCTAAAAAACCGCCCAAGAATGTTACTCTACAGAAAGATTCTTCTGTGACAGATGCTACCCCCATCCCTGTCCTCCAAGCCATTGGGATTAACCTTTGTGGTGTTCCTCCAGAAGAACTTGAGGAAGGGAGGCTGATTGCTCCAATTTCAGTTGACCAGAATACTGCTCTGGTGGACAGCAATACTGGCACTGCTTAGTCAGTGTTAGATATCTATTTTCATATTTGTAATAATTATGAATTTCCTGAAAAAATGGATTGTACTCTGCTGGAATATTCGTGGACTTAATGCCAAACCCAAGCAACTTGCTCTTATGAATGCTATAAAACTTAGTGGCTGTGATGTTATTTGTCTACAAGAAACAAAAAAGGAGCATTTTGACATGAAATTTATCAAATCCTGTTGTCCTTCTTGCTTTGATGAATTTGTATATGTTCCTTCTATTGGGGCTTACGGGGATTAATTGTCATATGGAAAAGTGCCCTATTTACTGGGATTGTTATGCATTGTGAACCTTATGCACTTTCGGTGTATTTTACCTCCACACAATCCTCTCGATCTTGGACCCTAGTTAATATCTATGGCCCTTGTACTGGAGAACAAAGGGACAATTTTGTTCAGTGGCTCTATGATCTAAATATTCCTACTGGGGAAGACTGGCTCATTGTTGGGGACTTTAATTTTATTCGTTGTCCAAGTAATAGAAATAAACCTGGAGGGAATGTCAATGATATGCTCACCTTTAATGATATTATTCGTGCACAAAATCTCACTGAACTTCCACTCAAAGGAAGGAAATACACTTGGAGCAACATGCAAGATGACCCTCTTCTTGAGCAGTTAGACTGGTTTTTCACCTCACCTCATTGGACTTCCCAATATCCTGCTACAAATGTTATGATCCAGGGTAAACCAACATCTGATCATACCCCATGCATAATTTCTATTGAGACCAAGATTCCTGGTAGCAAGCTCTTTAGATTTGAATCATTTTGGACAGCTCACCCTGGTTTCCAACGGACGATTCTTGATAGTTGGAATAAACTCTGTCTATAAAAAGAATAGTGCAGCTACTCTTAATGCCAAATTCAAAAGACTAAGACATGATCTCAAACATTGGAGCAAATCTATATCCAAGCTCTCTATTTGTATAGAAAACTGCAATCAAGCCATAGCAGAATTAGATAAAATAGAGGAAATTAGACCTCTTTCTGTGCCAGAAATGAATTTTAGAAAGATTTTAAAAATACATCTGGCTAGATTACTATCCTATCAACATGACTACTGGAAGAAAAGATGCACTATTCGATGGACCAAGTTTGGAGATGAAAACTCTAAATTCTTCCGAGGCTTTTGCTGCGAGAGACACGGGAGGAATTATGTGGCTTCCCTAATGTTGCCTAATGGAGATATTGTCACTGAACATAAGGACAAAGAAGAAATTTTATTTCAAACTTATAAAGAAAGACTTGGTACTAGCTCTTCACCACAAATGGAATTTGATCTGCCATCCTTGTTTACACCTATTCCTGGTCTAGAAGATTTATCTGCTCCTTTCACTACACAAGAAATTGATGATATTATAAAATTTATGCCGGTGGACAAAGCACCAGGACCTGATGGTTTTAATGGATTATTCTCGAAGAAGTGCTTGGCCTATTATCAAAGAGGATATATATGCTCTATGCTTCGACTTTTATGAAGGGAAGCTGGATCTTGAGAGTGTTAATATGGGTTATATTACACTTATTCCAAAAGTGTCAACCCGGAAGGAGTCAATGATTACAGGCCAATCACTCTGCTGAATTGTGTCCTTAAAATTATAACCAAGCGCTAGCAAATAGGCTGCGAGAAAGTTGTCCTTAGAATTGTCCACAAAAATCAATATGGCTTTTACGAAAGGGAGAAATATCCAAGACTGCCTTGCTTGGGCCTTTGAATTTCTCTATCAATGTGAAAAATCTAATCAAGAAATTCTCCTAATCAAACTAGACTTTGCCAAGGCTTTTGACACTATAGATCACAGTGCCATGATAAAGATTATGAAACAAATGGGTTTTGATGAGAAATGGATAAACTGGATACAAGCTATATTTGGTACTGGTAAATCTGCTGTATTACTCAATGGAGTCCACTGGAAGACAATTCTTTTGTAAATGTGGTGTCGAGACAAGGAGATCCTCTGTCTCCTCTCCTTTTCGTGCTTGCGACAGATCTTTTGCGATGCTGCTATTAATAAATACTTCGAGAGATGGTATTCTTCGAGGCTCCCTTCTCCAATGCTTACCAAATGGACTTCCCTGTGGTTCAATATGCTGATGACACACTTATAATCATGAAAGCATGCACTACTCAAGTTATGATTATGAAAGATATTACGCAAAAATATGCGGCCTCCATTGGATTACACATTAATTTCCATAAGTCTTCTCTCATACCAATCAATCTCTCCACACAACGGGCAAATTTATTTGCTGGCCTTCAGGATGTAATATAGCATCTATGCCTTTCACATATCCGGGTCTACCTCTAGGCACAACTAAACCAAGCTGTCCAAGATCTGATGCCCATGGTGGACGAGAATTGAGAGAAGGGTCTCCGCAACTTTCCTAATGATGAATTATAGTGGAAGAGTCACAGTGGTAAACTCACTCTTGACCTCTATTGCAAATTTTACTATGTGCTCCATTCAACTTAATCCAAAAATACTTGACCATGTGGAGAAAATAAGAAGACACTGCCTTTGGAATAAGAAAACAGATGATGGTGTGAAATGTAACTCACTAGCTGCACAGGACACGGTTTGTAAACCAAAGGATAAAGGAGGACTTGGTATTCTAAATCTCAAAATACAGAATGAAGGACTACTCCTTAAATACCTGCACAAATTTTATAACAAGATGGATATCCCCTGGGTTCATTTACTGCGGAATACATATTATACTTGGGAAAGTACCTCATAATATGGCCCCATGTGGTTCACATTGGTGGCGCACCTGTCTTTAATCTCTCACCCATTTTTAGAGGAATATCTATGAGTAATATTAATGATGGAAGAAGTACTCTTTTTGGAAAGATAAATGGTTACAAGACATAAATTCAGAAGAATTTCCGAGAGCCTACTCCTTCACCAAGAATGAAGATGTTTCGATCGAGAGACTTCCTAGCCTCCACACGGTTATCACAGAACTTCTATTTGCCTCCGACGCCACAAGCACTTGATGAAGTTCGAACCTTGCAAGCCTCATCCTCTTATATTGACTTCACAAATGATACACATGACTCTTGGACATATGAATGGGGCCTTCGTGGAATATTCATCGAGAGCTTACTATAAATTCTGTTTCGGGGAGTGTCTTGCCCATATTGCTTTCTCTTGGCTTTGGAAATCTAAATGTACTCCCAAGCTTAAATTTTTCTGGTGGCTTGTGCTAGTAGATAGACTGAATACCAGAAATATGCTCAGAAGAAGAAACTACACCTTGAATTCCTCTTATGACTGCCTGATGTGCCTCTCCCCACCTGAAGAAACAATTGAGCACATGTTATTTTACTGTGACTTCAGTAAGGCCTGCTGGAATAAATTACAGATGACTTGGACGCAGAATAAGGATAGGTTGGAGATTATAGAGCAAGGACGTACACATTGGCATAGACCTTTATACATGGAAATTGTGATCGTGGCATCTTGGAGCATATGGAAAGAGAGAAACAGGAAACTTTTTGAGGGCATTGATCCAGATATTGACTCCTGGGCCAGACGCTTTAAGCAAGATTTTGCCCTTACTGGAGCATAGAACAAAAACAGACTTACATACTTTTATTCGAAGCACTGATAGCTACCCTCTAGATATAGACCCTTTCTTACACCCTTACAGTACCTCCCCTGTATACCTTTCTGAACCTCCTTGTGTAACAGATGTAACTTCTGGGTCCTTTGACCCTGTGTTAATATATTAAAACAGTAGGAGCCTTTCCTACTGTTAAAGGTTTCAAAAAAAAAAAACTTAGACATCCATACCGGGACAACATGGACAACAAATAATGGACTCCTCTTTAATGCATAAGCATGTGGCAACAATTATTATTCTCATATGAGATTGAGGATATTGTCCAAAACTGAAACTTCCACCATGAATCATGGCTTTAGTTAGCGGCCCAATGTTCTTCTCTAACAATATGTATGCTCCAAACATTAAGGTGGTAGATCTCTCTTACTTCAGACAAGACGGACATGCATAGCAACTCACATGATATTCAACAAAGAATAGTTGATGGCGTCCCCAGAAACATGGTTATCGCACATCAAGCAACTTAATAAGAGATAAAGTGCATAAGTACATATTCAATACCACAATAGTTTTTAAGCTATTTGTCCCATGAGCTATATATTGTAAAGGTGAAGAATGGAAATTTAAAGGTAGCACTCAAGCAATTTACTTTGGAATGGCGGAGAAATACCATGTAGTAGGTAGGTATGGTGGACACAAATGGCATAGTGGTTGGCTCAAGGATTTTGGATGCATGAGAAGTATTCCCTCTCGATACAAGGTTTAGGCTAGCAAGGTTATTTGAAACAAACACAAGGATGAACGGTGCAGCAAAACTCACATAAAAGACATATTGTAAATATCATAAGACTCTACACCGTCTTCCTTGTTGTTCAAAACTCAATACTAGATATTATCTAGACTCTAGAGAAACCAAATATGCAAACCAAATTAGCAAGCTCCAAGTATTTCTTCATTAATGGGTGCAAAGTATATGATGCAAGAGCTTAAACATGAGCATAACAATTGCCAAGTATCAAATTATCCAAGACATTTTAGAGTTACTACATGTAGCATTTTCCAATTCCAACCATATAACAATTTAACGAAGATGAAACTTCGCCATGAATACTATGAGTAGAGCCTAAGGACATACTTATCCATATGCTACAGCGGAGCGTGTCTTTCTCCCATAAAGTGAATGCTAGGATCCATTTTATTCAAACAAAACAAAAAACAAAAACAAACCGACGCTCCAAGCAAAGTGCATAAGATGTGACGGAATAAAAATATAGTTTCGGGGAGGAACCCGATAATGTTGTCGATGAAGAAGGGGATGCCTTGGGCATCCCAAGCTTAGACGCTTGAGTCTTCTTAGAATATGCAGGGGTGAACCACTGGGGCATCCCCAAGCTTAGAGCTTTCACTCTCCTTGATCATACTGCATCATACTCCTCTCTTGATCCTTGAAAACTTCCTCCACACCAAACTCGAAACAACTCATTAGAGGGTTAGTGCATAATAAAAATTCACATGTTCAGAGGTGACACAATCATTCTTAACACTTCTGGACATTGCATAAAGCTACTGGACATTAATGGATCAAAGAAATTCATCCAACATAGCGAAAGAGGCAATGCGAAATAAAAGGCAGAATCTGTCAAAAACAGAACAGTCCGTAAAGATGGATTTTATTAGGCCACCAGACTTGCTCAAATGAAAATGCCCAAATTGAATGAAAGTTGCGTACATATCTGAGGATCATGCACGTAAATTGGCTTAATTTTCTGAGCTACCTACAGGGAGGTAGACCCAGATTCGTGACAGCAAAGAAATCTGGAACTGCGCAGTAATCCAAATCTAGTATCAACCTTTCTATCAACGACTTTACTTGGCACAACAAAACACAAAACTAAGATAAGGAGAGGTTGCTACAGTAGTAAACAACTTCCAAGACACAAATATAAAACAAAGTACTGTAGCAAAATAACACATGGGTTATCTCCCAAGAAGTTCTTTCTTTATAGCCGTTAAGATGGGCTCGAGCAGTTTTAATGATGCACTCGCAAGAAATAGTAGTTGAAGCAAAAAGAGAGCATCAAGAGGCAAATTCAAAACACATTTAAGTCTAACATGCTTCCTATGCATAGGAATCTTGTAAATAAACAAGTTCATGAAGAGCAAAGTAACAAGCATAGGAAGATAAAACAAGTGTAGCTTCAAAAATTTCAGCATATAGAGAGGCATTTTAGTAACATGAAAATTTCTACAACCATATTTTCCTCTCTCATAATAACTTTCAGTAGCAACATGAGCAAACTCAACAATATAACTATCACATAAAGCATTCTTATCATGAGTCTCATGCATAAAATTATTACTCTCCGCATAGGCATAATCAATTTTATTAGTTGTAGTGGGAGCAAATTCAACAAAGTAGCTATCATTATTATTCTCATCAAGTGTAGGAGGCATAGTATAATCACAACAAAATTTACTCTCCATATTAGGTGGCACCAAAATATCACTATCATTATAATCATCATAAATAGGAGGCAAAGTATCATCAAAGAAAATTTTCTCCTCAATGCTTGGGGGACTAAAAAGATCATGAAAACCAGCTTCCCCAAGCTTAGAACTTTCTATATCATTATCAACAATGGTGTTCAAAGCGTTCATACTAATATTACTACCGAGCATGCAAATAAGGTTTCATAGGTTTTTTAATTTTCGCATCAAACAATCCATGTTTTAAATCAGGAAATAGAATAAGAAGCTCATTGTTGTCCATTATGCCAAACTAGTGTAAACAAGAAACAAAAAGATGCAATTGCAGGATCTAAAGGAAATAGCTTCGAGCACAAACACAATGGTGCCGAGAAAAGTACTGTTACACTGGAACCGGAGTATGAGTGCCTTTTACCTTTCCTCCCCGAGCAACGGCGCCGGAAAAGGTCTTGATGTCTACGGGTGCTTCTATTCTTGTAGACGGTGTTGGGCCTCCAAGAGCGAGAGGTTTGTAGAACATCAGCAAGTTTCCCTTAAGTGGATCACCCAAGGTTTATCGATCTCGGGGAGGAAGAGGTCAAAGATATCCCTCTCATGCAACCCTGCAACCACAAAGCAAGAAGTCTCTTGTGTCCCCAACACACCTAATAGGTGCACTAGTTCGGCGAAGAGATAGTGAAATACAGGTGGTATAAATAAGTATGAGCGAGTAGTAACGGCGTGTAGTTGATGGTGGTAATATGGTAGCAATGAGTAACGCGAGTAAAACAATGAAACAAGCAGCGATAGCGATATTTAGGAACAAGGCCTAGGGATTACACTTTCACTAGTGGACACTCTCAACATTGATCACATAACAGAATAGATAAATGCATACTCTACACTCTTGTTGGATGATGAACACATTGCGTAGGATTACACGAACCCTCAATGCCGGAGTTAACAAGCTCCACAATTCAATGTTCATATTTAAATAACCTTAGAGTGCATGAAAGATCAACACGACTAAACCAAGTACTAACACATCATGCACACTGTCACCTTCACACTATGTAGGAGGAATAGATCACATCAATACTATCATAGCAATAGTTAACTTCATAATCTACAAGAGATCATGATCATAGCATACGCAAGTACTAACACGGATGCACACACTGTCACCATTACACCGTGCAGGAGGAATAACATCACTAGAGTAGCACATAGATAAATTGTGATACAAAACACATTGCAATCATAAAGAGATATAAATAAGCACTTCACTACGCCATTCATAACAGTGAGTAAGTATTCTGTGAAATATAGCCTAAGAGACCCACACGGTGCACACACTGTCACCTTTACACACGTGGGACAAGGAGTCTCCGGAGATCACATAAGTAAAACTCACTTGACTAGCACAATGACATCTAGATTACAAGCATCATCATATGAATCTCAATCATGTAAGGCTGCTCATGAGATTATTGTATTGAAGTACATAGGAGAGAGATGAACCACATAGCTACCGGTACATGCCCCGAGCCTCGATGGAGAACTACTCCCTCCTCATGGGAGCAACAGCGGTGATGAAGATGGCGGTGGAGATGGCAGCGGTGTCGATGGAGAAGCCTTCCGGGGCACTTCCCCGCTCCGGCAGGTGCCGGAACGAGACTCCTGTCCCCCAGATCTTGGCTTCGCGATGGCGGCGGCTCTGGAAGGTTTCTGTGGGTTTCGTCCTTCGTCATAGGGTTTTCTCGACGGAGGCTTTAAATAGGCGGAAGGGCAGCGTCAGAGGGTCGAAGAGGCGGCGGCACCATAGGGCGGCGCGGCCAGGGCCTGGGCCGCGCCGGCCTATGGTCTGGGGGCCCGAGGCTCCCCTCCGGTCCCTCTCGTGTGTTCCGGATGCTTCCGGTGAAAATAGGAACTCCGGGTCTTGATTTCGTCCGATTCCGAGAATATTTCGTTACTAGGATTTCTGAAACCAAAAACAGCAGAAAACAGGGACTGGCACTTCGGCATCTTGTCAATAGGTTAGTTCCAGAAAATGCACGAATATGACATAAAGTGTGCTTATAACATGTAGATATCATCAATAATGTGGCATGGAACATAAGAAATTATCGATACGTCGGAGACGTATCAGTGGGGAGAATGGGGAGGAGATGGTGGTCGGGGCAGTTCAGGCACAGAGGTCGTGTGAGCGTACGCGTCGTGGGGACAGAGGTTGGGGACGACGCGGCCTAGGTGGGCCGGCGGGAGGTGGGCCCACGCGGTCAGCGCGCGGTGAGAGGGAGCGCGCGTGGGGGCCTAGCCTGCCTGGGCTGGTCGTCCGTCTGGTCGGGCCAGTTGGGTCGGCCACCTTTTTTTTATTCTTTTTTTTTCTATTTCTCTTTTTTCTCCTTATTTGCAAAGCCTTTTGGTGTACCAAAATAGTCAGAAAATTATAAATATAATATCGATGGAAACCTTGTGAAAAGGGCTTCAATATGGAACCACTTTTTTTAAAAAAATAAAACATTTATAAAACAAAAATTTGGCATATGCCTAAATGGCTAAAAGTGCCCTTTTTAGTTTTGGGGTTTCAAATAGGATTTGAATTTGGATTTTCCCTATAAATGCAATGATGACATGATGCAATGCATGCTGTTTGGAAATTTTTAAAATTTGGGATGTTAGAAACCTACCCCCTTAAGATGAATCTCGTCCTCGAGATTCGGAAAGGCTAGCAAATAGGTGTGGATGGTCTTCTCAAAGATCATCTTCTCGCTCCCAGGGAGCTTCTTCCTCGGTGTGGTGATCCACTGGACTTTGCAGAACTTGATTGTCTTTGTACGAGTAGCTCTTCTGCAGTCTGCAGTATCTTGATTGGCTTTTCTTCATATGTAAGATCACTCTCCAACTGTACTTCCTCAAGTGGTATTGTGTCTCAAAACAGGGTCTCTACCATATCTGGGTGATACTACTTCATTTGGCTAACGTGAAACACGTTATGGACTGCAGATAGTGATTCTGGCAGTTCCAGCTCATAAGCTACTTCACCTTTGCGAGCCAGAATCTTGAATGGTCCTACAAAGAGGGGTGCTAACTTTCCTTTGACTCCAAACCTTTTCACACCACGAAGCGGTGAGACTCTAAGGTATGCTCTGTCACCTATCTCATAGGTCACTTCCCTACGCTTTGAGTCAGCGTAGCTTTTCTGTCTTTAGTCTATCACTAATCAATCTGACCTTCTCTTCAGCATCCTTGACCAAGTCTGGGACAAATAGGCTTCTTTCTCCTATGCCACTCCATAACAGTGGGGTGGTGCACTTTCTTCCATATAGTGCCTCAAATGGAGCCATGCTAATACTTGCTTGGTGGCTATTGTTGTATGAAAATTCTGCGTATGGAAAATTTTCATCCCAGCTAGATCCATAGTCCAAAGCACAAGCTCTCAACATGTCTTCCAAGATTTGGTTTACTCTCTCAGTCTGTCCATCGATCCATGGGTGAAACGTCTGTCTTCGAACTCAAGTCTAGTTCTCAAAGACTCATGTATTTGACGCCAAAAGTGAGAAGTGAACTGAGTACCTCTATCTGAAACAATGCTCTTGGGCACTCCATGCAAACATATGATTCTTCTCATATATATCTTGGCTAGTTTGGCACTCGTATAGGTGGTCTTCACTGGTATGAAGTGAGCCACTTTAGTCAAACAGTCCACTACGACCCAAATAGAATCATATCCTGATCTAGTCTTTGGCAATCCGGTGATAAAGTCCATGCCAATATTTTCCCATTTTCACTCTGGTACTGGTAGGGGTTGCAACAAACCTGCTGGTTTTTGATGTTCTGCCTTGACTCTGCTACAAACATCACACAGTGCAATATACTCCGCAATGTCTCTCTTCAAGTTAGTCCACCAGAATCTTTCCTTTACGTCCATGTACATCTTAGTGTTACCAGGATGAATGGAGTATGGTAAATCGTGTGCTTCTTGAAGAATCAACTTCCTAAGTTCTGGGTCTTGAGGCACACAAATTCTCTTCTCGAACCATATGGTTCCTTGCTCATCCTCATGAAATCCCTTTGCTTTGCCTTCAATCATATTGGCCTTGATTACTTCTATTTCTTTGTCTACCTTCTGAGATTTCTCTAATCTTATCCATTAGGGTTGGCTAAACTTCAAGCGATGCCAAATAACCTTCTGGCACAATCTCTTGTCGGAGATCCTTGAAATTTTCACACAACTCTTCAGGTAGTTCTCCTGCGGTGAGACCGTTTACATATAGGTCTTACGGCTCAGCGCATCGGCTACAACATTAGCCTTTCCCGAGTGGTATTTCAAGTTCATATCATAGTCCTTTATGAGTTCTAACCATCTTCTTTGCCTCATGTTTAGCTCCTTCTGAGTGAAAATGTACTTCAGGCTACACCTGGGCAAAGTTCGAGCCAGGCTTAAAAAAGCCCGCGGGTAAAAAGTCAGGCCCAAGCCCGGCCTGGCCCGACCGTCGGGCCTCTAATTTAAGCCGAACCCGGTTCGAACGAGCAAAAAGGCCGGCCCGGCCCGAGAAGCCTGGCCCGACCAGGCTAAAATGAGAAAAAATGAAGGCCCGAGCCCGGCGCGATGCTTGTGACGGTAAAGCACACGTCCGTTGGGAACTTGATACGTCTCAAACGTATCTATAATTTCTTATGTTCCATGCTACTTTTATGATGATACTCACATGTTTTATACACATTATATGTCATTATTATGCGTTTTCCGGAACTAACCTATTGATGAGATGCCGAAGTGCCGGTTCCGTTTTCCGCTGTTTTTGGTTTCGAAATCCTAGTAAGGAAATATTCTCGGAATTGGACGAAATCAACGCCCAGCATCTTATAATTCCACGAAGCTTCCAGAACACCGGAGAGGCACCAGAGGGGAGCCCTAGGGGGGCCACACAGGTGGCCGGCGCGGCCCAAGGGGGGGCGCCCCCTATTGTGTGGCGGCTCCGTAACCCTTCCGACTCCGCCTCTTCGCCTATAAGAAGCCCCCTGACCTAAATCTTCGAGACGGAAAAGCCACGGTACGAGAAACCTTCCAGAGCCGCCGCCATCGCGAAGCCAAGATCTGGGGGACAGGAGTCTCTGTTCCGGCACGCCGCCGGGACGGGGAAGTGCCCCCGGAAGGCATCTCCATCAACACCACCGCCATCTTCATCAACGCTGCTGTCTCCCATGAGGAGGGAGTAGTTCTCCCCCGAGGCTAAGGGCTGTACCGGTAGCTATGTGGTTAATCTCTCTCTCCTATGTACTTCAATACAATGATCTCATGAGTTGCTTTACATGATTGAGATCCATATGATGAGCTTGTAATCTAGATGTCGTTATGCTATTCAAGTGGATTTTACTTATGTGATCTCCGGAGACTCCTTGTCCCACGTGTGTAAAGGTGACAGAGTGTGTGCACCGTGTGGGTCTCTTAGGCTATATTTCACAGAATACTTGTTCACTGAGTTATGATTTGAGTTGGATGTCTCTATGAAATTGTGGTGTGTTAGTACCTCCTATGAATGCTCACAGTGACATCGTGGGGTGTTTATTAGTACTTGGGAATACATCTTTAAGGTTTGCCTACATGATGAATTAGTGTTCGTTATCTTGCCAAAGAGTAATTCAGAATAGCATAGTGAAGTGCTTATTTATATTCCTTTATGATTGCAATGTGCTTTATATCACTATTAATCTATGTGCTACTCTAGTGATGTTATTAAAGTAGTCTATTCCTCCTCCATGATGTAATGGTGACAGTGTGTGCATCATGTAGTACTTGGCGTAGTTTATGATTGTGATCTCTTGTAGATTATGAAGTTAACTATTACTATGATAGTATTGATGTGATCTATTTCTCCTTTCATAGTTCAGTCGGTGACAAGTGTGCATGCTATGTTAGTACTCGGTATAATTGCGTTGGTCTATCATGCACTCTAAGGTTATTTAAATATGAACATCGAATGTTGTGGAGCTTGTTAACTCGGCATTGAGGTGCTCTTGTAGCCCTACACAATTAATGGTGTTCATCATCCAACAAGAGAGTGTAGAGTGGTTTTATTATGTGATTAATGTTGAGAGTGTCCACTAGTGAAAGTATGATCCCTAGGCCTTGTTTCCAAATACTGCAATCATCGCTTATCTACTGTTTTACTGCATCTTTACTTCCTGCAATATTACTACCATCAACTGCACGCCAGCAAGCTATTTTCTCGGCGCCGTTACTACTGCTCATATTCATTCATACCACTTGTATTTCACTATCTCTTCGCCGAACTAGTGCACCTATACATCCGACAAGTGTATTAGGTGTGTTGGGGACACAAGAGACTTCTTGTATCGTGAGTGCGGGGTTGCTTGAGAGGGATATCTTTGACCTCTTCCTCCCCGAGTTCGATAAACCTTGGGTGATCCACTTAAGGGAAAACTTGCTCGCTGTTCTACAAACCTCTCGCTCTTGGAGGCCCAACACTGTCTACGGGAAAAGGATTGTGCGTAGACATCAAGCTATTTTCTGGCGCCGTTGCCGGGGAGGTAAGGTAAAAGGTATTCACATCCTCCGATTACTAAGCTATTTCCTAGTCTTGTTTCCGGTGTGTGAGTGCTCGAAGCTATTTCCTTTAGATCATGCAATTGCATCTTTTTGTTTCTTGTTAAACACTAGTAAGGCATAATGGACAACAGTGAGCTTTTTATTCTATTTCCTGAGTTAAGACATGGACTGTTTGATGCGAAAATTAAAAAACCTATGGAACCTTATCTGCATGCTAGTAGCAATGATATTAGTATGAACGCTTTGAACACCATTGTTGATAATGATATAGAAAGTTCTAAGCTTGGGGAAGCTGGTTTTGATGAGCATGATATTTTTAGTCCCCCAAGCATTGAGGAGAATTTTTTTTTTTGATGATACTTTGCCTCCTATTTATGATGATTATAATGATAGTGGTCTTCTGGTGCTACGTACTATGGAGGATAAATTTAATTATGATTACAATATGCCTCCTTGATACGTCTCCGACGTATCGATAATTTCTTATGTTTCATGCCACATTGTTGATGATATCTACATGTTTTATACACATTATATGTCATATTTATGCGTTTTCCGGAACTAACCTATTGACGAGATGCCGAAGGGCCGGCTTCTGTTTTCTGCTGTTTTTGGTTCCGAAATCCTAGTAAGGAAATATTCTCGGAATCGGACGAAATCAATGCCCAGCATCCTATTTTTCCACGAAGCTCCCAGAACACCCGAGAGCCACCAGAGGGGAGCCCTGGTGGGCCCAGATGATAGGGCGGCGCGGCCAGGGCCTGGGCCGCGCCCCCCTAGTGTGTCACCGCCTCGTCGACCCTCCGACTCCGCCTGTTCGCCTATTTAAAGGTCCCTGACCTAAAACCTCGACACGAAAAAGCCACGGTACGAGAAAACCTTCCAGAGCCGCCGCCATCGCGAAGCCAATATCTGGGGGACAGGAGTCTCTGTTCCGGCACGCCGCCGGGACGGGGAAGTGCCCCCGGAAGGCTCCTCCATCGACACCACCGCCATCTCCATCAACGCTGCTTGTCTCCCATGAGGAGGGAGTAGTTCTCCATCGAGGCTCGGGGCTGTACCGGTAGCTATGTGGTTCATCTCTCTCCTATGTACTTCAATACAATAATCTCATGAGCAGCCTTACATGATTGAGATTCATATGATGATGCTTGTAATCTAGATGTCATTATGCTAGTCAAGTGGGTTTTACTTATGTGATCTCCGGAGACTCCTTGTCCCACGTGTGTAAAGGTGACAGTGTGTGCACCGTGTGGGTCTCTTAGGCTATATTTCACGGAATACTTATTCACCGTTATGAGTGGCATAGTGAAGTGCTTATTTATATCCCTTTATGATTGCAATGTGTTTTGTATCACAATTTATCTGTGTGCTACTCTAGTGGTGTTATTAAAGTAGTTTATTCCTCCTGCACGGTGTAATGGTGACAGTGTACGCATCGTGTAGTACTTGGCGTAGGCTATGATTGTGATCTCTTGTAGATTATGAAGTTAACTGTTGCTATGATGGTATTGATGTGATCTATGCCTCCTTTCGTAGTGTGAAGGTGACAGTGTGCATGCTATGTTAGTACTTGGTTTGGTTATGTTGATCTGTCATGCACTCTAAGGTTATTTAAACATGAACATCGAATATTGTGGAGCTTGTTAACTCCGGCATTGAGGGTTCGTGTAATCCTACACGGTTAGTGGTGTTCATCATCCAACAAGAGAGTGTAGAGTCTAGCATCTATCTATTTATTCTGTTATGTGATCAATGTTGAGAGTGTCCACTAGTGAAAGTATGATCCCTAGGCCTTGTTCCTAAATATCGCTACCGCTGCTTGTTTACTTGTTTTACCGCATCTTTACTTCCTGCAATATTACTACCATCAATCGCACGCCAGCAAGCACTTTTCTCGGCGCCGTTACTACTCGCTCATATATATTCATACCACCTGTATTTCACTATCTCTTCGCCGAACTAGTGCACCTATTAGGTGTGTTGGGGACACAAGAGACTTCTTGCTTTGTGGTTGCGGGGTTGCATGAGAGGGATATCTTTGACCTCTTCCTCCCCGAGTTCGATAAACCTTGGGTGATCCACTTAAGGGAAACTTGTCGCTGTTCTACAAACCTCTGCTCTTGGAGGCCCAACACTGTCTACAAGAATAGAAGCACCCGTAGACATCAAGCTATTTTCTCGGCGCCGTTGCCGGGGAGGAAAGGTAAAAGGCATTCATACTCCGGTCCCGTGTAAAGTACTTTTCGTTGCCGTTGTGTGTGTGCTCGAAGCTATTTCCTTTAGATCCCGCAATTGCATCTTTTTGTTTCTTGTTTACACTAGTTTGGCATAATGGACAACAATGAGCTTCTTATTCTATTTCCTGATTTAAGATATGGATGGTTTGATGCGAAAATTAAAAAACCCATGGAACATATTAGCATGAATACTTTGAATACCATTGTTGCTAATGATATGGAAAATTCTAAGCTTGGGGAAGCTGGTTTTGATGAGCATGATCTTTTTAGTCCCCCAAGCATTGAGGAGAAAATTTTCTTTGATGATCCTTTGCCTCCTATTTATGATGATTATAATGATATTGGTCTTTTAGTACCGCCTGTTATGGAGGATAAATTTGATTATGATTACAATATGTCTCCTATATTTGATGATGAAAATAATAATGATAGCTACTATGTTGAATTTTCTCCCACTATTACTAATAAAATTGATTATGCTTATGTTGGGAGTAGTAATAATTTTATGCATGAGACTCATGATAAGAATGCTTTATGTGATAGTTATATTGTTGAGTTTGCTCATGATGCTACTGAAAGTTATTATGAGAGAGGAAAATATGGTTGTAGAAATTTTCATGTTACTAAAATGCCTCTCTATGTGCTGAAATTTTTGAAGCTACACTTGTTCTATCTTCCTATGCTTGTTACTTTGCTCTTTATGAACTTGTTTATTTACAAGATTCCTATGCATAGGAAGCATGTTAGACTTAAATGTGTTTTGAATTTGCCTCTTGATGCTCTCTTTTGCTTCAAATACTATCTCTTGCGAGTGCATCATTAAAACTGCTGAGCCCATCTTAATGGCTATAAAGAAAGAACTTCTTGGGAGATAACCCATGTGTTTATTTTGCTACAGTACCTCTATTTTATATTTGTGTCTTGGAAGTTGTTACTACTGTAGCAACCTCTCCTTATCTTAGTTTTGCGCATTGTTGTGCCAAGTAAAGTCTTTGATAGTAAGGTTCATACTAGATTTGGATTGTCATGCAGCGATATGCATTTCTTTGCTGTCACGAATTTCGACCTGCCTCTCTGTAGGTAGCTCAGAAAGTTATGCCAATTTACGTGAGTGATCCTCAGATATGTACCCAACTTTCATTCAATTTGAGCATTTTCATTTGAGCAAGTCTGGTGCCTCAATAAAATTCGTCTTTACGGACTGTTCTGTTTTGACAGATTCTGCCTTTTATTTCGTATTGCTTCTTTCGCTGTGTTGGGTGGATTTCTTTGTTCCATTACCTTCCAGTAGCTTTGGGCAATGTCCAGAAGTGTTAAGAATGATTGTGTCACCTCTGAACATGTGAATTTTTTATTATGCACTAACCCTCTAATGAGTTTGTTTCGAGTTTGGTGTGGAGGAAGTTTTCAAGGGTCAAGAGAGGAGGATGATATACTATGATCAAGAAGAGTGAAAGCTCTAAGCTTGAGGATGCCCCGGTGGTTCACCCCTGCATATTTCAAGAAGACTCAAGCGTCTAAGCTTGGGGATGCCCAAGGCATCCCCTTCTTCATCGACAACTGATCAGGTTTCTTCTCTTGAAACTATATTTTTATTCGGTCACATCTTATGTACTTTACTTGGAGTGTCTGTTTGTTTTTGTTTTTGTTTTTGTTTGAATAAATGCTTGTGTGGGAGAGAGACACGCTCCGCTGGTTCATATGAACACATGTGTTCTTAGCTTTTATTTTTCATGGCGAAGGTTGAAACTCGCTTCGTTAATTGTTATATGGTTGGAAACGGAAAATGCTACATGTAGTAATTGGTAAAATGTCTTGAATAATTTGATACTTGGCAATTGTTGTGCTCATGTTTAAGCTCTTGCATCATATACTTTGCACCTATTAATGAAGAAATACATAGAGCTTGCTAAAATTTGGTTTGCATAATTGGTCTCTCTAAGGTCTAGATAATTTCTAGTATTGAGTTTGAACGACAAGGAAGACGGTGTAGAGTCTTATAATGTTTACAATATGTCTTTTATGTGAGTTTTGCTGCACCGGTTCATCCTTGTGTTTGTTTCAAATAACCTTGCTAGCCTAAGCCTTGTATGGAGAGGAAATACTTCTCATGCATCCAAAATCCTTGAGCCAACCACTATGCCATTTGTGTCCACCATACCTACCTACTACATGGTATTTCTCCGCCATTCCAAAGTAAATTGCTTGAGTGCTACCTTTAAATAATTCAAAATTTATCACCTCCGATTTGTGTCAATGTTTTATAGCTCATGAGGAAGTATGTGGTGTTTATCTTTCATTCTTGTTGGGCAACTTTCACCAATGGACTAGTGGCTTCATCCGCTTATCCTATAATTTTGCAAAAAGAGGCTGGCGCGGGGTTCCAGACCCCCAATTAATCAACCTTCATTAATAATTCTCTTCACATGTTTTGCTCTGATTCATCAGTAAGCAACTTAATATTGCAAATAGACACTCCTTCATGGTATGTGAATGTTGGAAGGCACCCGAGGATTCGGTTAGCCATGGCTTGTGTAAGCAAAAGGTTGGGAGGAGTGTCATCCATAAATAAAACTAAAATACATGTGTAAACAAAAGAGAAGAGGGATGATCTACCTTGCTAGTAGAGATAACGTCCTTCATGGGAGCCTCTCTTTGAAGGTTTGTCTGGCAAGGGGGTTAGAGTGCCCACTACCATTCGTTGACAACAACAAACACCTCTAAATTTTTTACTTTTATGCTCTCTTCATGTTTTCAAAACCAAAGCTCTAGCACAAATATAGCAATCATTGCTTTCCTCTTTGAAGGACCTTTCTTTTACTTTTATGTTGAGTCAGTTCACCTATCTCTCTCCACCTCAAGAAGCAAACACTTGTGTGAACTGTGCATTGATTCCTACATACTTGCATATTGCACTTGTTATATTACTTTACATTGACAATATCCATGAGATATACATGTTATAAGTTGAAAGCAACACGCTGAAACTTAATCTTCCTTTGTGTTGCTTCAATACCTTTACTTTGATTTATTGGTTTATGAGTTAACTCTTATGCAAGACTTATTGATGCTTGTCTTGAAAGTACTATTCATGAAAAGTTTTTGCTTTATGATTCATTTGTTTACTCATGTCATTACCATTGTTTTGATCACTGCATTCATTACATATGCTTACAATAGTATGATCAAGGTTATGATGGCATGTCACTCCGGAAATTATCTTTGTTATCGTTTCGCTCGGGACGAGCGAGAACTAAGCATGGGGGATGCTGATACGTCTCCGACGTATCTATAATTTCTTATGTTCCATGCTACTTTTATGATGATATCTACATGTTTTATACACATTTTATGTCATATTTATGCATTTTCTGGAACTAACCTATTGATGAGATGCTGAAGGGCCAGTTGCTGTTTTCTGCTATTTTTGGTTCCAGAAATCCTATTAAGGAAATATTCTCGGAATCGGACGAAATCAGTGCCCAGCATCCTATTTTTCCACGAAGCTTCCAGAACACCCGAGAGCCACCAGAGGGGAGCCCTGGTGGGCCCAGATGATAGGGCGGCGCGGCCAGGGCCTGGGCCGCGCCCCCCTATTGTGTCGTCGCCTCGTTGACCTTCTGACGCCGCCTCTTCGCCTATATAAAGGTCCCTGACCTAAAACACGAGACGAAAAAAGCCACGGTACGAGAAACCTTCTAGAGCCGCCGCCATCGCGAAGCCAAGATCTGGGGGACAGGAGTCTCTGTTCCGACACGCCGCTGAGACGGGGAAGTGCCCCCGGAAGGCTCCTCCATCAACACCACCGCCATCTTCATCACCGCTGATGTCTCCCATGAGGAGGGAGTAGTTCTCCATCGAGGCTCGGGGCTGTACCGGTAGCTATGTGGTTAATCTCTCTCCTATGTGCTTCAATACAATAATCTCATGAGCTGCCTTACATGATTGAGATTCATATGATGATGCTTGTAATCTAGATGTCATTATGCTAGTCAAGTGGATTTTACTTATGTGATCTCCGGAGACTCCTTGTCCTACGTGTGTAAAGGTGACAGTGTGTGCACCGTGTGGGTCTCTTAGGCTATATTTCACAGAATACTTATTCACCGTTATGAATGGCATAGTGAAGTGCTTATTTATATCTCTTTATGATTGCAATGTGTTTTGTATCACAATATATATGTGTGCTACTCTAGTGATGTTATTAAAGTAGTTTATTCCTCCTGCACGGTGTAATGGTGACGAGTGTGTGCATCGTGTAGTACTTGGCGTAGGCTATGATTGTGATCTCTTGTAGATTATGAAGTTAACTATTGCTATGATAGTATTGATGTGATCTATTCCTCCTTTCGTAGTGTGAAGGTGACGAGTGTGCATGCTATGTTAGTACTTGGTTTGGTTATGTTGATCTGTCATGCACTCTAAGGTTATTTAAATATGAACATTGAATATTGTGGAGCTTGTTAACTCCGGCATTGAGGGTTCGTGTAATCCTACACAGTTAGTGGTGTTCATCATCCAACAAGAGGGTGTAGAGTCTAGCATCTATCTATTTATTCTGTTATGTGATCAATGTTGAGAGTGTCCACTAGTGAAAGTATGATCCCTAGGCACTACTAGGAAAAGGGCAATCAGTGGCGCACCACTTTTACCCATCAGTGGCGCACTAGTGGTGCGCCACTGCTATCACGCCACTGCTAACTTTTAGTAGTGGCGCACTAGTGGTGCGCCATTGCTATTTGGCTTAGCGGTGGCGCACCGGTAGTGCGCCACTACTAGCTTCATGGTGCGCCACTCCTAAACGTCTGAGGTGCGCCACTGGATAGAAAAAAGGTGCGCCACTACTAAAATTTGAAATTTCTAGATCTGGATCTGGATCGGGATCTGGATCTGGATCTGGCACATTTTGTTTCGATTTTTTTTGGCTCGTTATTTTTTCTCGTTCTTGTTGCTAGAATTATTTGTGCAATGTTCATTCTCATTTTTCTTGGCCTAGCCGCCGGTGATGATGGATGAGGGACGTAGGAGAGGTGAAGAGAGGTGAGGAGATGTAGGAGAGGATGAACAAGAGGACGAAGGCCAGAGGTAATGGAGGCTAGAGGGTCGCCGGAGGGTCGTCGGAGAGTAAGGTCACCGGATTTCACCATAGTGGAGGAGCTCGCCGGAAAGTAAGGTCACCAGAGCTCGACATAGTGGAGGAGGTCGCCGGAGTGAAAGGAGGAGAGGAGAGGAGGAGGTCGCCGGAGTGAAAGGAGGAGAGGAGAGGAGGAGGTCGCCGGAGTGAAAGGAGGAGAGGAGAGGAGGAGAGCGAGGAGGAGGAGAGGAGAATGAAAGCAGGAGAATATGTGGAGGAGGAGGGAGGAGGGAGGAGGGGGTTAAGTGGCCGGCTCCTCCCATTTTGAAATTCGTGGGCGGGAAGCTTAGTAGTGGCGCACCAAGGCATGGGTGCGCCACCGCTACTTTTTTTCTATTTTTTTCCCAAAATCTAAAACCTGAAAAAAGTCCTGTTTCTGTTTTGAATTTGACGAATCTATTTTTTGTCCAAACGGCCGTAGGCCGTTGAATTCGAATAGGAAATTTCGCGTAGATAGATTTTGATATAAAAAAGTTTTTCATCGGAGGTCGTATGCAACCAGAAATCCCGTTTTACCGAAAGATGACGCCATTTTGCATAATATATCAAAATTCATTTTTTTTAAATTTCACTAAACCTAGATGACATATTACATGGGCATCTCGAAGGATTTTATTTTTTGAAATTTCTATCTATTTCTTTTATTTTTTCCAAACCCGAAAAGGCGATCCACGGGGGGGGGTGCGCCACTACTAAGTGATGCCCAAACATGTCCATCATCCCTTTACATAGCAATGGCGCACCATGTAGAGGTGCGCCACTGCTATAAAATAGGCTGTGGCGCACCTCTACATGGTGCGCCATTGCTATGTACAAGGCTGGGTCAAACCCATGGTCAAACTTAGTGGTGGCGCACCACAGAAGAGGTGCGCCACTTCTACATTTTTTATAGTGGCCCACCACTTTCCGGTGCGCCACTGCTAAGTAGTAGTGGCGCACTGCCCTCCTGGTGCGCCACTAACACCCATCTTACGGCTAGGCCTTTTCCTAGTAGTGAGGCCTTGTTCCTAAATACTGCTATCGCTGCTTGTTTACTGTTTTACTGCATTTATACTTCCTGCAATATTACTACCATCATCTGCACGCCAGCAAGCACTTTTCTGGTGCCGTTACTACTGCTCATATTCATTCATACCACTTGTATTTCACTATCTCTTCGCCGAACTAGTGCACCTATTAGGTGTGTTGGGGACACAAGAGACTTCTTGCTTTGTGGTTGCAGGGTTGCTTGCGAGGGATATCTTTGACCTCTTCCTCCCTGAGTTCGATAAACCTTGGGTGATCCACTTAAGGGA
The DNA here is from genome assembly GCF_022539505.1 of Lolium rigidum. Taxonomy (NCBI): domain Eukaryota; kingdom Viridiplantae; phylum Streptophyta; class Magnoliopsida; order Poales; family Poaceae; genus Lolium; species Lolium rigidum. Next base: position 127,001,105 of record NC_061512.1, read on the forward strand.
AACTTGCTGCTGTTCTACAAACCTCTGCTCTTGGAGGCCCAACACTGTCTACAAGAATAGAAGCACCCGTAGACATCAAGCACTTTTCTGGCGCCGTTGCCTGGGAGGAAAGGTAAAAGGCACTCATACTCCGGTCCCAGGAAAAGTACTTTTCTGGCGCCGTTGTGTGTGTCCTCGAAGCTATTTTCTTTAGATCCTGCAATTGCATCTTTTTGTTTCTTGTTTACACTAGTTAGGCATAATGGACAACAATGAGCTTCTTATTCTATTTCCTGATTTAAGATATGGATGGTTTGATGCGAAAATTAAAAAACCTATGGAACATATTAGTATGAACGCTTTGAACACCATTGTTGCTAATGATATGGAAAATTCTAAGATTGGGGAAGCTGGCTTTGATGAGCATGATATTTTTAGTCCCCCAAGCATTGAGGAGAAAATTAACTTTGATGATACTTTGCCTCCTATTTATGATGATTATAATGATATTGGTCTTTTAGTACCACTTTGTTATGGAGGATAAATTTGATTATGATTACAATATGCCTCCTATATTTGATGATGAGAATAATAATGATAGCTACTTTGTTGAATTTGCTCCCACTATTACTAATAAAATTGATTATGCTTATGTGGAGAGTAATGATACTTTTATGCATGTGAATAAGAATGCTTTATGTGATACTTATATTGTTGAGTTTGTTCATGATGCCTCTGAAAGTTATTATGAGAGAGGGAAATATGGTTGTAGAAATTTTCATGTTACTAAAACACCTCTCTATATGCTGAAATTTTTGAAGTTACACTTGTTTTATCTTCCTATGCTTGTTACTTTGCTCTTCATGAACATGTTTATTTACAAGATTCCTATGCATAGGAAGCATGTTAGGCTTAAATTTGTTTTGAATTTGCTTCTTGATGCTCTCTTTCGCTTCAACTCTTATTTCTTGGGAGAGCATCATTAAAATTGCTGAGCCTATCTTAATGGCTATAAAGAAAGAACTTCTTGGGAGATAACCCATGTGTTTATTTTGTTACAGCACTTTTGTTTTATATTTGAGTCTTGGAAGTTGTTTACTACTGTAGCAACCTCTCCTTATCTTATTTTATTGCATTTTTGTGCCAAGTAAAGTCTTTGATAATAGGGTTGATACTAGATTTGGATTACTGCGCGAAAGCAGTTTCACATACGTCACGAATCTGGGCCTAATTCTCTGTAGGTAACTCAGAGAAATCTGCCAATTTACGTGCGTGATCCTCAGATATGTACGCAACTTTCATTAAATTTGGGCATTTTCATCTGAGCAAGTCTGGTGCCACTTTAAAATTCTTCTTTACGGACTGTTCTGTTTTGACAGATTCTGCCTTTTATTTCGCATTGCCTCTTTTGCTGTGTTGGATGGATTTCTTTATTCCATTGACTTCCAGTAGCTTTGGGCAATGTCCAGAAGTGTTAAGAATTATTGTGTCACCTCTGAACATGTGAATTTTGAATTATGCACTAACCCTCTAATGAGTTTGTTTCGAGTTTGGTGTGGAGGAAGTTTTCAAGGGTCAAGAGAGGAGGATGATACAACGTGATCAAGAAGAGTGAAAGCTCTAAGCTTGGGGATGCCCCGGTGGTTCATCCCTGCATATTTCAAGAAGACTCAAGCATCTAAGCTTGGGGATGCCCAAGGCATCCCCTTCTTCGACGACAAATTTACCGGGTTCCTCCCTTGAAACTATATTTTTATTCGGTCACATCTTATGTACTTTACTTGGAGCGTCTGTTTGTTTTTGTTTTTGTTTTTGTTTGAATAAATGCTTGTGTGGGAGAGAGACACGCTCCGCTGGTTCATATGAACACATGTGTTCTTAGCTTTTAATGTTCATGGCGAAGGTTGAAACTGCTTCGTTAATTGTTATATGGTTGGAAACGGGAAATGCTACATGTAGTAATTGGTAAAATGTCTTGGATAATGTGATACTTGGCAATTGTTGTGCTCATGTTTAAGCTCTTGCATCATATACTTTGCACCTATTAATGAAGAAATACATAGAGCTTGCTAAAATTTGGTTTGCATAATTGGTCTCTCTAAGGTCTAGATAATTTCTAGTAAAGAGTTTGAACAACAAGGAAGACGGTGTAGAGTCTTATAATGTTTACAATATGTCTTTTATGTGAGTTTTGCTGCACCGGTTCATCCTTGTGTTTGTTTCAAATAAACCTTGCTAGCCTAAGCCTTATATCGAGAGGGAATACTTCTCATGCATCCAAAATCCTTGAGCCAACCACTATGCCATTTGTGTCCACCATACCTACCTACTACATGGTATTTCTCCGCCATTCCAAAGTAAATTGCTTGAGTGCTACCTTTAAATAATTCAAAATTTATCACCTCTGATTTGTGTTAATGTTTTATAGCTCATGAGGAAGTATGTGGTGTTTATCTTTCATTCTTGTTGGGCAACTTTCTCCAATGGACTAGTGGCTTCATCCGCTTATCCAATAATTTTGCAAAAAGAGCTGGCGCGGGGTTCCCAGCCCCCAATTAATCAACCTTCATTAATAATTCTCTTCACATGTTTTGCTCTGATTCATCGGTAAGCAACTTAATTTTGCAAATAGACACTCCTTCATGGTATGTGAATGTTGGAAGGCACCCGAGGATTCGGTTAGCCATGGCTTGTGTAAGCAAAAGGTTGGGAGGAGTGTCATCCATAAATAAAACTAAAATACATGTGTAAACAAAAGAGAAGAGGGATGATCTACCTTGCTGGTAGAGATAACGTCCTTCATGGGAGCCGCTCTTTGAAGGTTTGTCTGGCAAGGGGGTTAGAGTGCCCACTACCATTCGTTGACAACAACAAACACCTTTCAAAATTTTACTTTTATGCTCTCTTTATGTTTTCAAAACCAAAGCTCTAGCACAAATATAGCAATCAATGCTTCCCTCGCGAAGGGCCTTTCTTTTACTTTTATGTTGAGTCAGTTCACCTATTTCTCTCCACCTCAAGAAGCAAACACTTGTGTGAACTGTGCATTGATTCCTACATACTTGCATATTGCACTTGTTATATTGCTTTACATTGACAATATCCATGAGATATACATGTTATAAGTTGAAAGCAACCGCTGAAACTTAATCTTCCTTTATGTTGCTTCAATACCTTTTACTTTGAATTATTGCTTTATGAGTTAACTCTTATGCAAGACTTATTGATGCTTGTCTTGAAAGTACTATTCATGAAAAGTCTTTGCTTTATGATTCATTTGTTTACTCATGTCATTACCATTGTTTTAATCGCTGCATTCATCTCATATGCTTTACAATAGTATTGATCAAGATTATGATAGCATGTCACTTAAGAAATTATTCTTGTTATCGTTTACCTACTCGAGGGCGAGTAGGAACTAAGCTTGGGGATGCTTGATACGTCCCAAACGTATCTATAATTTCTTATGTTCCATGCTACTTTTATGATGATATCTACATGTTTTATACACATTATATGTCATATTTATGCATTTTCCGGAACTAACCTATTGATGAGATGCCGAAGGGCCAGTTGCTGTTTTCTGCTGTTTTTGGTTCCAGAAATCCTAGTAAGGAAATATTCTCGGAATCGGACGAAATCAGTGCCCAGCATCCTATTTTTCCACGAAGCTTCCAGAACACCCGAGAGCCACCAGAGGGGAGCCCTGGTGGACCCGAGATGATAGGGCGGCGCGGCCGGGGCCGGGCCGCGCCCCTACCTGTGTCGTCGCCTCGTTGACCTTCCGACGCCGCCTCTTCGCCTATATAAAGGTCCCCGACCTAAAACACGAGACGAAAAAGCCACCGTACGAGAAACCTTCCGCAGCCGCCTCCATCGCGAAGCCAAGATCCGGGGACAGGAGTCTCGTTCCCGCACGCCGCCGGGACGGGGAAGTGCCCCCGGAAGGCTCCTCCATCAACACCACCGCCATCTTCATCACCGCCGATGTCTCCCATGAGGAGGGAGTAGTTCTCCATCGAGGCTCGGGGCTGTACCGGTAGCTATGTGGTTAATCTCTCTCCTATGTGCTTCAATACAATAATCTCATGAGCTGCCTTACATGATTGAGATTCATATGATGATGCTTGTAATCTAGATGTCATTATGCTAGTCAAGTGAATTTTACTTATGTGATCTCCGGAGACTCCTTGTCCCACGTGTGTAAAGGTGACAGGTGTGTGCACCGTGTGGGTCTCTTAGGCTATATTTCACGTAATACTTATTCACTCGTTATGAATGGCATAGTGAAGTGCTTATTTATATCTCTTTATGATTGCAATGTGTTTTGTATCACAATATATCCGTGTGCTACTCTAGTGATGTTATTAAAGTAGTTTATTCCTCCCGCACGGTGTAATGGTGACAAGTGTGTGCATCGTGTAGTACTTGGCGTAGGCTATGATTGTGATCTCTTGTAGATTATGAAGTTAACTATTGCTATGATAGTATTGATGTGATCTATTCCTCCTTTCGTAGTGTGAAGGTGACAGTGTGCATGCTATGTTAGTACTTGGTTTGGTTATGTTGATCCGTCATGCACTCTAAGGTTATTTAAATATGAACATTGAATATTGTGGAGCTTGTTAACTCCGGCATTGAGGGTTCGTGTAATCCTACACAGTTAGTGGTGTTCATCATCCAACAAGTGGGTGTAGAGTCTAGCATCTATCTATTTATTCTGTTATGTGATCAATGTTGAGAGTGTCCACTAGTGAAATTATGATCCCTAGGCCTTGTTCCTAAATACTGCTATCGCTGCTTGTTTACTGTTTTACTGCATTTATACTTCCTGCAATATTACTACCATCATCTGCACGCCAGCAAGCACTTTTCTGGTGCCATTACTACTGCTCATATTCATTCATACCACTTGTATTTCACTATCTCTTCGCCGAACTAGTGCACCTATTAGGTGTGTTGGGGACACAAGAGACTTCTTGCTTTGTGGTTGCAGGGTTGCTTGAGAGGGATATCTTTGACCTCTTCCTCCCTGAGTTCGATAAACCTTGGGTGATCCACTTAAGGGAAACTTGCTGCTGTTCTACAAACCTCTGCTCTTGGAGGCCCAACACTGTCTACAAGAATAGAAGCACCCGTAGACATCATCCAGCCCGATGACGGTGATGATGGCGACGATTTCCCCCTCCGGGAGGGAATTTCCCCGGCGGATTCCTGCCCGCCGGAGAGCTCTTTTCTCTCTGGTGTTTTTCCGCCCCGCAGAGGCGGCTGTGTCCCTTCTCGATTATTCCCCGTAGCTTAGGTTTTCGGGTAGATGAAGTACGCGAAAGAGAGACGACCGAGGGGGGTCGTGGGCCCCCTCCCCACATGGCGGCGCGGCTAGGGCTGGGCCCGCGCCGGCCTATGGGGGGGCCCATGGCGGCCCTCCTCGGCCTCCCCTTTTGGTTGGCTCCGTCATCTGGGAAAATAAGAACTTCGGTGTATTTTCCGTCAATTGTTGATCTTCATAAATATGGTATCCTGACGGTGCTTTTTCCAGCATAATTCTGACTCCGGTGAATAATTATCCAATATAATCATGAAACATGCAAAATAAGTGAAATAACATAAGTATCATCTCTAAATATGAAATATATCAATGAATAACAGTAAATTATGATATAAAATAGTGATGCAAAATGGACGTTGATGTCTACGGGAGCTTCTATTCTTGTAGACAGTGTTGGGCCTCCAAGAGCAGAGGTTTGTAGAACAGCAGCAGTTTTCCCTTAAGTGGATCACCCAAGGTTTATCGAACTCAGGGAGGAAGAGGTCAAAGATATCCCTCTCATGCAACCCCTGCAACCACAAAGCAAGAAGTCTCTTGTGTCCCCAACACACCTAATAGGTGCACTAGTTCGGCGAAGAGATAGTGAAATACAGGTGGTATGAATGAATATGAGCAGTAGTAATGGCGTGTAGTTGATGGTGGTAATATGGTAGCAGTAGTAACGCATGACAGTAGTAACGCAATAGAAACAAGAAACAAGCAGCGATAGCGATATTTAGGAACAAGGCCTAGGGATTAGACTTTCACTAGTGGACACTCTCAACATTGATCACATAACAGAATAGATAAATGCATACTCTACACTCTTGTTGGATGATGAACACATTGCGTAGGATTACACGAACCCTCAATGCCGGAGTTAACAAGCTCCACAATTCAATGTTCATATTTAAATAACCTTAGAGTGCAAGAAAGATCAACACGACTAAACCAAGTACTAACACAAGCATGCACACTGTCACCTTCACACTATGTAGGAGGAATAGATCACATCAATACTATCATAGCAATAGTTAACTTCACAATCTACAAGAGATCATGATCATAGCATACGCCAAGTACTAACACGGATGCACACACCGTCACCATTACACCGTGCGGGAGGAATAAAACTACTTTAATAACATTGCTAGAGTAGCACATAGATAAATTGTGATACAAAACACATTGCAATCATAAAGAGATATAAATAAGCACTTCACTATGCCATTCATAACAAGTGAGTAAGTATTCCGTGAAATATAGCCTAAGAGACCCACACGGTGCACACACCGTCACCTTTACACACGTGGAACAAGGAGTCTCCGGAGATCACATAAGTAAAACTCACTTGACTAGCACAATGACATCTAGATTACAAGCATCATCATATGAATCTCAATCATGTAAGGCAGCTCATGAGATTATTGTATTGAAGTACATAGGAGAGAGATGAACCACATAGCTACCGGTACAGCCCCGAGCCTCGATGGAGAACTACTCCCTCCTCATGGGAGCAGCAGCGGTGATGAAGATGGCGGTGGAGATGGCAGCGGTGTCGATGGAGAAGCCTTCCGGGGCACTTCCCCGCTCCGGCAGGGTGCCGGAACGAGACTCCTGTCCCCCGCATCTTGGCTTCGCGATGGCGGCGGCTCTGGAAGGTTTTCCGTATCGTGGTTCTTCGTTATAGGGTTTTCGCGACGGAGGCTTTAAATAGGCGGAAGGGCAGCCTCGGAGGGGGCCTGGGGCCACCACACCATAGGGCGGCGCGGCCCCCCTCTGGCCGCGCCAGGGTGTGGTGTGGGGCCCCCAGGGCTTCCTCCGGCGGCTCTCGGGTGTTCTGGATGGTTCCGGGAAAAATAGGAACCCGGGCGTTGATTTCGTCCGATTCCGAGAATATTTCGTTACTAGGATTTCTGAAACCAAAAACAGCAGTAAAACGAGAACTGGCACTTCGGCATCTTGTTAATAGGTTAGTTCCGTAAAATGCACGAATATGACATAAAGTGTGCATAAAACATGTAGATAACATCAATAATGTGGCATGGAACATAAGAAATTATCGATACGTCGGAGACGTATCGTACGTATCAACTCCCCCAGCTTAGACCTCGCTTGTCCCCAAGCGAAACCGAGCTCGAGAAACAAGACCACATGTTTATGGAGTGAAGAGTCGATAAATAAAATACGGACAAGAAGCATCACATTTATTAATTCACACAAGACATTCTAGTAAACACCTTCCTCATATAACTCAACTTGAAATAAGTAAAGAGAAATCACAAATAAAGGTGCATAGGAAATCACAATTGGTTATGGCAAACTTTGTTCTTGGTCAAAGAACTATTAACAGATTGTACTTATCTTCCAAGCAAAGCCTTTATATTAAAACTTATATGGCAGAGCTTACACCCTTGATCATAACAATCTCCTCATAATCATTGATAGCCTTCAAAGTCATATTCATTCAGATAAAATTTGTACTAAACAAGGAAGAATAAAAAGGCATGATTAAATAGATCATAATATAAATGGTTGGATCTCAACAACTCAATTGCTTGCTTGAGATAGAGGGAAATAGGTTTACTGACTCAACATAAAAGTAAAAGATAGGCCCTTCGCAGAGGGAAGCAGGGATTAAATCATGTGCTAGAGCTTTTCAAGTTTTGAAATCATATAAAGAGCATAAAACTAAGATTTTGAGAGGTGTTTGTTGTTATCAACGAATGGTAGTGGGCACTCTAACCCGCTTGCCAAACAGACCTTCCAAGAGCGGCTCCCATGAAGGAAGTTATCTCTACCAGCAAGGTAGATCATCCCTCTTCTCTTTTGTTTACACATGTATTTTAGTTTTATTTATGGATGACACTCCCCCCAACCTTTGCTTTCACAAGCCATGGCTAACCGAATCCTCTGGTGCCTTCCAACATTTCACATACCATGGAGGAGTGTCTATTGCAAAATTAAGTTGCTTACTGATAAATAAGAGCAAAACATGTGAAGAGAATCATTAATGAAAGTTATTAATTGGGGCTGGGAACCCCGTTGCCAGCTCTTTTTGCAAAATTATTGGATAAGCGGATGTGCCTCTAATCCATGGGTGAAAGTCTGCCCAACAAGATTGAAAGATAAAACACCACATACTTCCTCATGAGCTATAAAACATTGACACAATTAAGGAGTAATATAGTTTGAATTGTTTAAAGGTAGCACATGAAGTATTTACTTGGAGTGGCGCAAAATACCACATAGTAGGTAGTTATGGTGGACACAAATGGCATGGGTTTGGTTTAAGGTTTTGGATGCACGAGAAGCATTCCCTCTCAGTACAGGTCTTTGGCTAGCAAGGTTGAGTAGCAAGCATAAGAGTTGAGGGAAACAAACAAATATACATGTGATAGAAACAATCATGCATATTCCTTGTAAACACAAGCAATTTTAACTTCAGAATACTAAGCTCATTAGCTAACAAGAAAGAAAGATAATGAAATAATATTTCTACATGTATTTCCTCTTTTCTATTTAAACTCAAAGTGTTGTTGCTATTGACCAATGCTAAGTTTGCCAAAACCAAATAGATTTACTTGATGCTCCCAAAGTGATATCAATACTAATGACAAGAGTAATCATATAACATAATTTGCAAACTAAAATAAGGTGTGCAAAAAGTAAATGATAAGACTTCTCATTAATATTCCATAACGATAACTCACACCAAGGGATACATAGATAACCAACTAAGAGAGAGATACTTCCACACTGCAAACCATCTTATATAATAACTTCCCTACTCATGATATGACACTACTTGATAGTAAAAAGGTAAAAGATAGTGATAATGTGATACCGCGGCACTCCCCACAAGCTTGGAACAAGCCAAGGGGATGCCAATACCAATGATGAATTACTCCTTCGGTGGTGATGGTGGAACGACCCTGATGGGAGTGAGGAACCGCTCTAGCATTCTGCGAAGTCGATTGTTCTCATCCTGAAGAATCTCCACTTCCCTTCTCAGAACACGGTATTGATCACAAAACTCATCGGTCACCCGAAGAGCTTCCTCCGCAGAAGGGAAAGAGTTGAGGTCAGGTGCAGGTGGTAGAGGTCCCTGTAAGTTATGAGAAAAAGAACGTCGCGCGTTAACAGATCCCACCAAGATTGGCTTACTCCCCACAGCTTCCCGCTCTCTTTTTGCTAATGACATCTTCTTCACTTCTTCATTGACACCTTCATCCATCTCTTTCCATCTTGTCACGACCCTTTCCTCTTCCGCCCATCCAACGAAAGTTCCTTGATCTAGATCCTGGAGGAGCTCACGTTGGTGACGCGTTGCATAATCTTCTGAGGATGATCCTTGCGACGACATCTGAACAGAAACATGTCGAAACAAAACAAAACGAGAAAACGATATACGGATCTTGGAGGATCCGGGGGATTATATAGCAAAAAATTTCACGATAAAAGGAAAGTACCAGGTCAAAAACGAGTGGAAAAGGGACTCCGAGGCGCCGTCCCCATAGGGCGGCGCGGCCAGGCTGGGGCCCGCGCCCCCACATGGGGACGTGCCCTCGCGCGTCTCCTCCACTCCATTTCGATCTCGTAATTTTTCATATTTTCCAAAAATAGCAGAAATATTGTTCGGAAAGTTAAACGCGGACTTTTTCTTACTAAAACGGTTACCTATTCAAAGTCGAACTCTGCAGAACTGTCAATTTGGTCTTTGATGAAAGCTTCCGGAGTCACCACTTGAATAACATCAACATCTTCATTATAAGAATCTCAGAAATATAATGCTTGAGTCTTTGTCCATTCACCACTTGTGTGGCATCATCTTTCAGCGAGGCAATTTTTATTGCTCCTGAACGATACACCTCCTCAATGACATATGGTCCTTCCCATTTTGAGAGTAATTTCCCTACAAAAAATCTGAGACGAGACTGATACAATAGGACTTTATCTCCAACATTAAATTCTCTTTTAATAATTCTTCTATCATGTCATTTCTTAACCTTCTCCTTAAAAAGTTTAGCATTTTCATAAGCTTCACTTCTCCATTCATCTAAAGAACTCAATTGTAGCAACCTTTTCTTACCGGCTAGTTTAAAATCTTTATTAAGTTCTCTTACAGCCCAATAAGCTGTGTGCTCTAATTCTAAAGGTAAATGACAAGCTTTTCCATAAACCATTTTATAAGGAGACATTCCCATAGGATTTTTATAAGCAGTTCTATAAGCCCACAATGCTTCCTTTAACTTACTAGCCCAATTTTTTCTAGATTTATTAACAGTCTTTCCCAAGATAGATTTAATTTCTCTATTTGATAATTCTACTTGCCCATTAGTTTGAGGATGATAAGCTGAAGCAATTCTATGATTAATACCATATCTAGCAACAGTTTTTCTAAAACCACCATGAATAAAGTGAGAACCTCCATCAGTCATAATATATCTAGGTACTCCAAATCTAGGAAAAATAACATCTAAAAGCATTTTTAAAGAGGTCTCACCATCAGCACTTTTTGTGGGTATGGCTTCCACCCATTTAGTAACATAATCAACAGCGACAAGTATATGAGTGTTACCTTCTGAAGAAGGGAAAGGACCCATGAAGTCAAATCCCCAACAATCAAATGGTTCAATAACAAGAGTATAATTCATAGGCATTTCATTGCGTCTAGAGATATTACCAACTCTTTGACATTCATCACAAGATAAGATAAACTTCCTTGCATCTTTAAAGAGCGTTGGCCAATAAAAACCTGATTGTAGAACCTTTTGTGCGGTTCTATCTCCGGCGTGATGTCCTCCATAAACACTACCATGACACTTACTCAATATCTCTTGTTGTTCATATTCTGGGACACATCTTCGCATAATACCATCCACTCCTTCTTTATATAAGTGTGGGTCATTGATGCGTGCAATTAACACACGTCCGTTGGGAACCCCAAGAGGAAGGTGTGATGCGTACAGTAGCAAGTTTTCCCTCAGAAAGAAACCAAGGTTTATCGAACCAGGAGGAGCCAAGAAGCACGTTGAAGGTTGATGGTGGAGGGATGTAGTGCGGCGCAACACCAGGGATTCCGCGCCAACGTGGAACCCGCACAACACAACCAAAGTACTTTGCCCCAACGAAACGAGTGAGGTTGTCAATCTCACCGGCTTGCCGTAACAAAGGATTAACCGTATTGTGTGGAAGATGATTGTTTGCGAAGAACAGTAAAGAACAAGTATTGCAGTAGATTGTATGCGATGTAAAGAATAGGACCGGGGTCCACAGTTCACTAGAGGTGTCTCTCCCATAAGATAAATAGCATGTTGGGTGAACAAATTACAGTCGGGCAATTGACAAATAGAGAGGGCATGACAATGCACATACATGATATGATAAATATAGTGAGATTTAATTGGGCATTACGACAAAGTACATAGACCGCTATCCAAGCATGCATCTATGCCTAAAAAGTCCACCTTCAGGTTATCATCCGAACCCTTCCGGTATTAAGTTGCAAACAACAGACAATTGCATTAAGTATGGTGCGTAATGTAATCAACAACTACATCCTTGGACATAGCATCAATGTTTTATCCCTAGTGGCAACAAGACATCCACAACCTTAGAACTTTCTCGTCACTCGTCCCGCATTTAATGGAGGCATGAACCCACTATCGAGCATAAATACTCCCTCTTGGAGTTAAGAGCAAAAACTTGGCCGAGCCTCTACTAATAACGGAGAGCATGCAAGATCATAAACAACACATAGGTAATAGATTGATAATCACCATAACATAGTATTCTCTATCCATCGGATCCCGACAAATACAACATATAGCATTACAGTATAGATGATCTTGATCATGTTAGGCAGCTCACAAGATCCAACAATGAAGCACATAAGGAGAAGACGACCATCTAGCTACCGCTATGGACCCATAGTCCAGGGGTGAACTACTCACTCATCACTCCGGAGGCGACCATGGCGGTGAAGAGTCCTCCGGGAGATGATTCCCCTCTCCGGCAGGGTGCCGGAGGCGATCTCCGGAATCCCCCGAGATGGGATTGGCGGCGGCGGCGTCTCTGGAAGGTTTTCCGTATCGTGGCTCTCGGTACTGGGGGTTTCGCGACGAAGGCTTTAAGTAGGCGGAAGGGCAACGCGGGGGGCCACACGAGGGCCCCACACGCTAGGGCGGCGCGGCCAGGGCTTGGGCCGCGCCACCCTATTGTGTCGGCGCCTCCTGGCCCCACTTCCTTTCCCCCTCGGTCTTCTGGAAGCTTCGTGCAAAAATAGGACCCTGGGCGTTGATTTCGTCCAATTCCGAGAATATTTCCTTACTAGGATTTCTGAAACCAAAAATAGCGTAAAACAAGCAATCGGCTCTTCGGCATCTCGTTAATAGGTTAGTGCCGGAAAATGCATAAATACGACATATAATGTGCATAAAACATGTAGATATCATCAATAATGTGGCATGGAACATAAGAAATTATCGATACGTCGGAGACGTATCAGTCATCCCAAAAATAATGTCTCAAATCATAAAAGAATTTCCTCCTTTGCTGAGCTGAAAAGGTTGGAGGCAAATACTTCGAAACGATAAAGTTAGCATAATCAGCATACCAAGGACTATCTCGCGAGCTCACCTTTATTACAGCTAATTGTTCATTTGGAAAACTATCATTAACAGGAACATGATCATAAGCAATATTTTCCAATCTAGATAAATTATCAGCAACAGGATTATCAGCACCTTTCCTATCTATAATATGTAAATCAAATTCTTGCAAAAGAAGCACCCATCTAATAAGCCTTGGCTTAGCGTCTTTGTTTTCCATAAGGCACCTAATTGCAGCATGATCAGTATGAACTGTGACTTTTGAATCAACAATATAAGGTCTAAACTTGTCACATGCAAAAACTACGGCTAATAATTCTTTTTCAGTTGTAGCATAATTTCTTTGAGCAGCATCTAGAGTCTTACTAGCATAATGAATAACATTTAATTTTTTATCTACTCGCTGTCCAAGAACAGCACCTACAGCAAAATCACTAGCATCACACATAATTTCAAAAGGTAAATTCCAATCGAGAGGTTCAACTATAGGAGCAGTTGTTAAGGCTTTCTTTAGAGTTTCAAAGGCTTCCTTACAATCATCATCAAAAACAAAAGGTACATCTTTTTGAAGAAGATTAGTAAGAGGCTTTGAAATCTTAGAGAAATCTTTAATAAATCTCCTATAAAACCCAGCATGACCAAGAACACTACAAATACCTTTAACATCCCTCGGATAGGGCATCTTCTCAATTGCTTCAACTTTAGCTCTATCAACTTCAATACCTCTCTCGAAATTTTATGTCCCAATACAATTCCTTCATTAACCATAAAGTGGCATTTCTCCCAATTAAGAACAAGGCTAGTTTCTTCACATCTCTGCAAAACTTTATCAAGGTTTCGCAAGCAATTATCAAAAGAATTCCCATAGACAGAAAAATCATCCATGAATACCTCTACAATCTTTTCACAAAAACCATGAAAAATAGCAGACATGCATCTTTGAAAAGTAGCAGGAGCATTACATAAACCAAAAGGCATACGCCTATAAGAATAAGTTCCATAGGGACAAGTGAAAGTGGTTTTCTCTTGATCTTTAGTTTTAACAACAATTTGTGAAAACCCAGAATAACCATCAAGAAAGCAAAAATGAGTATTTTTAGACAACCTTTCTAGCATTTGATCAATAAAACGTAAAGGGTAATGATCTTTCTTAGTAACTTTATTAACTTTTCGATAATCAATGCACATTCTATACCCTACAACTACTCTTTGAGGAATGAGCTCATCATTATCATTAGGTACAACAATTATTCCTCCTTTCTTAGGAACACAATGCACAGGACTAACCCATCTACTATCAGCAATATGATATACAATACCAGCTTCAAGAAGTTTCAATACCTCATTCCTTACCACATCCTTCATCTTAGGAATTAGACGACGCTGATGTTCAACAACAGGCTTTGCATCATCTTCCATGTTGATGGCGTGTTGGCAAATAGAGGGAGAAATCCCCTTCAAGTCATCAAGAGTGTAGCCAATAGCTCCTCGATGTTTCTTCAATATTTCCAATATTCTTTCTTCCTCAAAATCTGAAAGCTTAGCACTAATAATAACAGGATATGTTTTCTTATCATCAATATAAGCATACTTAAGATTATCAGGCAATGGTTTCAAATCAAAAACAGGATCCTCCTTTGGTGGTGGTGTTGTACCTAGATCTTCAACCGGCAAGTCATGTTTAAGAATAGGTTGACGAAGGAAAATTTCATCAAGCTCATTCCTTTCTTCCCTAAAGACTTCACTCTCACTATCCTCCAAATGTTGCTGCAAAGGAGTATTAGGAGCAAGAGCAATAGATGCACACTGTTCAACTCTAAAATCATTATTAGGCAAATCAGCTTTATAAGGAGTTTTGGCAAATTTAGAGAAGTTAAACTCATAAGATTCACCAGCAAATTTAGTAACAATTTTCTCCTTTTTGCAATCTATAGTAGCTCCACAAGTATTTAGAAAAGGTCTACCAAAAATAATAGGACAAGACTTACTAGCAGCAGAACCAAGTACCAAAAAGTCAGCAGGATATTTAATCTTACCACATAGAACTTCCACATCTCAAACAATACCAATAGGAGAGATAGTTTCTCTATTAGCTAGCCGAATAACCACATCAATATCTTCAAGTTCACAAGAACCAATTTCATGCATGATTTCTGTGTAAAGCTCATAAGGAATGGCACTAATACTTGCACCAATGTCGCATAAACCATAATAACAATGATCACCAATTCTAACAGAGAGCACAGGAACACTGGCTTTCCTAGACTTATTAGGGTGCGAAACAATATTAGAAGCATCTTCACAGAAAATAATATGACCATCTTCTACATTTTCAGTCACAAGATCTTTAACTATTACAATAGCAGGTTCAACCTTTATTTGCTCCTCAGGTTCTATAGGTTTCTTTGCACTTTTATTAACCGCACTAGTTATAACAGAATACTCCTTCATTTTAAAAGGAAAAGGAGTTTTTTCAATATAAGCTTCTGTTGACTGCCAAAACCCACCGGCGGGCAGCGGCCTGTCAACACGGTAGAGCCGGGAAGAGCCTAGAGCTGCGGCTGGCTGAGACCCCTCCGAGCGACGGCCCGCAATGCTCTTCTGGTCACACGCGGCGATGCGAAGTGCAAGGGCGTGCCACCTGACCTATACCCGGTCGTGAAGGTGGTGGGGGATGCCTCGCTTAGTTTCCCGCATGGCATACACGTAAACATTAAATACGAGCCTCGATCGGCTCTCGAGTTATCTCGTGAATCGGCTCAAAGAGCCGATCCACCCATGATTCGTACGGGGTGCACGAATACTTGGTGATCCTGCTTGATCAAGATAAAGCTAATGAGATCTACGACGATTTAGGGTTTTCACCGCATAATCGGATCATCCTACTCCAGGTTGGGCCTCGCGGCCACGCACGGTGCTCGTAAGCCGATCCTAAACAAGGCCAAACGACCAACATGACGTTGATCCTCGGAACATCCTGTTTAGGACTTGCGAACGCCACCCTACGTGCCACTGGATCCTCCCCCCCTTTGTAAGGCCTAACTATTGCAGATATTAAACTAATCCTTGCAGAGCAAGGAGCAATCGTAACGGATCAGATCTACTAAATAAAGAACAAGCAGAGTGCCGCCCCCACACCCGAGATAGGTGTGAGGGCGGCTAGACATGCAAGGGTTGCACTACGTAAGCATGTTATACGAAGAACTATGCTAACCCTAACACATCTATGATAACTACGTTGCCCGCCATCAAAGACGCTTCAAGACGGGCAACGCATGAACAACGTGGAGCTTAGTGCTGCCTAGATCGCAAGATGCGATCTAGGCAGCATGTCGCTTACCTGATTGAAACCCTCGAGACGAAGGAGTTGGCGATGCGCCGAGATTGGTTTGTTTTGGGGTGAACGTTGTGTTGTTGTTTATTCCATAAACCCTAGATACATATTTATAGTCCAGGGGACTTTCTAATGTGGGAATATCCCACCGTGTACGATACAAACTCTAAATCTCGATCTAAGATATAATCTACTATAATTAAAGATACACGGGCAAACTAGCCCAAATCCTCCGTGCAAGGCCGCTTCAGAGATCTTCCACGTGTAGTCTTCTAAGCCCATCTCTCTTACGGCCCACCTCTAGATTTGTCCAAAATCTGGTGATAACACATGCCCCCCTGGTTTTGGAAATAATTTTTCCAAAATCATTATGCTTTCCTTCGTCGGGCCATGTCGTGGCAGAGCAGAGCTGTTGCAGTATCCGTTATCATTATGCCCCGTCTTCTCAGCTTCTCTGCAAAATTCGATAGCTCCGGCGTCATCTCCTTGGAAACTCGTAATGACCACCGGGCTCCTCATTATTTAACCGTGCCGATCGATTAGCTTTCTTCATCCCCTTCCTCTGTTCCAGCCATCGGCAGCCAAAAACCCTCTTCTCCCCCAACTATGTCTTCCTCTTCCTCCTCCTTCTCAAACCTCTTCCCCCCATTCTCGCCGAAGAAGAACGAGGACAAGCCCCATTCCGAGGTGAACCCCCTCTCCTCTGATAACGAGAAGAAAGAAGGAGAAGTAGCGAAGGCCAAGACCTTCCCCTTCGCCAAGCTCCCGCCGAAGAAGCGCTCCCGCATGTGGGCGGACAGCGAGGATGAAGATGACGACGAAGAAGAAGAAGAGGAGGAGGAAGATGAATCTTCCTCTTCCGCCGGGTACCCGCCAACCAAGCGCTTCCGCTCCTGGGCGGACAGCGAAGACGATGATGATGACGAGGAGGAAGAGGCTCCGGCCACGGGCTGGGGTAGCAGCGACGAGGAGCTCCCTGGGAGCAGCGCCGACGACATCGACAGTGGTGACGACGAGGACAGCGACGACTAGTAGAATAGGACTAGTAGTAGCAGTGCGCTAGGCACTAGATCCCTCTTTTGAGAGCCATCGGCTCTTTCTTGTAAAACCGCTCCTCTGAATTAATGAAATTTTTCTTTTGATTCATCCTTCAATTGCCCCAATTTCATTCCTTCCGCCTGTCATGTCAAGACCGATAGCAATGTATCGATTTTTTTTTCTTTTGGACGCCCATGAAGCCGGACTCTCATGTCGATTAGCCCGTAGGCTAAGAACTTCTCAATTTCAGGCTGCGATTTGGTATCTGACCATAATTTTTTGCAATCCCTTAACCGATGACTACCCATCGGCTATTTTGAGAATCTAGTCCCTCTCCTTCTCTTGCAGCGACAGGACGGTCCAAACAAAAAAACCGACGGCCTCCTATCCTGATTCAGAGGAGATCACAATACAGGGCCAGTCGATGCGCCTCCAATCGGCTTTCCAAAGCAGAGAACCTTCAGGGTGAGCTGCCCCCCGAGTTTCTTCAGTCTACTTCGCGCCTTGCAGGTCAAATCGGCTCCTCCCCTGCACTGACCGTCGATATCGATGTGAACTTTGAGCATATAAACAGCCGGTCCAGCTTCGCTTCTTAGTTCTGAAGTCGATGCCCCTGCATCGGCTGAAATTTTTTTTTTTTATTTGGCCGATTTTTTATTTGGCCGATTTTCCTTAATCGGCCCCCAATGTTACACTGCACGCATGTCTGCACGTGTTCCTTAATCGGCCCCCAATATTCCACTGCACGCATGTCTGCACATGTTTATCTGCATATGTTCATCTGACTATATGCCCCCCGAGCCGAATCTGCCAAATGACTGCAGATATCGGCTTTCATGGTTAGTCAGGGCACTGCACTTGTACGTCGGCTTCGCAAAGATTCATGCTGACTTTCATCTGCCGACGTGGCCGCTGCCCAGTAGATCGTTGCTGACCACAAACAGAATATGTGCAGAAGATAATTTTGGCCGATTGTTGGAATCGGCCTCCACATTGCTTGTTCGATGAAGGTTTTGTAATGTTCCTCCACAAATTTTTGGGGCCGATCACAAGGATCAGCCTCACCCGGTTTGCTCATTGTTTTAATCTTGCTACTCGGTTAGGCTGGATAAAACCAACCCAACCTCTGACTTGATGCGCCTGCTGTCATCCACCTTGAGTGCATCGTATAATCGTGGAGCACTAAGCTCTGTCGGCAAGACAAGCACCATGTTTGTGCCAGCCGATGCTTCATCATCGGCTTTCTTTTGCTTGGGACGCCACTCCATTCTCCGTGGACGACCCTCCTCATCCAGGGCTCGCTGAACCTTTGCAGCCAGATCAGGCCGTGCCTTCCTTAGCGTATGCAGGTATAACCTTTCGGCTTCCTCCGTGCCGCGCAACCGCTGAACTCGCGCTTCTGTGAACGGCTGAGTCCGTCGGTGGCACCACCTTGGACGGTGGTACCTGTCTTCTTCTTCTTCTAGTCCCTCGTCTTCGGAATCCTCAAGATCTGCCCAACGAAGTGACTCAGCGCGTTTGCTTGGTGGTGGGAGAGGCCCTAATCGCTCAAATACAGACACGTTGGCTGCCTCCTTCTTCTTCTTGTTGCATTTCGGGCAATTGCCGATTGTAGGCAATCGGCTCATTCCTGAATCCCAGCAGTGTCTGAAGAAAGGGCAGTCCCAGTGTCTGGCGTTGTCATCTTGCTCCCTTGACTTGTCCGTGGCACGGCGCTCGTGTTCCTCCTCATCGCGATCCTGCCGACGATGTCTTCTGGCTTCTCTAGCCAGACGATCTCCTTCATCATCATAGTTGGACCGTCGGCGTTGGTCATACCGACTCACATATTTGTTGAGGAGGTGATCGCAGAGAGGTCGTTGATATCTTATGTTCTTCACTTCTCCCTCCGTGACGTAGCGCTTGCCATCATGATGGAGCCGATCGCGTGGAGCGGCCTCCTCTGTGTCCTTGCTATGAGAGCAGCTGCCCTCATCTCCATCTTTGCCGAGTGGTTCCCGGTGTCCTACCATGTTGATGCCGAACGTGGGACCCGGGCCGGCAACCCTCGTGGTAGATGACTTCTACCATGTTAACGGCGGGGAAGGGCTGGGTGTCTACCTTCATGGCGTACTGGTTGAAAATTAGACGCCCCTTCTCTATCGCCGCTTGGATGTGCTGACGCCACACCCTGCAGTCGTTGGTAGCATGGGAGAGCGAGTTGTGGAATTTGCAGTACGGCTTTCCGTTTAGCTCTTGCGCCGTGGGGAACTTGAGACCTTCAGGAATCGTCAACTGTTTCTCCTTGAACAGGAGGTCGAAGATTTGTTCAGTCTTGGTTACGTCAAAATCAAATCCCCTGGGCGGCCCTGGTGGCTTTACCCATTTGCGGGACACGGGGTTCCTCCCCGAGTCCACTCAGCCACCGCTACTTCTTGGTCTCCCGCAGGCACTTCACCTTCCTCTCGTATCGACCATGACTATCGCACGCTTGAACTTGTCTTGGTACAGGTCCGGGTGGCGCTCGTTCATATGCCGATAGTTTCGAACCATGTGCGCCGCCGAGGGATAATCTGCTTGGGAGGCCATGTCCTTGAGCCGTGTTGCAAGGCCGCCATCGCCAACTCGATCGCTTCCTTTTCAGCTATACGAACCGAATAACATCGGTTCCTAAGATTCCCGAAGCGCTGGATGTACTCGTCACCGTTTCTCCGCGCTTCTGACGTAGTTGTGCTAGATCGGCAATGCTAGACTCGGAAGCTTCCGAATGGTATGGCATATGGAACTGTTCTTCCAATTGCTTCCAAGACTGGATGGAGTTTGCTGGCAAAGAGGTATACCATCCAAAAGCCGATCCCGTGAGGGACTGTGAAAAGAGCCTCACGCGTAGCTGATCCGACACCGAAGCCGGTCCTAGTTGCGCCAAATATCGGCCGATGTGCTCGATGGAGCTGGAGCCATCCGATCCACCGAATTTGGAGAAGTCGGGAGCCGATATTTAGGTGGCAGCGGGATCATCTCGTACTCGTCGGGGTACGGCTTGGAATAGCCGATTGTCCTTCTTTTCGGCACCATGCCGAACCGGTCTCTCGGCATGGTACCGATCCGATCCGCCGTGCCGGCCGCAGGAGATGCACTCGAAGATTCGCCGGGGTGGCGTACTTAGCCAGCCATGTTTGCTTTTCCAGCCTCCGAGCCAACCGCAGGAGCTGGGCTCGGAGTTTCGTCGGGGTGGCGTACTTAGTTAGCCACGTCCGCTTCTCAAGCTCGTCGCCGACGTTCCTCCCGTTTGCGCCGGAGTCCCTGACGTTGTGGCCTGGTTTGAGAGTGGCCAGTCGCCACAATCTGGCACATACGTGCACGCGTATCCTTGAGGGATCTCCTTGGGCGCCTCAGCCAAGAACTGGTAGTCGCTAGGGTCACCACCGATCTTGTAGACGACGAATGCCGGTGTAGCCGGCACTTCAGCTGGTGCTGCCAACGCATATGGCAGCGGTGGACGGGACTGGAGTGGCAACTCTCCTTGATGCATCCCGAGAGCTGGTCCTGACGGCGAGTACTGGTGGCTCATGATCTCCTGGATCACGCGCGAGCGAGACGCTCCAACACGTTGACCAAGTTTTCGCAGTGGCGGTGTAGCGAGTGAGCCACCAAGTAGTTGATCTCCTCGCCGTAGGCCCTCGGTGCGTTCCTCCGACGGGCGCAGAGATCTATCCCATCGAGTGCACCTTGTGGTGAGAATCCCTTCCATCTGATGCCATGGGTACGGGTTCTCTGAAAAGAGCCGATGAGGTCGGCTTCGAGGGTGACCTTGATCTCGTCATGTTTCTTCTTGAGCTCGGCAGGTAGCTCCTCGTAGGTGACTGGCGTGCCGTCCGCCGCCATCTCAGATGTAGATGGCGATGTGGTTGATGTAGACGATTGTCCCACCGGGCGTGCCAGAATGTGTTGACTGCCAAAACCCACCGGCGGGCAGCGGCCGTCAACACGGTAGAGCCGGGAAGAGCCTAGAGCCGCGGCCGGTCGAGACCCTCCGAGCGACGGCCCGCAATGCTCTTCTCGGTCACACGCGGCGATGCGAAGTGCAGGGCGTGCCACCTGACCTATACCTGGTCGTAGAAGGTGATGGGGATGCCTCGCTTAGTTTCCTGCATGGCATACACGTAAACATTAAATACGAGCCTCGATCGGCTCTCAGGTTATCTCCGTGAATCGGCTCAAAGAGCCGATCCACCCATGATTCGTACGGGGTGCACGAATACTTGGTGATCCCGCTTGATCAAGATAAAGCTAATGAGATCTACGACGATTTAGGGTTTTCACCGCATAATCGGATCATCCTACTCCGAGTTAGGCCTCGCGGCCACGCACGGTGCTCGTAAGCCGATCCTAAACAAGGCCAAACGACCAACATGACGTTGATCCTCGGAACATCCCGTTTAGGACTTGCGAACGCCACCCTACGTGCCACCGGATCCTCCCCCTTTGTAAGGCCTAACTATTGCGGATATTAAACTAATCCTTGCGAAGCAAGGAGCAATCGTAACGGATCGGATCTACTAAATAAAGAACAAGGCGGTGCCGCCCCCACACCCGAGATAGGTGTGAGGGCGGCTAGACATGCAAGGGTTGCACTACGTAAGCATGTTATACGAAGAACTATGCTAACCCTAACACATCTATGATAACTACGTTGCCCGCCATCAAAGACGCTTCAAGCACGGGCAACGCATGAACAACGTGGAGCTTGTGCTGCCTAGATCGCAAGATGCGATCTAGGCAGCATGTCGCTACTCCGATTGAAACCCTCGAGACGAAGGAGTTGGCGATGCGCCGAGATTGGTTTGTTTTGGGGTGAACGTTGTGTTGTTGTTTATTCCATAAACCCTAGATACATATTTATAGTCCAGGGGACTTTCTAATGTGGGAATATCCCACCGTGTACGATACAAACTCTAAATCTCGATCTAAGATATAATCTACTATAATTAAAGATACACGGGCAAACTAGCCCAAATCCTCCGTGCAAGGCCGCTTCAGAGATCTTCCACGTGTAGTCTTCTAAGCCCATCTCTCTTACGGCTCACCTCTAGATTTGTCCAAAATCTGGTGATAACAGCTTCAGGAAGAATATGATCAACAGTTTTTAACTTCAATACATTTACCTATAGGTGAATCAGTTTTATCTTTGTAAGGTTCATGATACTTATCAAAATTCTTCCTAGGCAATTCGAAATGAGAGGCAAAAGCTTTATAAAAATTTGCAACAACTTGAGAGTCTAGACCATATGTAGCACTCATATTACGAAATTTATCAGTATCCATAAAAGTTTCAATGCATTCATAATCATAATTTATACCTGACACTCTACCTTTGTCATTCTCCCATCCTTCAGTATTTTCTTGGATCCGATCAACAAGGTCCCATTTAAACTCTTCTTTATTGCGTGTGAATGATCCAGAACAAGTAGTTTCCAGCAAGGTTTTATCTTGAAAAGAAAGTCTTGCATAGAAATTATCAACGATGATATTACCAGGAAGCTCATGAATGGAGCATTTGAGCATTAAAGACTTCAATCTCCCCCATGCTTGGGCAATACTCTCTCCATCATGAGGCCAGAAGTTATATATGCAGTTTCGGTCTTTGTGAATTTCACTTGGAGGATAGAATTTAGAATAAAATAGAGGCACAATATCCTTCCAATCAAGAGAATGCCCATCCTTCAGCAGTTTATACCAATGCGCCGCTTTACCAGACAGCGACATAGCAAATAATTTCTTTCTAACTTCATCCATTGAAATACCTGCACACTTGAATAACCCGCATAATTCATGTAAAAACAGTAAATGATCTCCAGGATGAACAGTTCCATCCCCTTCATAGCAGTTATCCACAACACGTTCAATAATCTTCATAGGTATTTTATACGGAATTACTTCCTCACCTGGCACCTCATCCACTACCTTTGCAGTAGTAGTAGATTTCCCAAATAGAAATTCAAGAGAGGATCTCTCCATAATGAATTATAGCAGCAGGCAGAAACAAAAACAGCACGTACAGTAAAAGTTTTCCTTACCAATTCCACTTACCAATAGCGCTTCACTCCCCGCAACGGCGCCGAGAAAATAGTCTTGATGACCCACAAGTATAGGGGGTGTATCGTAGTACTTTCGATAAATAAGAGTGTCGAACCCAACGAGGAGCGGAAGGTGTTGACAAGCGAGTTTCGATGAAGGATTCACTGTAAATGCTCACGAGACAAGTTTTCGGGGATTTTGATATAGCGTATAAATAAAATACAAGTAAGTAAAATGCGAGAGTAATAATTGCAGCGAGTGGCCCAATCCTTTTTAGCACAAAGGATAAGCCGGTTTGTTTACTTATAATGACCAAACGTTCTTGAGGACACACGGGAATTTAGTCTAGTGCTTTCGCTTCATATAGTTGATTAATCTTCATTGTTTTGATAAGTGTTGTGTGGGTGAACCTATGCTAATGCACCTCCCTTCCTAGGACTAATACATACTTGTGATTATACCCCTTGCAAGCATCCGCAAATACAAGAAAGTAATTAAGATAAATCTAACCACATCCTTAAACTCTGAGATCCTGCTATCCCTCCCGCATCGATATACCAACGGGGGTTCGAGTTGCTTGTCACTCCGGCAACCCCACAATTAGCAAACGAATACAAGATGTACTCCCCTAGGACCATAAAGGTGAAGTATCATGTAGTCGACGTTCACATGACACCACTAGAAGAATAACACCAAAACTTAAATATCAAACCATTAAATATTACTCAACATAGTTCACTACTAACATTTAGAATTCACCCATGTCCTCAAGAACTAAACGAACTACTCACGAGACATCATATGGAACATAATCAGAGGTGATATGATGATGGATAACAA
Organism: Lolium rigidum; assembly: GCF_022539505.1. Lineage (NCBI taxonomy): Eukaryota > Viridiplantae > Streptophyta > Magnoliopsida > Poales > Poaceae > Lolium > Lolium rigidum. The sequence goes on from NC_061512.1 coordinate 127,025,274, forward strand.
TCTGAATATAAACCTTGATCCAATGGTTTCACTCAATAGCATCAATAACAAGTAGTAATCAATACCGGGAGAGTTTCCCCTATGAATTAACCAAGATTCAACCCAAGATGTTACAGCGGAGATGAGGTGCAGCAGTGGAGATGGCGGTGTCGATGGTGGAGATGATGATGATGATGATCCCAATGAAGTCCAGCCCGATGACGGTGACGATGGTGACGATTTCCCCCTCCGGGAGGGAATTTCCCCGGCGGATTCCTGCCCGCCGGAGAGCTCTTTTCTCTCTGGTGTTTTTCCGCCCCGCAGAGGCGGCTGTGTCCCTTCTCGATTATTCCCCGTAGCTTAGGTTTTCGGGTAGATGAAGTACGCGAAAGAGAGACGGCCGAGGGGGGTCGTGGGCCCCCTCCCCTTTTGGTTGGCTCCGTCATCTGGGAAAATAAGAACTTCGGTGTATTTTCCGTCAATCGTTGATCTTCAGAAATATGGTATCCTGACGGTGCTTTTTCCAGCAGAATTCTGACTCCGGTGAATAATTATCCAATAATCATGAAACATGCAAAATAAGTGAAATAACATAAGTATCATCTCTAAATATGAAATATATCAATGAATAATAGTAAATTATGATATAAAATAGTGATGCAAAATGGACGTATCAGCCCTCTCGGTGGAATGTCGTCTAATTATCTTGCAAGCATATGAATGGTTCATAAGAGACCACATACCACGGTACGAGTAAAGAGTACTTGTCTGAGACGAGGTTGAACAAGGTATCGTGATACCGATGATCAAACCTCGGACAAGTAAAATATCGCGTGACAAAGGAAATCGGTATCGTATGTAAATGGTTCAATCGATCACTAAGTCATCGTTGAATATGTGGGAGCCATTATGGATCTCCGAGCATCCCGCTATTGGTTATTGGTCGGAGAGAAGTCTCAACCATGTCCGCATAGTTCGCGAACCGTAGGGTGACACACTTAAGGTTTGATGTCGTTTGAGTAGATATGGAATATGGAATGGAGTTCGAAGTTTTGTTCGGAGTCTCGGATGGGATCCAGGACATCACGAGGAGTTCCGGAATGGTCCGGAGAATAAGATTCATATATAGGAAGTCATTTTATAAGTTTGAAAATGATCCGGTGCATTTATGGAAGGTTCTAGAAGGTTCTAGAAAAGTCCGAAAGAAATCACTATGGAAGGCGGAGTCCCGGAGGGACTCCACTAGCATGGCCGGCCAAACCCTAAGGGGAGGAGTCCCAGGTGGACTCCACCTAAGGTGGCTGGCCACCCCACCTCATGGAAAGGTGGGAGTCCCACCTTGAGTAGGACTCCCATCTTGAGTAGGTTTCCCACCTATGGGAGGTTTTGGTGTTGGTGTCTTATTCGAAGACTTGGACTACAACTCTTGGGGCTTCCACCTATATAATGAGGGGCAAGGGGAGGGGGCTGGCCACCACAAACCCTAGTTGGCCGCAGCCCCCAAGTGGCCGGCGCCCAACACCCCCTCTCCTCAAACCCTAGCCTCTCCTCCTCCACGCAATACTCCCGCAGCGCATAGGCGAAGCCCTGCCGGAGTTCTCCACCACCACCGCCACCACGCCGTCGTGCTGCCGGGATTCCGAGGAGGATCTACTACTTCTGCTGCCCGCTGGAACGGGGAGGAGGACGTCATCTTCATCAACACCGAACGTGTGACCGAGTACGGAGGTGCTGCCCGATTGTGGCACCGTCAAGATCTTCTACGCGCTTTTGCAAGCGGCAAGTGATCGACTACATCCACCCCGAGATCTAATCTCGTTAAGCTTTGCGAATCTTCGAGGGTTAGTCTCTTCATCTCCTCGTTGCTACCGTCTACTAGATTAGATCTTGGCTTGTGTTTCGTTCTTGCGGTAGGAATTTTTTTTGTTTTCTATGGTACGAATCCCATCAATATGTGCACCCTGCTCCGCTGCCTCCTTCCACCGTCTTGAGAGCTCCCAGACACGGGGGGTGTGACCCGCCGCCGCCTTCCTAGGGGTGTACTACTTCGTCGGCGGCCCGACCAGGGTGCGGGGGAGGACGGTAGAGGCTCCCTAGAGGAGGTGGTGGCTAGGACTCCCCCGTGTCACCGAGGAGCGTAGCACGGGGTAGTTGAACTTCTCCTTTTAACAATCATTTTTTAAGGATTAACGATTATTTTTTCAAACATTTCTTTCACCCGTGCAACACATCATAACAAGTCAATGAAAATACAATTCCATGTCGATATGGATGCATCAAATAGACAACATAGACACTATCGAAAATTGTGGAAAAGATGACAACGCAAATGATTGACAAGAGCATTTCAACATTTATTTGAACATTTGCTTCGCCCGGTGCAACGCACGAGTATTTTTACTAGTCTATCTATATCTATACCTACGAATAAAGGAAGTAAGGTTTCTCCCTAAATTTTTCGTCCGTTTTAGATTTATCCCTACTATCTATATCTATATCTATATCTATATCTATATCTATATCTATATCTATATCTATATCTATACCTACTAATAAAGGAAGTAAGGTTTCTCCCTAAATTTTTCATCCGTTTTAGATTTATCCCTACTATTCAAACCTAATTATGAGGAATACCACCGCGTAGTAAAAAACTGTTCGGCCGCATGCGAGCAAGAGAAAAGCCAACCTCAGGTGCTCTCGCTTGCTCCGCGCCGTGTGTGCGTTCTCTTGCCGTTGCCTTCTTTCTGTGCGGATGGGCCTTTGCCCGTTCGTTTCCGGGTTGCGCGGCCCGTAGGCTGGATGAAACTTTGAAGAGGGCATATTGCAATATGAACGGAAAACAACTAACAGAAAATAAAAACAATAGTCCCACCTCGTTACCTTATACCGATCCTCACCAATTTATATACGTTCACAATTTAGTGTTATCAGCAAGCCTATGAAAGCAAGCAGCAGAAATATGTGTGGGGAATCCAATTGCCAAGGAGGGGATAACATTCCCCCATGTGTGCACACATGATGGCCAAAGATTAAATGGGAATATGAATGAACCGCCACACTCCTTTGGCACTCCTCCGCCGAAAGCTGCTCCGGGGACAGGGTGGCCAGCGAAACGGCCAGTATCAGGCAGCGCTGTGCGTGATTGGGAATCATCATCGGAGACGGGAAAGCATCAGGTTTTTTGACGGGGCAGGTGAGGTAGCCGCCGTCGAGCAGCGCTGGATACTCCATAGATTGAAGGTGTGGGCAACGGAACGTCCAGCCATGAGCCCATGACGCCAGCTCTAGAACCTCCATGGCAGAGCTCTTAGCGTGGCGATTGAGGATTACATGGGGTTCTATGTTCGTGGTGTTGGGGGATGACCCCCCGGTATGCCAAAGGCATGCCAAACCGGATGGTTTGGGCTATCAAGATACCGGTTAAAGTTTAATCCGGGCTGTGAAGTTAAGCGTTTGGCTAAGGAAATCTATGCCGGTATCCCCAGGAGGGGTATGCCGGAATGAACTAAGAAGATACCGAATTACCGGTATGAACTACACTGTAGCACATCGGCAAGACTGGTCAAAGATTCTCTCAAGAGCTAGAGGACAACGATGACCTAAGCAAAGTAGCTTTAAACGAAGCCCTGACGCCAAAGCAGATGATGACGTAAAAGCTACCGGAGGGCGTCACCACTCCCTGATTAAAGAGATACCGGCATCACCGGTAGCCAAAGTAGCTTTGTAAAGTAGTTTGTCTGTTTAAAGATGCCATTAGGGTTTTCTAGGGTTTATTCCCCTGTAAGCCACCCTCTCCCCTATATAAGGAGAGGGGGCATGCTCCTTCGCGGGCACGACGTTCATATGCTACCTTGTATCCAAAAAACCGGTAACCTTGTTTGATCATGGAATAGAGAGATCTAGAGCAGAGTTCTTCCTTGTGCCTTTCTTCTTTTACCTCTGGCCTAGGCCAAGTTCTTGAGGAAAGCATCCGGAAGTTCATCCAATCTGATCAAAAACCCTCCCCCGAATCCTCTAGCGCCCATTCGGCCCCAACTTAAGCCATCCTATGGCATCTGTCTGTTCGCCACGACGACAGTTGGCGCCCACCGTGGGGTATGAAGCGGCGCTTGCTGGAGTTCACATTCGGGCGGGCATCCTCAACGTCTCCGACGAGCGGGTGGTGTCTGCACTTGTGCAGCGCATCTACTCGATGGATTTCATCAACGACAACGCGGGCTGCTTCGCCAACGGCGGCAAGTTCCCCCAGAACGGCCGCATCATCGAGTTCGGCAGCCACCGCGTCTACTTCGGCACCGTCCCTGTGCCCCAGTACCCCTCGCCGGTGCTGGTGGCGCCGGATCTACCAAGGTGGCTATGTGCTGGCCGCGCCGCCGGCAGCGTGGAGGTGATGATGGCTGGCGCGGTTGGTGCTGGCAAGGAAGCTGTGGAGGAAGGCGCAGGGCGCACGGCGTCGACGCGCCCGGCAAAACCACCGCTGGAGCGCGACGAGGGCGCTGCGGGAACATCTACTGCACCACCGGAAACTCCTCTCCAAGCGGCGATGAGCGTGCTGGCGACGCCCATCGCACAGAACATCGACCCGGCAGCGGCGCAAGCAGAGCTGGAGGCGATGCGCAAGAAGCTGCTCTCCGGGGGCGCGGACATCATCCGAGCTCAGCGCGAGCTGAACCTAACCTTACGTGAGTACAACGCTGCCCATGGCTTTGCTTCTGTTAGCGCTCAGGCTGCTAGGGTGCTGGAGAACCGGCTTAAGGCTCGCAATCTAGATCAGGATCTGCGTAAGGAAGTTCTTGCCGGCAAAAGTACCTCTGCATCTGTGAGCATCGTAGAGAAACCCAAGTACAGTAGTCCGAATAAAACTATAAAAGCTGCTAAGGCCGCTATGGAGATGTGTGAGTCGCTATCCGGAGATGCATTAGCAAAGCAGCAGGATAGAGTTAGAGAGTTGCTTGATACAATACAAGCACAAAATGATGAGCTCGCTAGAATCAACAAAGCAGCGCTCGAGTCAAAATCAATCCGGTCGACAAAAGTTGCCGGGAGCAAGTCCCAGGGGCAGGCATCGTCCCCCCATTCGGATAAAAGAAAGGAAAAAGAAATGAATGCGCGGCAGATGACCGTGTATGATCTGGTTCTTGCCGGAAAACAAAAAGCCGGGCCACACGAGGCCGGAGGAAAAAGCTATGGGGCAGGACGTGGCAATGCCGGAAATGGCTATGTGATACGTCTCCGACGTATCGATAATTTCTTGTGTTCCATGCCACATTATTGATGTTATCTACATGTTTTATGCACACTTTATGTCATATTCGTGCATTTTCTGGAACTAACCTATTAACAAGATGCCGAAGTGCCGGTTCCTGTTTCTGCTGCTGTTTTTGGTTTCGAAATCCTAGTAACGAAATATTCTCGGAATCGGACGAAATCAACGCCAAAGATCTTAGAATCCCCGGAAGCATCCAGAACACACCGGAGAGGTCGGAGGGGGCCACAGGCCCACCAAACTATAGGCTGGCGCGGCGCAGGAGGGGCCGCGCCGCCCTATGGTGTGGGCCCCCGGAAGCCCTCTCGCGCCGCCTCTTCGCCTATATAAAGCCTCCGTCGCGAAAACCCCGAGGCGAAAAACCACGATACGGAAAACATTCCGAGCCGCCGCCATCGCGAAGCCAAGATGCAGGGGACGGGAGTCTGCGTTCCGGCACCTGCCGGAGCGGGGAAGTGCCCCAGGAAGGCTTCTCCATCGACACCGCTGCCATCTCCACCGCCATCTTCATCACCGCTGCTGCTCCCATGAGGAGGGAGTAGTTCTCCATCGAGGCTCTGGGCTGTACCGGTAGCTATGTGGTTCATCTCTCTCCTATGTACTTCAATACAATGATCTCATGAGCTGCTTTACATGATTGAGATTCATATGAGTTTTGTATCACCACTATTCTATGTGCTACTCTAGCAAAGTTATTAAAGTAGTTCTATTCCTCCTGCACGTGTGCAAAGGTGACAGTGTGTGCACCGTGTTAGTACTTGGTTTATGCTATGATCATGATCTCTTGTAGATTGCGAAGTTAACTATTGCTATGATAATATTGATGTGATCTATTCCTCCTACATATGCATGAAGGTGACAGAGTGTGCATGCTATGCTAGTACTTGGTTTAGTCTTTTGATCTATCTTACACTAAAGGTTACTAAAATATGAGCATTATTGTGGAGCTTGTTAACTCCGGCATTGAGGGTTCGTGTAATCCTACGCAATGTGTTCATCATCCAACAAGAGTGTAGAGTATGCATTTATCTATTCTGTTATGTGATCAATGTTGAGAGTGTCCACTAGTGAAAGTGTAATCCCTAGGCCTTGTTCCTAAATATTGCTATCGCTGCTTGTTTCATTGTTTTACTGTGTTACTACTGCTGCAATACTACCACCATCAACTACATGCCCGCAAGCTATTTTCTGGCACCGTTGCTACTGCTCATATATATTCATACCACCTGTATTTCACTATCTCTTCGCCGAACTAGTGCACCTATTTGGTGTGTTGGGGACACAAGAGACTTCTTGCTTTGTGGTTGCGGGGTTGCATGAGAGGGATATCTTTGACCTCTTCCTCCACCGAGTTCGATAAACCTTGGGTGATCCACTTAAGGGAAAACTTGCTGCTTCGTTCTACAAACC